>NC_137774.1:1240414-1291644 GCF_963455305.1 Plecotus auritus
GTAACCACCGCCATCGACCACGTCCTCTCTGTGCGCCAGGCCCCTGCCGCCCACCCTCCCTCACCCAGATCTCGCTGGTCAGCCGGGGCCGAGGCTGGGCCCAGAGCTCACAGGCGGAGCCGCCGTCCTTCCCGACATGCCTGGCCCTGCGCCCCAGGGCACCCAGCGCGGCCCTGTGACACTGATACTGGGGTGGGCTGCCCCCCCCCAGAGCTGACTGTGAAGCACCGTGCTGTCCCGCCCCAGGGCACCCAGCACCGCCCTGTGACACTGATACTGGGGTGGGCTGCCCCCCCCCCCCCCCAGAGCTGACTGTGAAGCACCGTGACGTCCCGCCCCAGGACCCCGCAGGTCACGCAGCGCCCGCGCTCTGGGCCCAGCCCGATGCCATCGGAGAACCATGTGGTTCCCAGCAGCCCGTGCCGGCGAGTCAGAAAGGGCAGGAAATGGAGACTTAAAACCACATGAGCTTCACAGAACACTACTAGCCGGAAAGCGCCCACATCGCCTCTGCCCGGGGCGCCCTGGGGCACACAGCCCAGGAAGGGTGTTCCAGGAAGGAAGGAAGGGAGGGAGGGGGGAGGGAGGGAGGGAGGGAGGGAAGAAGGGAGGGAGGGAGAGGGGAGGGAGGGGAGGGAGGGAGGGAGGAAGGGGAGGGAGGGGGGAGGGAGGGGAGGGAGAGGAGGGGAGGGGAGGGAGGGAGGGAGGGAGGGAAGGAGGGAAGAAGAGAGGGAGGGAGGGAGGGAAGAAGAGAGGGAGGGAGGGAGGGAGGGAGGGGAGGGAGGGAGGAGAGGGAGGGAAGGAGGGAAGAAGAGAGGGAGGGAAGGAGGAGGGAGGGAGGGAGGGAGGGAGGGAAGGAGGGAGGGGAGGGAGGGGGAGGAAGGGAGGGAGGGAGGGAAGGAGGGAAGGAGGGAGGGAGGGAAGGAGGGAAGGAGGGAGGGAGGGAGGGGAGGGGCGGGAGGGAGGAAGGGAGGAAGGGAGGGGGGAGAGGAGAGGGGAGGGAGAGGAGGAGGGGAGGGGGGAGGGGAGAGAGGGGGAGGGAGGAAGGGAGGGAGGGAGGGAGGGGCACTCAGAAGCCGGCCTTGCATTCCTGGGGCAGGTCCTGCTGCTGAGGCCGAGGCCCTGAGCCCTAAGGAGCCTTGATGGTCCGTCTGAGAAATGGGCGCAGTGACGCAGGACTAGCGCCGTCCCCCAGGTTCCCCGCAAGATGAGGGAGGGCAGGTGTGGGGCGCCTTGTCAGACGCAGGGTTCGAAAGAGCTGGTTCCCTCCTGCTCTCTGCGCACTGGCAGCCCTCCAGGGGTCCTGGTGTCAGCGCCCCCCCCCCCCGTACCTCCCCTGCACCCGGCACCCCCAGTCTGTCCACCAGGCTTCTCTGTGGCGGCGGCCCCGGAGCATGAGGCTGGGGGCCGCCCCCTGTGGAAGGCAAGGCACCGGCAGGAGTGAGAGCGTAACCCGGCGGGTACCCGCTGCCCTTATTCCGAAGCTCCGCCAGGCCGGCTCCTCCTGCCTTTCCCGCGCCCTCTCCCGGCGCCGGGCACATGGGAGCCCCACGAGCAAGGACACGGCTTGGAGGAGCCCACAGTGAGGGAGTGCAAACTGGGGTTCTTGGGTGGGGGCTCCGAGCCATCCCAGGCCCTGCGGGCTCTCCATGACTAGCGGGCGGGCGGGGAAGAGGGAGGGAGGTGTTGGGGTCCGGAGAGCGCCAGGGAGACGCTGAGAGGGTGGGCGCCGTCAGGGGCAGGCGGGCCTCTTCCCGGAATCTGGAATATGGTGTCTCCGTCTCCACGCCACCTCCCTGGGGTCTCCCTGAGGACTGGCTCCCACCCCAGCACTGCCGGGAGGATGCTCCAGGGCTCCCGCAGCCCTGGCTGCAGCTCCAGGTCCTCCCAGTATCCTCTCAGCATCTCCCAGGTCCTCCCAGTATCCTCTCAGCATCTCCCAGGTCCTCCCAGCATCTCCCAGGTCCTCCCAGCATCCTCCCAGCATCCTCCCAGGTCCTCTCAGGTCCTCCCAGTATCCTCCCAGCATCTCCCAGGTCCTCCCAGCATCTCCCAGGTCCTCCCAGCATCTCCCAGGTCCTCCCAGCATCTCCCAGGTCCTCCCAGCATCTCCCAGGTCCTCCTAGCATCTCCCAGCATCTCCCAGGTCCTCCCAGCATCTCCCAGGTCCTCCCAGCATCTCCCAGGTCCTCCCAGTATCCTCTCAGCATCTCCCAGGTCCTCCCAGCATGTCCCAGGCCCTCCCAGCATCTCCCAGTTCCTCCCAGCATCCTCCCAGGTCCTCCCAGCATCCTCCCAGGTCCTCCCAGCATCCTCCCAGGTCCTCTCAGGTCCTCCCAGTATCCTCTCAGCATCTCCCAGGTCCTCCCAGCATCTCCCAGGTCCTCCCAGCATCTCCCAGGTCCTCCCAGTATCCTCTCAGCATCTCCCAGGTCCTCCCAGCATGTCCCAGGCCCTCCCAGCATCTCCCAGGTCCTCCCAGCATCCTCCCAGGTCCTCCCAGCATCCTCCCAGGTCCTCCCAGCATCCTCCCAGGTCCTCTCAGGTCCTCCCAGTATCCTCCCAGCATCTCCCAGGTCCTCCCAACATCTCCCAGGTCCTCCCAGCATCTCCCAGGTCTTCCTAGCATCTCCAGGTCCTCTCAGGTCCTCCCAGCATCTCCCAGGTCCTCCCAGCATCTCCCAGGTCCTCCTAGCATCTCCCAGCATCTCCCAGGTCCTCCCAGCATCTCCCAGGTCCTCCTAGCATCTCCCAGGTCCTCTCAGGTCCTCCCAGCATCTCCCAGGTCCTCCTAGCATCTCCCAGGTCCTCTCAGGTCCTCCCAGCATCTCCCAGGTCCTCCTAGCATCTCCCAGCATCTCCCAGGTCCTCCCAACATCTCCCAGGTCCTCCCAGCATCTCCCAGGTCTTCCTAGCATCTCCAGGTCCTCTCAGGTCCTCCCAGCATCTCCCAGGTCCTCCCAGCATCTCCCAGGTCCTCCTAGCATCTCCCAGGTCCTCCCAGCATCTCCCAGTTCCTCCCAGCATCCTCCCAGGTCCTCCCAGCATCCTCCCAGGTCCTCCCAGCATCCTCCCAGGTCCTCTCAGGTCCTCCCAGTATCCTCTCAGCATCTCCCAGGTCCTCCCAGCATCTTCCAGGTCCTCCTAGCATCTCCCAGCATCTCCCAGGTCCTCCCAGCATCTCCCAGGTCCTCCTAGCATCTCCCAGGTCCTCTCAGGTCCTCCCAGCATCTCCCAGGTCCTCCCAGCATCTCCCAGGTCCTCCCAGCATCTCCCAGTATCCTCTCAGCATCTCCCAGGTCCTCCCAGCATCTCCCAGGTCCTCCCAGCATCTCCCAGGTCCTCCTAGCATCTCCCAGCATCTCCCAGGTCCTCCCAGCATCTCCCAGGTCCTCCCAGCATCTCCCAGGTCTTCCTAGCATCTCCAGGTCCTCTCAGGTCCTCCTAGCATCTCCCAGGTCCTCCCAGCATCTCCCAGGTCCTCCTAGCATCTCCCAGCATCTCCCAGGTCCTCCCAGCATCTCCCAGCATCTCCCAGGTCCTCCTAGCATCTCCCAGGTCCTCCCAGCATCTCCCAGGTCCTCCTAGCATCTCCCAGCATCTCCCAGGTCCTCCCAGCATCTCCCAGGTCCTCCCAGCATCTCCCAGTATCCTCTCAGCATCTCCCAGGTCCTCCCAGCATCTTCCAGGTCCTCCCAGCATCTCCCAGTATCCTCTCAGCATCTCCCAGGTCCTCCCAGCATCCTCCCAGGTCCTCTCAGGTCCTCCCAGTATCCTCTCAGCATCTCCCAGGTCCTCCCAGCATCTTCCAGGTCCTCCTAGCATCTCCCAGCATCTCCCAGGTCCTCCCAGCATCTCCCAGGTCCTCCTAGCATCTCCCAGGTCCTCTCAGGTCCTCCCAGCATCTCCCAGGTCCTCCCAGCATCTCCCAGGTCCTCCCAGCATCTCCCAGTATCCTCTCAGCATCTCCCAGGTCCTCCCAGCATCTCCCAGGTCCTCCCAGCATCCTCCCAGGTCCTCTCAGGTCCTCCCAGTATCCTCCCAGCATCTCCCAGGTCCTCCCAGCATCTCCCAGGTCCTCCCAGCATCTCCCAGGTCCTCCTAGCATCTCCCAGGTCCCCCCGGCATCTCCCAGGTCCTCCTGGTCCCTCTCAGTGCTTTCCCCGTGTTCTCGCAGCATCCTCCCTATTACCCACCTGGAGGGAGCTCTTTGCTGCTCAGGTGGAAGCGCTAGAGGATCTCCTGACTTGGCCGTAGCCCTGGAGCTGGACAGGCTCGGACCCAGAGTGAGCGAGGCCCTGCACAGCAGCAGCCCCGGGTGCTCCCTGGGCGGGCTCCACCCTCGCCCGCTGGGTAAACACCCTCAACGGCACGAAGTCCTGGGCACCCTGCCGGCCTCGGTGTCCCCACTCCTCCCACCTGCCTGCCTTTACCCCACTGGCCACACTCCCCAGGCCCCTGCCTCCCTGCACCAAGGCGCTCCCCCTGCCGCCTCTGCGCCCCTGGATTCCCTTCCATGGCTGGTTGCTGAGCTGGCTGCAGCTACATTTCCAGGAATTTAAAAGCTGATCGTTACGCACAGCCATCATTAAAATGTAAATTGTACAAACTTGGAAAGAATTAACTTTGCTGAGAATAAAAGTGCTACACACGCGGCCGCATCTCTCCTGGTTACTGTATCACACTGCGCGGCAGCCTCTGCGTTTGGGGTTATTTACGCGGATTGTGCTGCAGGGCGGGGACACCATGTAACTGAGGTCCTGGCTCTTCCCAGGCCCAGGCCCGCGTTCACAGTCTCCCCCGCTCCCCTCCCCCCCAATGCGGTTCCGAGGGGTGGACCGGGCCAGGCTGGGCGACCCGATCCCACAAACGAGGCTGCCCCTGCACCCCGACCTTCTGACCGGGAGGCTGGGCAGCGGCGTTCCTCGCAAACACCAGGATAGAGCCTCGGCCCGCGCAGGGCCCTGAGTCCAGTTAAAAGGATGCGAAGAAGGCCGGGGATGCGGGGTCTGACCCGCCGCGCCTGAACCGGGCCCCGTGGGCGCGCGCAGGAGTCCCCACAGCGCCTCCTGGCGGAGAGGTCGGTCGCTGGACCAAAGGGTCCGGGCCCCTGGACCGCTGTCTCCGCCCCTCTGGGCTCAACACTTCCCTCCCGGAGACCCCGCTGACCCTGGACACGACCCCAGGCCCCTCCTCCCCGCCTTGCCCGAGCGCTCAGGCCTCCTCTCCCGGCGGTGAGTGCGCGCGGGCATCCCCGGCCGCTCAGGACGCGAGGTCCCTGAGGGGGATCCCGCTCCGTCCACGCAGCCGCCCGGGCCCCACTGGGCTCCTTTCCGGCGTCCGCGAGCTGTCTGCCTCTCGCCCCAGGGTTGGGGGCGTGGAGAGGACCCCTGTGGGGGGACCCCTGGGGAGAGGACCCCTGTGGGGGGACCCCTGGGGAGAGGACCGCTGTGGGGGGGACCCCGTCTGTCTCTGGTTGGGAGTTGGAGACAGAAGCCGTAGCTCCGGGCGCACAGCCGCGTGGGGAGCCCCCGCCGCTGCTCCACGGTGGGCAAGCCGGGCCGCGGGGGGCGGACGCCAGGTGCGCGCGGGACGGGCAGGAGCCGCGCCAGGTGGCAGCCCCGGCGCGGGGTGGGCTCCAGGCTGAGACGTGGACGAAACGAAGGAGCGCAGGCAGCGGGGAGCCCCGGGCGCGGGAGGGGAAGAGGGAGCGAGGAGCTGTGCTTCCCCACGAAGCCCGCCTTCCTGCCACCCGCGCCCTGGCGCTGCCGGAGCTGCCCCGGGGCCCTTGGGCTGGGCCGCAGGGCAGGGCCCGCGCTCCCCGCAAGCTCGGCGGTCGCTGCTCCCGCCGGAGGGGAGGCTGCGGAATGAGGGGCTGCAGGTGTGTCGGGGTGTCAGAGGCTGCAGGGCTGAGGCTCAGTCCCCGCCTCCGGGAGTCCTGGCGCCTCAGTTTCCTCCTCTGTATAGTGGGCGCTTGGGAGGGTCGCTGACCGCCCCTGAGGGCCAGCGCTTCGGAACCGGCGCCGGAACCAGGAACCCCCGAGAGGTATCACAGTCGAACCCCGCAGAAAAGGCGGGAATGTGTGCGGAGGGTGGGGTGGGGGGGTCAGTAGGGGTGACAGTGGGTGTCGTGTGGAGCTCCGCAGGTCCGGGACCCCTCCCCGAAGACCCTGGGCCAAGAAGTGGGGTGATCTGGGGTGCGGGCGGCGGTGTCCAGGAAGCCCAATACGCACCCGCGGACACGCACAGGCGAGCGCAGAGATGGGAAGGCCTGCGAGGCGGGGGGAAGGGGCGGGAATGGGGCGGTGAGCGGGTCTCTCGGAAGCAGCGCGGGCTCCCGCCTCCCCTGGGGCCGCGGGGAGCGTCCACCCCGGAGGCCGCCTGCCCGGAATCGAGCGGCTCCGCCGGCAGGAAAGGCTCCATCCGCCAGGGCCGCCGCCGAGAAGTCCCCGCCCGCCCCGCCGGGGGCTGTCACTCTGGAGACGTCGCGGGCCTCCCAGAGTCCGGAGCTGGGCGGGAGGGGGGAGGGGGGGAGGGGGGGAGGGGGGCGCCGGATGCGCGGGGAGCGAGCAGTTTGTCATCTAAGGAACGCGGAGCGGCCCGCGCCCCCCCTCTGGACTCGAGGCTCCGCTGGGCCGCGCCCCCACCTGGCACACGGTGCCCACCACCTGAGTCCCTGGGGACCGCCCCCCCCCCCCCCAGCGTCCCCGGCCCCAGCTCCGCAGGTGTTTGGGCGGTCGAGCGAGTAGAACAGAGACCCGTCTCGGGCCCGCGTGGCCTCCTCCCACCCGCCCCCGAGTCCCGTGGGAGATTGGAGGCCATCGCGCAGGTGGCCCCCCTGAAGTCCGAGGCCGCGGCCTGGCCTCCCCCTCCCCCCCTCCCCCTCCCCCTCCCCCTTCCCCACCCCGCGCTCTCGGAGCCTTCGGGGAAGCGGCGCGGGCCGGGCGGGGGCGGGCCGCGGGGTGGGGGAGGCGCGGCGACGCCGGGTGGGGGAGGGGCCCTGGAGGAGGCGCCCCCCCTGTGCGCGGCGGCGACCCCCGCAGCTCCGGGGCCGGGGCCGCAATTAAAGCGGGATTCCTCCCCCGCTGACGTCGGCGGCGCGAGGCCCCTCCCGCGGCGGCATAAAAGGCGCGGGCTCCGCAGCGCAGGCGGCAGTGGGGGCCGGACAGCGCCTCGGTGCGGACTGCGCGGAGCCGGAGCGCAGAGCGCGGCCGCCGCGGAGCCCCGGAGCCTCAGCCGCCGAGCCGAGCCGACCGAGCCGGGCGCAGCGCCCGGGCCCGCGCCCGCAGCCATGCCCGCCGCCCGCGCCGCGCGCACCTGTGCGCTGCTCGCCCTCTGCCTGCTGGGCAGCGCGGCCCAGGACTTCGGGCCCACGCGCTTCATCTGCACCTCGGTGCCCGCGGACGCCGACATGTGCGGCGCGGCCGTGGCGGCGGGCGGCGCGGAGGAGCTGCGGGGCAGCGTGCTGCAGCTCCGCGAGACCGTGCTGCAGCAGAAGGAGACCATCCTCAGCCAGAAGGAGACCATCCGCGAGCTGACCGCCAAGCTGGGCCGCTGCGAGAGCCAGAGCACCCTGGACGCGGGCGCCGGCGAGGCCCGGCCGGGCTCCGGCCGCAAGCAGCCCGCCGCGGGCAAGCACGCCATGGGCGACCTGTCCCGGACCACGCAGGCCGCCGAGACGCTCAGCCAACTCGGGCAAACTTTGCAGTCGCTCAAAACCCGCCTGGAGAACCTCGAGGTCCGCGCGCGCCCCGGTTCCCCCTCCGGCTCGCGCGCCCCTCTGCCCTCGCCCCCCTCCCCCCACTCCCGACCCGGCCGGACACCCCCACCCCCGCCTGGCGCGGCGCTGCTGCCGGGCTGGGCCTCCCCGAGCTTGCGAGGCCCCGCGCATGGCCACTCGCCCCAGCTCCCCGCCAGGCCGCCCCCGCAGTCGCCCTGAGGGGACCGCGCCGGAGGCTCCCAGCCCGGTCCCCGCTCTGCGTGTAACCTGTGGCCCCCTGCACCCCGCAGCAGTACAGCCGGCTCAATTCCTCCAGCCAGACCAACAGCCTCAAGGACCTGCTGCAGAGCAAGATCGATGACCTGGAGAGGCAGGTGCTGTCCAGGGTGAACTCGCTGGAGGAGGGCAAGGGCGGCCCCAAGAACGACACGGAGGAGAGGGTCAAGATCGAGAGCGCCCTGACCTCGCTGCACCAGCGCATCAGCGAACTGGAGAAAGGTAACTGCCTGCCTGGCTCCCCACAGGAAAAACCCAGCCCCCCCCCATGCCTCCCCAATCCTGCACAGGGTTTGGGGCACCCAGGGGGCTGTTCCTGGGGCGGGGGGCTGGGGCCCTGAGCTCTGGCTGTGCTTGTGGAGGGAAGCAGAGAGGGGAAGGGATCCCTGGGGCCTCCTGCCTCCTACACACAAACACACACACACACACACATGCATATACACACGCATACACACACACAGAGACACACACATACACATATACACACGCACACGCACACACACACACACGCTCGCAGGATTCTCCCAGCCTGATTTGTTCAATCTTCAGTAACTTTGCCCTGTGGCCTGGGCAGCCTGGCCTTCCTGGGCAGGAAGCCTGGCTGGGGGGTCCCCATCCCTGCTGCTCGGGGCTGGATCTGGTCTTCCCGGTCCCCACAGACCCGAACAGGTCTCCTCCCAGCCCTCCTGCCCCTGCCCTTCCCTGGGGACCCCCCCCCCCCCGCCTTTGATCTTCTCTGTGGAGTGACCCAAAGCCTGGCATCTTGCACCCCCTGCAGTTCCCGGGCCCCTAAGTCCGAGGGATCCCGTGGCACCACGGGGCACAGGGATGAGCTGAGCGGCTTAGCCTTGGAAGTCGCAGAAATCAAACACGGTTGTAAGGGGGGGGGGTGCGCCTGGGCTCACAGCAGAACCACGTGACCCTTCTCAGACTGCAAAGTGTGCGATGGATTTAAACAGTGCCATCTTAAGGCACCTTACGTAACTGAAAAACAGCTCGGGAGGGGGGGAGGGGGAGGGGAGAGTGGGGGCACGAAAACAACCCCCCACCCCCACCCCCCTAGAGGCCCCCAAGGCCAGGCGACTGGGCCTGAGACCCTGTGGGCAGCACCTAGGAGCCAGGCCTGCCCTGTTCCCTGGCACGGGACTCAGGGCCTCCGGGAGCTGGCCCAGCAGGCTGCCTTCTAGAAACAACCCTCAGCCTGGGCCGGTTTAGCGCTGGGCTCCCCACAGGCCGGGCACACTCCAGCCGGCGGGCCTGTGTTCCGGCCCCGGGCCTGGCGCCCCTGCCCGCTGCTGGGTGGACATGTCGGGCACAGGGCGCACAGGCGGCAGCCACCTTGCTGCGTGGGTGGGGAGGGGGCGGGTGCATTCCCTGGAGACATCCCGGACCGACCGGAGGGCGCTGGTGGTGGCCGAGTGTGAGGGGGCAGCGGCCGGGAGGGAGCCTGAGTTTTCGGGAGGCACAGAAGCTCACCTGAGAGTGGGTGAGGGTGACAGCCTCCGAGCGCTCACCTCGGCCCCGGCCACAGGGCACCGGCTCCCTGCGGGCTCTCGGCGGGGCTCCACGCAGCTGCTAGGGCGGCCTGGGAGCGGCCCTCCCTCCGGGTGGTGGTGGTGGAGGGTTCTGGAATAGCTGGATCCTCGGGGCTAGTGGGCTGGGGCTGGGAGTGACCAGGAGCAGCGGTGTGCCGGCCTGGAGGGCGTGTGTCGGGCGCTGGGCCTGGCTGGCTCGGTGGGGACCCAAGAGGAAAGGTGTTTCTGAGCTCAGCAGCAGCCAGCAGCCTGCATTCAGGTCGGGCCCGGAGGGGCTGCGGCTCTTTCTGTCGGTGGAGACTTCCTTCCTCTGGGCCACACCTTGAAGGGTGACCCCCTCCCCCTCCCCAGGCCCCCGCAGCCCAGGCACCTGCCCCCCACCCCAGCCTCCGTGGGGCTGGGACCTGGGCCAGCTCCCCTGCTCAGGCCCTGCGCTCTGGAACAGGCACCCGCCCCCCACCCCGCGCCCCGGGCCTCCCTCCAGCACCTGTGGAGCGGAGGGCGGGCTTCTGACAGGGACCAGCCTCCCGGGGGGCAGGCGTCAGGACCGTGTCCCCGTCCCCCCCAGGCCAGAAGGACAGCCGTCCCGGGGACAAGTTCCAGCTCACGTTCCCGCTGCGGACCAACTACATGTACGCCAAGGTGAAGCGGAGCCTGCCCGAGATGTACGCCTTCACCGTGTGCATGTGGCTCAAGTCCAGCGCCGCGCCCGGCGTGGGCACGCCCTTCTCCTACGCGGTGCCCGGCCAGGCCAATGAGCTGGTCCTCATCGAGTGGGGCAACAACCCCATGGAGATCCTCATCAATGACAAGGTGGGCCTCCGGCTGGGCTGTGAGCGGCAGGGCGCAACCGCCGGGGACCCCTGTCCTGCTGGCCGCCGGGGACCCCTGTCCTGGCGGGCCGCCGGGGACCCCTGTCCTGGCGGGCCGCCGGGGACCCCTGTCCTGCTGGCCGCCGGGGACCCCTGTCCTGCTGGCTGCCGGGGACCCCTGTCCTGGCGGGCCACCGGGGACCCCTGTCCTGCTGGCCGTCGGGGACCCCTGTCTTGGGGGCCGCCGGGGCAGGTTCAGTGGCATAGGGTGGCTCAAGCACAGGTGCTGCTCTGGCCCAGGCGGGGCTGAGGGAGGGAAGGGAGAAGACCAGGAGAGCCCTGGCCGGTGTGGCTCAGTAGATAGAGCGTCGGCCTGCGGACGGAAGGGTCCTGGGTTCGGTCTGGTCAAGGGCACAGGCCTGGGTTGCAGGTTCCCTGGCCCTGGTTGGGGCGCATGCAGGAGGCAGCCAGTAGAGGTGTCTCTCTCACATCGATGTCTCTCCCTCTCCCACTCTCTCTAAAAAAAATCAATGGAAAAATACCCTTGGCCGAGGATTAAAACATACACACACACACACACACACACACACACACACACACACACCAGGAGAGAAGGGAGGGGCGCCCTTGCCCAACGCCATGAACGGGGTGAAGCTGGAACCTCCCCCAGACAGATTGCGAAGGATCTGGGGGGCCCTCCTTCCCGCAGATCCATCCCTGACTCCTCCTCCCTGCTTGGGGGAGCATCGATGCTCTGGGGGAGGGGGAAAGGTGCCCCTAGAAATTCTTCCTGAGTCCAAATCCATCAGCTTAGCCCCGACCCCCGCGGCGGGCGGCCTGTCCCTCCCGGAGCCTCCCCCACCTCGGCCTCCGTAGCCGCGTGTCAGCGGCCAGCTGTCACACGCCCCAGCCTCTGTGCCGTGTTGGTGGCGACTGTCTAAAAGCCAGGCTGGAGATCGGAGGCCAAGCCCTCGGGGCCTCACCCAGGAGGACATGCCTTTCTGGGCCCCATTTCCCCTTGGGTCTGTGGCACCCTCCACCCCGCGGGTGAGTGAACCTCCAGGCCGGAGCTTCCCAGGCGGCTGCCCTCCGCCCTGGCGTCTCAGATTCTCTGCCAGGCTGGGCAGGTGCAGACCAGAGGGCTGGCGGCGTGTGGAGTGACGGGGGAGGGAGGAGAGGTCCGGGGAGCGATGGCCTCGGACCCCAGGGGTGGGCTCTCCATCAGGGCTTGCGTAGGCTAAGAGGGGAGGGCATGGAGTGAGGAGGTTGTGGTTCAGATGGACCTCAGGGCCCTGATGGGTCACAGTCCCTCTGCCACGCCTCGACCCACCCACGCCCGGGCCGGCAGGGGGCAAAGCCGGCCGTGGTGCCTGGGGTTCATGGAGCAGTCACAGGACTGACCTGAGCCGTGACGGACGGCCCCTTCCCCGTCCCAGGTGGCCAAGCTGCCCTTCGTCATCAATGACGGGAAGTGGCACCACATCTGTGTCACCTGGACCACCCGGGACGGTGTCTGGGAGGCCTACCAGGACGGCACCCAGGGCGGCAACGGCGAGAACCTGGCGCCCTATCACCCCATCAAGCCACAAGGCGTGCTGGTGCTGGGCCAGGAGCAGGTACTGGTCGGGAGCCGGGGGGGGGGGGGCAGCAGGGGGCGCCCAGATCCACAGACCATCGGGGGAGGGGAGAGAGGTGCTGGGGGAGGGGGTGGGGGTGGGGGTGAGGAGGAAGCAAGCTGCAGCGGGAGGCGAGTTAGGCAGTGGTTTTGGGGGGCTGAGTGGGGAAATGCGGGCGGAGTGGGTGTGGGTCTCAGCACGCAGTGGCTGCACGCCTGGCTCGGGAAGGCCCCTCCTGCCTGCGCCACGCGCAGCTCACTTCCTGGGCGCGGTGTGTCCATCCGGCACCCGGAGGCCCGTGGCGGCAGCAGAGCCCAGGCCTCCCGTTCCCGTGGGCGATGGGGCCGGCAAAGTGGCCTCCCAGTCCCTGGACGAGAAGTGGGGAACGTGGGGGTGCAGTCGAGACCCGGCTCCTGGCTGCCCGCGCCCCCGCTGACCCCTCCCTCGCTGAGTGACTGGCTGCGGGAGAGGCGGGTCCGCCTCGGGCAGGGGTGGCCAGCAGCGCCCTTTCCCGGGCTCCCTGCGGGGGGCACTGTGGAGACCCAGAGACAGGACAGGGGACCGTGAGAGCCCCAGATGGGGAGGCTCGGGCGCTTGCCCCCTAGGGACGGCCCCCTCCCCAGCCTCCACCTCCACCCCCATCCCCCATTTCCCCCGCTCACCCTCATCCTCTGCTTTTCTCCGAAGGATACGCTGGGTGGCGGGTTTGATGCCACCCAGGCGTTCGTGGGCGAGCTGGCCCACTTCAACATCTGGGACCGCAAGCTGACCCCGGGCGAGGTGTACAACCTGGCCACGTGCAGCCCCAAGGCCCTTTCCGGCAACGTCATCGCCTGGGCCGAGTCGCACATCGACATCTACGGCGGGGCCACCAAGTGGACATTCGAGGCCTGTCGCCAGGTCAACTGAAGCCCCTCCGGCCGAGCCCCTGCCCTCGGCCCCGCCCGCCCCTCCTCTGCTCGTGCCACGATGACTGTCCTGTCTCCCCTCCCCAGGAATGACTCCAGGCCATTGCCCTCGCGTGCACGCACGCACGCACACACACGTGCGCACACACGCGTGCACACACGCATATACATGCAGACACACACAACCACACGTGCACACACCGCCTCGCTTGGTCCTCGTGCATGTGCCGCAGCCTGGCTTCCTGCCCCGAGGACGTCCGTTCCCCAGGCGGCCCCAGGCCAGTGACGCAGGGGACACTCAGCCGTGCAGGAGTAGGTGAGAGGCTGCGTGTGCGTGTGCGTGTGCGTGTGCGTGTGTGTGTGTGTGTGTGCGCGCATGTGCCTGCGCGTCTGCGAGCGCGTGTCTCCGGGGAGCCTCTTCTTTCAGAACGAGGTGTTTCATTTCCGCCTTCGCGGCGCCCGGAAGCCGTGGGGGCGCAGCTCCGTGCCGCACGCGTTTGTCTTTGTTGGCCGAGCGTGTCCGGAGCTGCCTCTCTCGGTGACGGGAACGTTGTTCAGCGGTTTGTAAAGGCGGGGCCTGCGGGGTTTTTCTGCGGCGGAGTGAGTGCTCTCGGAGGCTGAAGGCAGGCCGTGTCCTGGAGGCCCAGCTGCTCGGGGGCAGAGGAGCGGGGAGGGGGCCCCGGCAGCCCCCGCGCCCCATGCCCCACCCTGCCGCGGGCATCCTGGGGGCAGGCTCTTGGCCTTCCCCCCTCCTCACACCCAGAGCCTGGGCTCCAGCCTCCCTTCCGGCCGCCAGCCTTCCTGCCCCCGCTGGTCCCTGAGAGAGGAGTGCCGCCCGCCCCCCTTTTGCCTCTGGTCATAGACACGCAGAGCCTTCGGGGGGCGGCTCGAGAGGGGAGCCCACACCCTGATTAGGACCCAGCCATGCAGGGCCACGGAGGCCCCGCCAGCCCTGGGGACACCCACAGCCATACTCCTCCCCTCTCAGGGCCCAGGGAGCCGGCTCTGCAAGTCCTCCAGGGGCAGCGTCCCCGGAGACCTCTGGGGGGACGGGGGGGGGCGGGGAGGCAGACATGGCCAGGCCCGGCCCTGAAACCCACTCGCCTGTGCAGGGCTCCAGGCCTGGGACTGTCCCCAGCTGGTGACACTGAGACCCCACCCTGTTCAGAAGCTGTGATGTGTGTTTTCCCCGTGAAAAGCCATCCTGCACATTCCTTCTAGTCCTTCCGAGGCGGGGAGGCGTGCGTGTGCGTGCGTGTGCGTGCGTGCGTGTGCGTGCGTGCGTGTGCATTAACTGAGTGTGCCTGGGGTGGGCCCCCTGCTTTTTGTGCGGCATCTGGGGGTCACACGCCCCGAGGGCACCTGGACTCAATACAGCAAATGGCTGGCATGTCTTTCTGGGCACCCTGCCCCCTGCCCCTCCTCTGCAGCTGCAGAACTCCCTTCTGGAGGGGCAGGTGTCCCCCCCGTCCCGTCCCCCAGGGGCGCCTGTCCCCCTAAACGCAGGCCCATACTGTGTCGGAACCCAGTGCACCTGTGTGTCTGTGTTGGTGTCTGTGTCCGTGTCCACGTGGGCGTCTGCACGGTGCCCACTGCCAGCCCACAATGCATCGCTCTCGTGCAGAGGGCGCGTCCAGGCTGCGCCCGCGGCTCAGCAGTGGCTTCTTCTGACCATTGTGCTTCGTCCGGGCCGTAGGCCTCGGCATCTTGGGGTCTGCGGGGTCTCCTCTGCTTGCATGTCCCTCGGGGTGGCGCGTCCCCGGCTCCCTCAGTCCCACGTGGTTCCCTGCCTGCATGGACTTCTCCAGTCCTGTGTTCTGTGCTGAGTGCCACCCATTGTCCCGTGACCATCCATGTAGCTACCGAAAACGGCTGGGAAAGCAAGCCGAGGGCACCGGGGGAGGTGCCGGGAAGGGGGTCCACGTCCCCCTCCCCCTCCCCGCTCCCCACACACACACACACCGAGCCGTGTAGGAAGAGAACAGGCCTAGAGCACCCCTGGGAGAGAGCGTGAGCTTGGAAGCACCCCCTAGACCAGACCGCCCCCTCCCCTCGGCCACCCGGGAGCGGCCACGAGGCCAGGCCCAGCACGCGGTGCTCTCGGGCAGCGCCCCACCCGCCCCTGCCAGGCCCGGGACCCCAGACCCCAGACCACCTGCCCAGCTGGTGCGGTGGGAGCTGTCCGTTCAGGACCACAAGCCATCCTCTGCCCTAACCCAGACGGGCAGAGCATCCCGGACGCTAAGTCTGTGTCCACCTCCAGACCCTTCCCTGCCCGCCCTCCCCTGACGCCCCCTGGTGCCAGGGACCCAAACTGACATTTAGCTCCCCACCCCACCCGGAGCCTGTGCCACGCCCCTCGACGCCCTCACTGTGTTAACACTTGGCACTCGGCCGCCCCGAGAGGCCGCCGACAGCCACAGATCTAATCCGCCTAGTCCCCATCTCCGTAATCGGACCGACGCCCCCCCCTGCACTGACAAACCCACGCCTTTCTCAGGTAAGCCATTTTATACACACGGAGATCAAGCACTGTGGGCGCCCAGTCCCACGGCCCCCTGCGCGCGCGTCCCCCCGCGGAGCGCTGCCCGCAGGCTCTCCCTCGGGGTGGGGGCCTGAGATCCCACTTGAATCGTAAGCCTTCTTGCTTTTGATAACACGGTATTCTTTCTCTTACTGTAGAAGACAACGTTTATTACCAAAACAAGAGTATTTTTATGAAAGAAAAGGACAAACCTAGAAATCCACTCACCCTATCTATCTTCCCTCGCCACCACGTTCAGGCTCCACGGGCTGGAAGCGCGCACGTTGGGAGAGACGCGTTTCGTACGCTTTCCTTTTTTTCCTTTTGTAGATCCCCCGTTTCTCTTCTGAGACAGCAAAGATCCCTTTGTCACCAGCCCCGGGGCCTGGGACCACGGGGGTTGTCTCCTGGGCAGCGGAGGGGAGAGGAGAGGCTGGCGCGAGGTGTGCGGCCACCCGGTGAGCTGGGGGGAGGGGGGGTGGCTGGGGGAAGTGGCCGCCTGCTCTCGGGGCGCGTGGGGACCGGGGTGTGAATGGGCCGGAACGGGCCGGAGCAGCGCCAGGCCTGGGCCTCACCGTGGACCTGTCGGTGGGGACCGAGTTGAGGCCTTGAGGAGCGAGGGTGGTGCGTTGTTCCCGTGAGGGGGATGGGATTCTGTGGGACCGCGCGGCAGCCGGACCGTGGCTGGAAGCGGGGGCGTGCGGCGTCCCCCTCTCCGTCGTCGCGTGTCCGTGTGCGCGGCTGTCGGCGGGAACGGGTCGCTTCGGCCCCGCGGGCTTAGTCAGCTTGGAAGGGGAACGAGGCAGCAAGGAGAAGCGCCCAGGACTTGCTCCCAATTTTGTCTGATTTGCCAAAACAAAACCCCAACAGCACAGCAAGCCCCCTGGTTGATGGTCGCCATGTACATACTGTATCATAGGGAGAGGATCGGTGTGCCCTACCTTTTCATTATTTGCTAACCAAAGCTGAACATTCTCATACGACGCGCAGCCCTTTGGCCCACCAACGGGGCCGGGACCACGGGGCCGCCACCTCCCCGCCGTGATTTGGGAAAACGCACTATTTCTACTGGTCTCCTTGCTTCCTCTCATTTTCTTGCTGAAACATGAATTGTCAAGTTTATTTTTACACAGTAAAGAGTGAAGAAAGGCCCTGTCTCCTTGGAATGTCTTCGCCTCCACCCGCCGGGCACCTCGGGGACCACCCAGGGGACCCTCGCCCGCTTTGCCTGGGTGCTGTGCTGCCCCCCCCCCCCCGGGGGCACTGGGACATGGGAACAGGGAGGGGCACGGGGTTTGATCTCCCACCCCCGGCACGCACACTCACACGTGGACGCGCACACTCACATCCCCCCCTGTGTGTGCGCACACACACACACACACGCTTGCGCACACTCACATGTGGACATGCACACTGGGTTCCAGAAGGCACTGAGACCCTCCTGCACAGTCCTCGGGGGTCTGGACACTGCCCTGTACTCCCCACAGCCCCCCCCCCCCCCCCGTGGGCCTTCAGTGCGGGGCCCCCAAGGCCTGAGAGCTTGGAGACGTGGCTGGGTTGGGGGGAGCTCCCGAGGTTGGGCCCTGGGACGTGGGCTGCAGCGCTGGCCTCGGGGGATCTGGTCCGGCAGCTTGCAAGACCCGGAGGCCAGGCCCCGGCTTCCGGCGGCTCCCAGGCGGCTTCCCGCTCTGCCCCTTCTCCTCCCGGGACCCCCACGCTCAGCCTCTGGGCTCTCTGGGAGCTCAGTGCTCCCAGAAACAGGAGGGCAGTGGGGGCGGGGAGTTGCAAAGGTTCTAGAACTCTGTGGAAGGTTCTAGCTCAGAGCTCAGCTTCCTCACCGGAACCAGAAGCCTTTCGGAGGATGCTGGAAGGCGCCCTGCTTCCTGCTTGGGCTCAGCCCGCTGGGCCAGGGCAGCAGGGGCCCTGGGGGGTGTCCTGCCCTTGGACCACACGCCTGTTCGTATTTCTCGTCGTCACGGGGAGAACCAAGTCACGACGTCCCCCCCCAAGTTTCTCAGCTGCCATCTCCTCGGGGGGCACGGGGGCTGCACCTCGGAGGTCGGGGCCTTAGCGCCCGCCTGGCCCCTGACCTTCCTCTCCGAGCTGGGCGCCCTGGGGACCACCTGGCCTTTCAGCACCTCCCACTCGGGAAGGGTGGGGCGGGCAGAGAAGGGAGTTAGGGAAACGGAAAGCCACAACCAGCCCTTGGGAACTTCCTCCCTCCCTCCCTCCCTCCCTCCCCCTCCCTCCCTCCCTCCCTCCCTCCCTCCCTTCCTCTTCGGGACATATTTCTGGCCAGCCCCTGGGCCAGGTGCCCCATCGCTGGGCTGCTGGGCAGAGCGTCCCCGCCAGCTCCCGGTGTGGAAACGTGAAGACACATGGCGGGTGGGGGGACGGGAGCGTGCAGGCCTGGCTGTAAGACTTGCCAAGGAGCCGCCTGTCCCCTGCTGCGCACTGTGCTTCTCACTTCAGGCCCAGGCAGCGGCCATCTGCTAGGTGGGCATGGAGACATGTTCGCGGTGCAGAACGTCGGCTGCCGCGGGGAGCCATGCGCTCAGCGCAGAGCCAGCCGGCAGAGGAGCTGTCTGAGGCGCAGGGCAGGGCCAGGGGAGCCGAGGGGCTGCCGACACCCCTGCCCCCTGCCCCCCCCCCCCACCCGGCCAGGCTCCGGGCCTTTCCGGAAGTGTAGGGGCCTTTGCAGGGGGTTGCACGGCACCCCCTTTACAGCTTTACTGAGATAGAGTTAACGGGTCATACAATCCACCCCCTTAAAGTGTACATTCGCCCGGCCGGTGTGGTTCACTGGTTGAGCGTCTCTCTCTCTCTCTCTCTCTCTTTCTCTCTCTCTCTCTCTCTCTCTCTCTCTCTCTCTCTCTCTCTCTCTCTCTCCCTCCCTCCCTCTCCAAAATCAATAAACATACATTTAAAATAAAGTGTACAATTCAATGGCTTTGGAATATTACTGATTTTTTAAAAATTGCGGTGAATATGTATAACACTAGAGGCCCGTTGCACGGGGGGCCCTCAGCCCAGCCTGCACCCTCTCCAATCTGGGACCCCTCAAGGGATGTCTGACTGCCCGTTTAAGCCCGATCCCACCAGGATCGGGCTTAAACGGGCAGTCGGACATCCCTCTCACAATCCAGGACTGCTGGCTCCCAACTGCTCGCCTTCCTGCCTTCCTGATTGCCCCTAACCGCTTCTGCCTGCCAGCCTGATCACTCCCTAATCACTCCCCTGCCAGCCTGTTTGCCCCTAACTGCCCTCCCCTGCAGGCCTGGGTCCCCCCCAACTGCCCTCCCCTGCAGGCCTGGTCACCCCTAACTGCCCTCCCTTGCAGGCCTTGTCCCCCCCAACTGCTCTCCCCTGCAGCCCTGGGTCCCTCCCAACTGCCTTTCCCTGCAGGCCTGGTCACCCCCAACTTCCCTCCTCTGCCGGCTTGGTCACCCCTAACTGCCCTCCCCTGCTGGCCTGATCGCCCACAACTGCCCTCCCTTGCAGGCCTGGTCCCTCCCAACTGCTCTCCCTTGCTGGCCATCTTGTGGTGGCCATCTTGTGTCCACGTGGGGGCAGGATCTTTGACCACATGGGGGCAGCCATCTTGTGTGTTGGAGTGATGGTCAATCTGTATATTACTCTTTTATTAGATAGGATAGAGGTCTGGTGCATGGGTGGGGGCCAGCTGGTTTGCCCTGAAGGGTGTCCCGGATCAGGGTGGGGGTTCCCTTGGGGCGTGGGGCGGCCTGGGTGAGGGGCCTGTGGTGGTTTGCAGGCTGGCCACGCCCCCTGGCGACCCAAGCGGAGGCCCTGGTATCTGGGATTTATTTATCTTCTACAATTGAAACTTTGTAGCCTGGATTGGAGCCAAGCCTTCTGCTCGCTCCGTGGCGGCAGCCATTTCTATTGGGATTTATGTATCTTCTATAATTGAAACTTTGTAGCCTTAAGCGGAGGCCTGGGCCGGCCAGGGTGTGCGGAAAGCTTGGCTTCCTCCATCACCGGGGGCAACCCTAGCCTCCTGCTCTCTCCAGCTCCGTGGCTGCCTCCATTTCTGTTTGGGTTTATGTATCTTCTATCATTGACACTTTGTAGCCTTGAGTGGAGGCCTAGGCCGGCAAGGGCAGGCGGAAAGCTTGGCTTCCTCCATCGCCGGGGAAACCCAAGCCTCCCTCCTGCTCTCTGTGTCTGTAGCCATCTTGGTTGGGTTTATTTGCATATTCGCCCCTGATTGGCTGGTGGGCGTGGCTGGTGGGCGTAGCGGAGTGATGGTTAATTTGCATATTGCTCTTTTATTAGAGAGGATAGTATTTAGCATTTTAATGTTTTGAAGTATAGGATTCAGTGTTGCGCAGCCACGGACTTTGTTCCCAAAGCTCGCTCAGGCTCCAAACAGAAACTGTCCCCGTTGAACACCAGCTCCTCCCTCGCGCCCCCCCCCCCTCCTCTGATCGCCTCCGTCCTGTGCACATGGCGGGTGCAGGCCCGCGTGTACCTGGGAGCGCGGGGTGCTTGCCCTTTGTGGCTGGCTTCCTTCACGGAGCACCGTGTCCGGGGCCCATCCACATCGCAGCAGGGCCAGCGCCCTTCCGTCTGACGCCGAGGAGCCGCCCTCCGCCCGGGCAGACGCACCTGCTGACCCAGCACCTGCGGGCGACACGGGCTGACGCCTTTCGGCCGTGAATGCCGCTGCCGTGCCCGCGGGCGTCCACGTGTGCCCGCCCTCGCCGTCCGTTCTTTGGACACACACACAAGCGGACTCACAGGCAACCCCATGTTTAGCTTTTGTGCTGATGGATCGATTTCAGAGAGAGACGTCGGTCTGTGGTTCCCCTTATTCAGCACTCCTTGGCGCTTCCTGTGCGTGCCCTGACCAGGGATCGAACCCGCAACCTTGGTGAATGGGGACGACGCTCTACCCCACTGAGCTCCCTGGTGGGCTCTGTGCTCAGCTTTCCGAGGAGCGAACCACCCAGCACCTGTCATCCCCACGGCCAGGTCCGGGGGCTCTGACGTCCCCGCGACGCTGGCGTTCCTGCTGTTTTATTTCTCTTCGGGTGCCAGCCCGTGGGTGTGAGGCGGGGTCTCCCCGTGGGTGTGAGGCGGGGTCTCCCCAGCGACTATGTGTTGACGGGTGGTCGTGGTGCGTCCTCTTTTGAGAAAGGCCCAGTCAGCTCCTGGCCTGTTGACAGCGGTGCGTGCTGTTGCGCGCGGAGCCTTACGTGTCCCGGTGTTCGTCCCTTACCGGGCGGGTCACTGGTCTCTGCCCTTCCCGGGGTGTCTTCTCACGCCCCTGAGGGCGCCCTCTGAAGTTCAAAGGGCGTTGACTTTCGGCCGATCTGGTTTCTTCCTGCCGGTGCCTGCCGTGTCACATCGAGAAACAGTCTGCTGACGGACGTCCACGCCTCGCCGAGCACCGCGCCCGTGGGAACAGGCTCCGTGTTATTCCGAGGCCCCGCGCCGTGTTCGCCGTGTTCGCCGTGTTCGCCGCGCCGTGCCAGCCGCGCACACTGTCTGCACCGGAGCCGGCGGGCAGGGCCGTGCCCCCCTCACAGAGGCCCCCCCGGCTTCCCGCTCTGGCTCGGGGCCTGGCTCTGCAGAAGTTCTGTTCTCCAAGAATCCCAGGCTGTCAGCGCAGATGCTGAGAGGAGGGAACAGACGCTCTTTCAGATCCGCACCCACTGCTTCCCGCCCGGGCCTGCGTGGCTGGGCGAGGAGAAGCCGGGGGCTTCCGAGGGCCTGGAAGTGGCTGCCGGGTCCGGGTGGGGGGGGGGGGGTCGGTCCGGGAGGGGAACGGGGAGCTGAACTTCCTGCAGGGGCGGGACTAGGGTTTTCACAGACGCCCTGGGAGGGAGACATGAGCGCCAGGTTACAGAGAGTGGGGACAGAGGGCAGAGAGAGACGGCGGGCCGCAGGGGCAGGGCCCAGCTGCCCAGAAATGCCCCCGGGGCAGGGAGCGGAAGCAGGGAAGGTGGAGGGGGCTGAGCAGGAGGAGACCCTCTCGGGACACGCGTCTTCCACCAGATACCGACGGGGGCTGTCCCGGGCTGAACAGTGTCCCCCAGTCTCGTGCCCACCCGGGACCCGTGAACTCCGCCTCACCTGGAGAGAGGGGCTTTGCACACGTGATCGTGAAGGTGGATACACGGGACCCTTGGGCTCTAATCCAACGACTGGGCCCGTGTGCCAAGAGGGACGTGCGGTCAGAGGCTCGGAGATGCGGGAGAGGCCCGTGAAGATGGAGGCAGAGCCTGGAGGGTCGCGCCCACAAGCCCGGGAAGCCAGGGTCCCGGGCAGCCCCAGCGCCCAGAGGAAGACGGGGGCAGCCTCTCTTGGAGCCTCCAGAAGGACCCGGACTCCGTGACCTCAGACCCGTGGTCCCCAGAACGGGGGGAAGATGAGAACCCACTGTTTTAAGTGCCCTCCTCCACCCCAGGCTGTGGCGTCTCATCACGGGAGCCCACGGGACTCATGGAGGCTCAGGCTTCGAACCGAGTCCCAGAGGAGAGGGGCCCCGAGGCTGGAGGGGGGGCAGTCTCGAGCCCCAGGGTCGCGCTCTCCGGCCTCAGGGCCCAGGGCTGCCAGGCTGCTGGCCCCCAGCGAAGGGGAGGCCGGGAAGCCGTCTGGTCAAAGTCCGCCCCCGCCCCCCGCCGCCCCTGCACCCTACCTCTCCCACCGGGACTGGCAGGTCCCTCATCCTGACCCTGTCCCCCAGCCCCTTGCCCCGACCTAAGAGGAGGGGTGGAGAAAATCGGGGAGCCCAGAGAAGAACATGGAGTTTAGAGGGACCCTCTGCATGAGGACGAGAGCGCTCTGGGAACCTGAGGCTACACCTGCATCAGCCGTGACTGCGCCTTTGTCTGCCCTGGAGCCTGTGTGTGTGTGCGTGTGTACGCGTGTGCATGTGCAGGTGCGTGTGTATATGTGTGTGCAAGTGTGGGCGCATGCATGTGCATGTCTTAGTGTTAGTGTATGTGTGTGCACGTGTGTTAGTGTGTGAGAGCGAGTGCGTGTGCATGTGTGTGCCTGAGTGTGTATGTGTGTTAGTGTGTGTGAGAGCGAGTGTGTGTATGTGTGTGTATATGTGTGTGTGTGTATGTGTATATGTGTGCAAGTGTGTGCACATGCATGTGCGTGTCTGAGAGTGTATGTATGTGCATGTGTGTTAGTGTGTGAGAGCGAGTGTGTGTGCATGTGTGTGCCTGAGTGTGTATGTGTGTTAGTGGGTGTGAGAGCGAGTGTGTGTATGTGTGTGTGTGTATATGTGTGTATGCGTGCATGTGTGCGTGTGTGTGTTTGGGGGGATGCTGAGGGAGCCGAACTCCTCAGTCACATCAGCCCTCCTCCCCCATCCACCCGGGAGGCGGGCGCTGGCGCACACCTGCCCATACGTTTCCCGGAAAGGGCGGATGCGCAGTGTTGGGCGCCGAGCAGGATAGGAAACGTCCCCCTGCCTCCTCCCCCTGGAGCTGAGGGCCAGGGTCCCTGACGGGAAGGAAGGGGGGGCCTGAAACTGGGCAGCCCAGGGTCAGAGGGCAGCCCCCCCTCAGCCCACCTCGGAGGGAGGAGGGGGGTGTTGGGGGTGAGAGAGATCTCGGGGTCCAGGACTTTCATGCTTTCCTGTGGTTCCCAGATCTTCACGCCGAACACACGTTAGTTACATAAGTGAAATCTCATTTATTTTAAAACTGAATTCTCCAGCCAACTGTGCCCTTCCCAGCTGCAGTCACTTTCCCTGGAGTCGGATTCCTGGGGGGATCACGGGAACAGACTGCCCCCCTAACCCCCCCCCCCGGCTCACGCCACTTCGGTCATGTCCCCCTTCCTTCTTGGTGGGACAGTCCAGGCCGGAGCGCACCGCTGGGCCAGGATAACGGTCCCTGTCCTCGGGGACCTTGCGGCCCGACGGCACTCTCTCTCACCCCCAACACCCCTCCCTCTCCTCCCTCCGAGTTGGGCTGAGGTGGGGGGCTGCCCTCTGACCCTGGGCTGCCCAATTTCAGGCCCCCCCTTCCTTCCTTCCCCTTCAGCTGACTCTAGCCCTCAGCTCCAGGGGGAAGGGGCAGGGGGACCCTGCTGAGCTCTGGGCGTCTGGGAACCTCCCTTCCAGAACCGAGGTCGGCTGGAGCCGAGCCGCCACCTCCAGGGAGCCCCCCAGGACCTCCTCCCGCCCGCAGCCCCTCCCTCCACCCCCAGCCCCCACTCTCTGGCCAGGGCAGAAAAGGAGGGGAGGCCCGAGGCGGGAGAGGGCGCAGAGGCGGCTGTTTGAGCGGAAGTCCTGGAGCGGCTCCACTTCCAGGGCGGAGGGCGGGACGGTGGGTGTAAAATGCTGTTAACGGGGGTCAACGGGGCTTCTGCGGCCTCCCGCCTCCTCCCTCCTCCTCCCGCCTCCACCGGCCCGCGACCCTGGGCTCACGGGGGGACGGGACTTGTGCGACCCCAGGGTGCAGGAGCCTGGAGCCCAGCTTGGCAGGCAGGACTCGGAGACGCTGAGTGAGGTTGCCACGGCAACGCCCTCAGGTGCACAGCGTCGGGGAGGTGCTCAGCCTTGCGGCTTCCGGTGGGCGGGGCCACGAGGGGAGGGGCGGGGCTTACAGCCAGGGCGGCCTCCTGGCTGTCACTGCCCCCCCCCATCCCACCCCACCCGCTGACCTGCCGGCTATCGCTTCCCAACTCCCCGGAACTGACCACTCCTCCCGCCCCGTCTGTCACCCCCATTACTGCCCTGACCCAGCGCCGGGCCCCCCGCTTCACCCCGCTCCCCATTCTCCACACAACAGCCAGCCATCTCGTAAAACTGCTGTTTCTGCTCCAGGGCTCCCCGTGTCCCTCAGGGAAAGTCAGGGTCCCCCCCACCTCACGGCCGGGCCTGCTGCCGCGTTGGCCCCGTGGATCCTGCCCCAGGGCCTTTGCACCTGCCTCCCCCTGGGCCTTGCTCATGCATCCCCTCCTGCTCCGTCTCCTGACTGACCCAGGAGCAGCTTTAGGTCTGGCCACCCTCTGATAACGGGCTGTTTCATAGGTTCCTGACCTGTTCGGGGCAGAGCAGGTGCTCAGTAACTGTGGACAGAGCTGTGGACAGCCCGTGCTGAGGGCCCTTCTTTCACGGACGCGGAGACAGGCTCAGGCCAGTAGCCCCTGGCGATCACACCCCCCCCCACCCCGGACACGAGGTCCAGGTCTCGGCAGCTCACGGGCTGGGAACCCTGTGCTCCTCCGGGCACCGCGCCTCCTCCCGGGCAGGACGCCAGGGGCGCCCAGAATCCCATCCAAATGTCCGGACAACGCCCCCAGGCCTCGGCCCCGGGAGAGGAGCCCGGGGCACAGGGCACCGGCCATCCCGGCAGCCAGACGCTCCTGGGCCAGTCAGGAGACGGAGGCACCTGGCTGCTCCCACCCCAGCCCCCACTCCCCCTCGGCTCCGGAGCCCACGGGTCCAGGGCTGTGTCAGCAGCGGAGGCTGCCCTGTCCTTCTGGCCTGGGGCCCTGGTCCTGGAACGGGCATCTGTGCTGCCTCAACCCCCACCGTCAGGGCATCCGTGGTCCCTGGAGCTCAGAGCAAGGAGACCGGAACCAGGGAAAGGCCACTCCGCCCGTGCCTGCCAAGTGGCAGCGCATCCCTGGCAGGGCTGCCTGGCATCGCCCTGGCCACGGAGGCTTCCCCGGGGCGACCCCCAGGGCCCTGCCTTGCCAGGCTCCTGTGCCAGGCGGTGTCTGCTCAGGCTGAGGAAGGGAGCGAGGGAGGGCAGCCCCTACCCCTGCCCGTGGTGTGGCCCCCGAGTGGCCGAGCCTGCAGCCTGCCCTCAGGGAGCTCATCTCTGGCCTCCACCTGAGGGTGACCCTCCCTGCCTGCAGGCCCCTCCCCGGGCACGGGCACGGGCACGGGCACGGGCACCATGAAACCTGTGCCCCGACCACACCTCGGGCCTGGGCATCACTCCAGGAGCAGGGGGGCCCCTTCATCATCACGGTCACCACCACCGTCAGCCACAGGCGGCTCGGCCACCCCTTCACGGGCCGGCGAGGGCTATGGGGCAGGGACAGCTGTACCGTGGAACGGACGGACAGACAGCGAGGGGCAGGAGCCAGCACACACGTCCCCTGTGCCCTGCCATTGGGGCCAGAGGGGCGCGGCGGAGGGAGGGTCTGGTTCTAAGAAGGGGAGAAGGCAACCGACCTCAGGTCACCCCAGCAATCGGCCCAGACAGGGAGGGTCTCTGGGGGCAGGGTGCAGGTCGGGGGTGGTGGAACGGCTGCATGGGGGGGGGGGGGCGGGGGGCGGGCAGGGAGCCAGGCTGAGACGTGGAAACTTGGGAGCCAGGGGGAGGCGCCCCGGGCTCGGAGCCTACGGCTGCCGGGAGCTCGGGGCGCTCAGGGCTTTCGGAAGTGGCTTTTCAGCAAGTGCCTGGAGCTTTCTTGGAAGCGGCCGAGTATCAATTATAAATAAACCGCCGAGAACTGTGCAGGGCGTGGCGGTGGGGAGCGCGCAGGACGGGCAGAGACCTCACTTAGGAGCTAATCACCCGAGCTGGGCCCTGCCTCCTGCTGCGGGCACCGCCCCGCCCGGGGCGCCTTTGCCAGGCCCAGGGGAGGCCGCGTGGACCCGCGTGGGGCGTAGGGAGGTCCGCCCGCTCACACCGCTCCGAGGGGCAGGCCCGAGGCCCTGAGACGGAAACAGGCCGGTGACACTCATCCGTGTGGGAGGTGTCTTGCCAAATGTTTGAAAGGGAAAAAAATCCCATTTTCTTAGCTTTTTTTTTCTTTTCTTTCTATTTTGATTATTTTTCTAGATGACTTCATTTCTAAGAAGGCTGGCGGGCGGGGGGAGGGAAAGATGGGGAGAAGGGGAGGAGAACAGGGAGGACATGGGCCTCGGAGGGCGAGAGGGTGGGGAAGCACGGGGGAGGGGCAGGCTTGTGGGAATGGGGTGGGGGGGTCGCCAGCCCAGGCTGGGAGTGGCTCCTCTTTGGCCGGGATTAGCAGAAGGGCTTCTAGGAGCTTCTCTCTGGGGCATGAGCTCCTGCCCACGGTCAGAGCTGGGAGCGGTTCCCCAGGGAGCTCTCCTCACCCCACAAGCACTGGAACCAGCAGAGCCCACGAGGCTCACCGCCCGGAAGGGAGGTGCTGCTGGACAGAGGCTCCGAGTGTTCCAGGAGCCAGGGGGTGCCCGGGCCACGCACCCAGGAACCCCCCAGGAACGCGCCTCCACGGCTGGGCGGAGACCCGCGGCCCCCGAGCCAGGGCGCTCTGCCTCCGCCCTTCATAGGAGAGGGCCGGGCAGTGCCCTGAGCAAGGCGTGCTCCCCTTCTCCGTGTGGACGGAGCAGACCCGGACGCCCCTTCTTCCGGCTCGGCCGCCCTCCCCTCTTCCAGTCGCGCCTTCAGAACCATCTCGCCTCCCTCGGCCTCTGAGACCAGCCAGCTCCTTTCTGCCCAGCCACCCTGAGCCAGATGCGTCAGAGTTACCGCCCCCCCCCCCCCGCCCGCCCCAGGGGCAGGCCCCTCCCCGCTCCGCCTGCCGCGCGGCCCCCACCTACCTCTCCGGGGGCTTCTGTGTCCCCGGCTGGGGCTCCCGGGAGCTGGGAGGAGAGGCCCAGGGCACCCAGCGGCTCCTGAAGGTGCAAACCCCGCGTGGGGGTGGCCGCGCCCTCTTCCAGACCGCGCGGAGGCCTTCCCACAGCGGGGAGGGGGGCCCTCGGGAGGCCGGGAAGCCGCGTGGTCCGGGAAAGGACCCCGAGCCAGGCCCCGGTGCTGCCCGCACAGGCCCATGGCTCTCACTCCCCGGGCACCGCGTCCTGGGTGAGCAGGTGAAACTCATCCAGAGGATGGGCGGCCCCTGCCTTCCCCCCCCCGCCCCCCGGGGCTGGGCTGGGCGTGTCTGCTCCAAAAAGCCCGGAGCCCCTCTGCGCCCCCAATTCGGCTCCTGCCTGAGCCTCTCCCTGCCCTGCCCTTTAACCCCGGAGCCCCCTCCCGTCCTGCACCAAGTGGAAACAATAAAAAAGAGGAAACAGAGAGGCGGGTCCTTTGCTTCCAGGTGTTACTCCCTTCTGCTTGGGCGACTGGCTGGAGGCCCCCGTCACAGGCCCACCTCTAGCTGCAAGGGAGTCAGGGAATGGAGCGCAGCTCCTCCTGCCTTCCGGGGGCGGTGGGGGGGGGGGGGGGCGGGGGGCAGGGACACATGGCCAGGGCAGCCACCCCGGAGCCTGAGGCTCAGGCAGGGCTCTTCCACCCCAATTCCCAGCGGCTGCTGAGCCCAGAGGCAGAGCCTGCCCCAGGCCTCTCCCCGCTGTGGTGGTGGCAGCGGCAGCAGCAGCTGGGCCTGCCTGGCAGTGGGCGCAGGCACTGAGCCTGAGTCTCCCATCCCTGCCTCTCTCTCCGGACACCTGCCTTGGCCTGAGGGCCACCCCACCATCTCGCGTCCTTCACCTGGACAGGTCCCTCAGAGGCCACCATTCGGTCACTCTGAGGGGCCTGCGCAGGGGGGAGGGGGAAGAGGGAAGGGGTGGCAGATGGGAAGGAAAGCCTGGGCAGAAGCCAGCTGCCAGCCGGGCACCCACGGGCACGGGCTGTCTGACCTGCTCCGTTACCTCAGCCCTGTCAGCGTGTGTCTGCTCAAGCACCGCCTCTGGTCTCCCACCCAAGGTCAGGGGTGTCCCCAGTTCCAGGCCCCACCCCGACCTCAGAACCCCGGGACCGGGGCCACGGCGTCCTTGGGTCGTGAGGAGCTGCAGAGGGTGACCAGGCAGGTGACCCCGACACCGAACCCCGCTCAGGCGGGACCGAGGCCAGGACTGCGCCTGCCCTGGGGGTGACAGTCTCTCCGCTCAGGACCGGAGTCCAAGCGCGAGGCCTGGTCACCACGGCCCCCCGGGCAGCGGCGCCACCTGCCGCAGCACAGCGACGTCACCCTTTGGAAAAGGAAAAGGAAAAAGGCAGCGAGCGAGGAGGCTGAGTCACCGCGGAGCTGAGTCACCGGGGCGGCTGCCCAGGATGCGAGGGAGGGAGCGGGCACGGGCCCCGCGGGCACCCTCCGGGCTCTGGAGCTGTGGAGGGGCAGGCCCAGCCCTCCCGCCGGGTGTGCCCGGCTGCGGGTGAGCTGACCGCAGGGCCGAGCCGCCAGCTGGTCTGGGCTCCGGTCCCGGCTCCACCGCTAAGTGGCCCCAGGCCTCCGGCAGCCACGCCGCCTTTCGCAGCCTGTCCCCCTCCCGTCGAACGGGGTGAAGGCTCTCCCCGCTGCTGTGCCAGTCCCTGGAGGCCACGCGCTGAGTGCTGGGGCAGCGTCTGGCAGACAGCGCCGGGTCCGACTCGCCACCATTGCGAACGGGAAGGCCCTGGGGGGCCCCGCAGGCTCTGGGGCGGCCCCACAGGCCTTTCTGTGCCCGTGAGCGCTTCCAGGGGCCATCTGTGGCCCGTGGTCCCCCACCTGCGCCTTCCACAGGGCCAGGGTCCCTGGGGGAATGGGGCCGGTGGACTGGGCTGTGGGGCAGCCAGGCCAGGGTGGGTCTCTGGCCTCCGCCAACATCCTGCCCCGGAGCCGGCCCCCGCGACCTGACAACCGCATGGCTGGTCCCCGGCGGCTGCTGGGGCTACAGTGACCTTGCCTGACACGCGCCACCCCAACCCCTGAGCCCACGTGCCCACGGCTCTGGCAGACTGCTGGCACGCCGCCCACCCTCGTGCCCTGGCAGGCGGCCCTGCAGAGGCGGCATCTGCCTGCTCAGGACGGAGGCCTGTCCCGGGGAGGCGCAGGGCCAGGGGGGGACGGCGCCCTGAAGCTGACCCACAGGCCCTCCTTCAGGTCCCGTGGCCCGAGAGGGAAGAGACGCCCGAGGCCACCCGCCCGTGGTGCCAGGGACGCCGGCCCTGCCCCTGCCCCCAGGACCCAGCATCCCCTCGGAGGCCCCAGCCCCTGGCCCGGAGCCTCACCCCAAACCTGGGGCCCACGCGATCCCAGCCCCCTCCCTCTGCCCCAGCAGCCGGCGCTGCCTCTCCCGCCCCCACGCTCCGCGGGAGGGGGTTCCTATGGCACCCCTTCCCCCGCACACACTTAGCTCACTGGCAGCCCATCTGCCCCGAGGCAGCAGCCGACACCTCCGTGCACAGGGTGCCGAGCGGACCCGGTGCAGACGCGGAGGCCGGACGTGAGCGCAGCCGGCAGCTGGCGCGGGGCTCACACAGCTGAGCCGGGCGGGCTGGGCCCCTGGTCCAAGGCCAGGCCGGGGGGCGGCGCAGCACCCAGTCAGCCCACAGGGCTGGGCCCAGGGCGCCGGCGGCTCCCGCCGTCCGGGAGGCAGTCAGGGGCAGGATTCTGCAGCTCCCTGGGAAGGTCCAAAGTGGGGGTGCTGCCCCCAGCCCCCACCATGCCCTCCCCACAGGCAGGCCCCAGGGTCTGCCATGCTCCTGGGGCATCTGCAGCCCCGGGGGAGGCGGCCCCGAGTTTCCAGCCCCTCCACGCGGGCAGGACCCGGCAGGGGCTCCCGGCGGCTCTTCACCCTCAGCCCCCCGCCCCCGCCCGCTGGGCCAGCCCCATCCCAGGCTCCCTCTGCTCCGTCTCTTGTCTCTCGAGGTTTCTTACTACCAAGGAGGCAGGTGGCAGAGCGGGGGGCGGGGGGGGGCCTGGAGCCGGCCTCCTCGAGGTGGCGGCCACCGTTGCTGGACCCCCTGGTCCCTGGACCACTGACCCTTTCCAGGATGCGTGCGGCTGCCAGCAAAGGGACTTGTTTCCATGGCAACAGCCTGATCCCTGGGAAGAGGAGGGGCTGCTGACCAGGAGCGGCGGCGGGAGGGCCCTGGGGAGGGGGTCTGGGAGGGACTGGCTGGAGGGCTGTGCACACCCCCGTCCGTCCCACCAACTCAGAGCGGGAACTGGCTCAGCCTGAGCCTGTGCGTCTGGTCTGACTTAGGTGGCTTTCCGATTCTTGGAAGAAAGAGCATTTCGATGGTCCCGGCCTCGGCGTCCCCACGTAGCGTGGAGGGGGTCTCGTGGCCTGGGGCTGGGGCTGGATGGATCACGTGGCCTCGGGGGCCCCCTGAGCTGAGAGCCCCACGCCAGGGAAGCCAGGCCCGAGCCACGAGCCGCAGCCTCCCCCTCCGTTTCCTCCCTCCCAGCGCCCCGGGCGGGCGGGGGGGCGGGCGCCATGCAGACACGCACACGCTGCGCACGCCCCCGGCCGCCTCTGCTCTCTCACATGCTGTGTTTGTTTTGCTTCAGCGGGACTCGAGCGGGACACGCTGCTCTCACCATCGGCAGCTCCCCGCCCCCCGCCCCCCGCGGAGGTGCCATATGTCAGTGTCATGAGTAAGCGGGAGCTCAGCGGCCGGGGGTGGGAAGTGGCAGCTGTCAATCAGCCTCCCAGGAGGCAGGGGTGGGCTCCCCGGGGGAGGGGCAGCTCCTTCAGGGGCGGCGGGCTGGGGGGGGGGGAGGCCAAGGCCGGGGATAGGCTGGGGGCCTCTCCGGGAGGGAGCTGGTGGCAGGGGTTTTCCCAAAAGGCATGCGCGGCGGGTCCGCTGAGCTCTGCGGGTCTGCCCGGGCACCGCCCGCTCTGGCCAGGTCCTGGGGTGGACCCGCCCATTCTACAGGGGAGGGAACAGGCTCAGAAGCTTTGAGAAACTGCCCCCAAGTCTCACAGCTCAGGTCTGAGCTCACTGCCCAAGGCTCCCGCACCTGGACCTGGCCGGTGTGCTGTGCATCTGTGCTAGGCCGGCGGCCCCAGCCCCTCCCCCTGGGCCTGGCCTCACCGCCTCCCCCACCTGGGCCTGGCCTCACCACCCCTCCTCCCCCTGGGCCCATCACCCCTCCCCCTGGGCCCGCCACCCCTCCCTGCCCCTGGGCCCACCACCCCTCCCTCCCCCTGGGCCCCCCACCCCTCCCTCCCCCTGGGCTCCCCACCCCTCCCTCCCCCTGGGCCCATCACCCCTCCCCCCGGGCCTGCCACCCCTCCCTGCCCCTGGGCCCACCACCCCTCCCTCCCCCTGGGCCCCCCACCCCTCCCTCCCCCTGGGCCTGCCACCCTTCCCCCTGGGCCTGCCACCCCTCCCTCCCCTGGCCCCGCAGTTAGCCGCTTCCTCCCGGCTGCCTGAGGAGGCCGAGCTCACACCGGGCCCAGCAGAGGCCACGCGGGCTGCAGACACTGCCCACACATCGTGCCTCCCAGCGCTGGCCCAGCTGCTGGCCCATGAATGAATGAGTGGACCGAGGTGGGATGCCGGCGAGAGCCATGGGTGAGCGCCCCTGGGGCTGCAGAGGCGGCTCAGGCTCCCCCTCTCCGCCGCCCCCCCGCCCCCCCCCCCCACCTGCTGGACCCAGGTGGCCGCCACCCCTGCACGAAGGCTCTGGGGTAACCGGCTGCCCTCACGGCAGGTCCCGGCTGACAGTGCCCTAGACAGGTAACTGATCCCCGAGTCACCTGTCATGGAGACCTTGGTAAATGCCAACTGGGTCCCCTCGGCCATCAGCGTCTATGCCCCACAAACAAGACTGGCAGCTCATAACGGAGCCTGATCCCACGGGTCCGAGGGCCCAGGGAGAAGCACCCGGAGACGGATGGGCTGGGGGAGGGCGGTGCTTTCCCGGCCTCAGGGATGGGGTGTCCTAGGCGTCCTGGGCCACGGCCTCCTGAGAGGGCGCCCCCCTCGGCCTCCCAGCCGGGGACAGTGCTGACCACCCCTAAGGGACCCTGCACGTGGGCAGGGCTAATGCCACGCCCTGGCTCCAGGTTGGACTCCGACCTCCAGGCACAGCGCTCAAGTCAAGCAGGGGCCACAGTCAAGTCAGACCAGCCGGAACCGAGAGGCGGGGCCGGAGGGAAGCGATCTGGAGGACGAGCCCAAGCTGTCCGGGGCTGGAGGAGCGGGGGGGGGGGGGGGGGGGGCGCGGGGCAGGGTGGTCAGGGAGTAGAGCGGAGCCAGGCTCCCAGCACCTCAGCCCCACAGCCCCACAGGCTTCAGCACCACGGACAGCAGTGCCCCCCATATCTACCCCCCCACCAGCTCTCCTGCCCTCAGAGGACAGCACCCGGGATGGGTCTCCCACCCACCTGGACCCTCATGTCACCACACGGGACCATGCGGCTCATCTGGAACCGCTGACAGACGCCGCGGTGTCCCTGTGGCTCAGAAACAAGACGGCTCCCGGCAGCTGAAGAGGCCCCCTTCCCGGTCGCCGCTGGGAGGCTGTGGGCGCTGGGCCCCGGGGCGGGCCGGGTGGGCGTGGCTCTCGTGCAGGAATTCTCAGAAGCCACCAGAGGACGGAGGGGTCGTGACGCGGGGCTGCGGCACCAAAGGCTGGGCCAGCCGGGACGATGCAATGGCGACAGCTCCCTCCCGGCTGAAGGGCGGCGGGCTCCGTCCCTGCGGGTGGCTTCCCAGAGCAGCTGCTGACGCCCTTCATGTGGACGGGGAGCGAGGGAGCCGGACAGAGAGGGGCCGTCCAGACGGAGAGGGGGCCGTCCAGACAGAGCCCCACGGGCTGCCCCTCCCCCCCGCCCTCCAGCGGTCACAGGGCGGAGAGCGGCAGGGCCTTGGGCACGGAGGCCGGGACACTGGGACACGGTGCTGCCACAGCTCCAGGAAGAAAGGAAACCCGTGGGTGGCCCAAAGGGGTCCTGTTCCCACCGCAGCATCTGGGGTAGCAAGTCAGGGGTGCAGACGAGCCAGACCTACCCGCGCAGCCAGTGCCCCGGGAGAAGCAAGAGGCTGCCCCAGAGGCCACGCAGCCGCAGGCCCTCCGCCGGGATGGTGTGTGTGCACGGAGGACGGCACACGCTGAGCCCTGGATGGGCGGGGGGAGGCGTGAGTGTGCGGGTGGGGAGTGTGCGAAGGCCACGTGGGAGAGACCAAACTCAGCGGGAAGGCAATGGGTAATTTCCAAATGAGAAACCCAGCGACGTCAGGGCACTGTTTAGAAGCTCACACTCACACACACTCACACACACATTCATACACTCACACACACACATATACTCACACTCACACACTTACACTCACACACACTCACACACACACTCACATACATACACACTCATACACACTCATACTCACACACACTCTTACCCCCCCACACACACTCACACACTCTCACTCTCTTACACACTCACACTCACACACTCTTACAGACACACACACACTCACACACACACTCTCACACACACACTCTCACACACACACTCATACACACACTCTCACACACATACATGCACTCTCACACACTCACATACACACACACTCACACACACACGCACTCTCTTACACACACACACTCACTTTCTCACACACACTCTCTCACACATACACACACACTCACACACTCACACACTCACACACACACACGCACTCTCTTACACACACACACTCACACACTCTCACACACACACTCACACACACACTCACTTTCTCACACACACTCTCTCACACATACACACACACTCACACACTCACACACACGCACTCTCTTACACACACACACTCACACACTCTCACACACACACTCACACACACACGGTCCAAAACAAACAGAAAAAGTAAACTGTCACCGCGAAGGGACATCAGGAGAGGAGCGGCTCCGGTCACCACGCTGAGCGCCTCGATCCACCACGGACGCTGACTTTGATCAGAAACACATGTGACGTTTCAGTAAGAAACAGATACGAGGCCACAGCCACAGCCACAGCCACAGCCGCTCCCAGGGAGCCTGCTCTCTCCCAGGGCCGGCCCACCCCCTGGGTCTGGGTCTTCCTTCTGCTCACTACAGCCCCCCCCCCCCCCCCGTGCCCCCAATTCCCTCTCTCTGACCAGGTCCTTCCCGCCAGCCCTGCCTGCGGGGTGGGGAGGAGGCAGACGGAGAGGCGCGGTCCTGCCCCAGCAGCAGCTGTGCCCGGCCCCTGGGCTGCCTCGCACCCCAGCACGGCCCGCAGAGGCAGGAAACCTCGAGAAGCCGCTCCTGCCTCCCGGGAGGTGACCTGGGGACAGCGGCCCTCGCTCCATCATCCCCGACACCTCACCGCCTGATCGCCAGGCGTGCGATCCGTTTGGGTGTCAGCGCTGCCGCCTGCCTGGGCCTTTAATTAATCACCCGGCCGGGCCGGGCAGGGCAGCAGGGCGGGGGGGGGGGGGGCAGGCTGTGAGGACCCACTCCCACCCCAGCAGCACAGAGGCTGCACGCTGGGACCCAGGGCCTGGTCCCCAGCTGCTCCCGCCAGCCACGGAGCCCCTTCAGGGACCCTACCGGAGGCAGAGGAGCAGGCCCCAGGTGGGGTGTGCAGCTGGGACCCCCGGAGCCCGAGGGGGGGGTGTGATCGAAGGGACCGATGTTTGTGGCCGGAGGGGTGCAGCGGGGAGGGGTCCTTGGGACAGCGAGGACCTGGGTGTCTCCATGCCTGACTGTCGAGGGGAGGGGGGCAGGTGCGGGTCTCTGAGGCGAGGAGCCTGGGGGGGTGGGTGTACTTTGCAGGAGCCAGGCCCCCCACCTCCCGGGAGCCCAGTCCCAGCCCCTGGGAATCGGGGTGGGGGGGAACCTGGGCAGGGGCGCAGGGGCCACCAGGCTAACGCGCCTTCCTATTTGGATCGACGTGAATTATTAAGTGGTTCAGACTTATTCTGGGCTCTGGGGCAGCTGTGGTCTGAGACGGCAGCATCTCGGCTCTATTTTTAAGGTTCTGCGGGAAGGAACTAGACGCCACCCACTCCGGCCCCCACGCCCTCTGGACGGGGATGGCGGTGAAGACGGGGCAGAGCAGAGGGACGGGCGTGGGTGTGGGCAGCACGTGCCACTAACGCCTCCTCCATCCTCTGCCCTGGGGTCTCCTACGAATGCCCTGCCCGCAGGTCCAGATCCCACCTGGGCCCCTCTGGGCGCTTCTGGGCCCCCCACCTCCTGCTTGAACCCCCCTGCCCCCCTTCCCCTCTGCACTGCCAGGCCGAGGTCTGTGGCAGTCACCCCCACGGGTCTCCCTGGAAGCTGTAGCTGAAACTCCGGTCCCTTAAAGGTCAGACCCCCTGCAGCCTCCTCGCCAGGTTTAACTCCCCGCCCCCATCACGCGCTGCCTCTGCACCTGTGGTGGGCTCAGCACCCCCCCACCCCCACCCTCCTGAGGCCAGGCGTCAGCTGAGGACGGAGAGGGCGGGCCTGGTTTCTGATGGCTGGGATCTGCGCCTTTAGGGCCTGTCTGCTTGGGTCAGGGTCAGGGTCAGGGTCAGAGTTAAGGTTGGATGTGGGGGAGCCCGCCCCTCAGTGAATCCTGCAGGGACCCTCCCGGCAGCCCCCACTGAGCCAGGTCACCGCTGGGGCCCCCTGGCGTGGGGGCAGGGCGCCTCCAAAACCACTCACCCAGACTGACCCAGAGAAACAACTCAGATCACGAAGATCAGGAAAGGAAGTGGGGACACCACCACCCCCTTCACCAAAGTGGAAGGAAACCGTGAAAACGGAAGCCACGCACTGGGTCACCGGGAGGCCCCCCTCGCCTTCCCGCGGCAGCACCGTCCTTGCGCTTCCAGCCGGGGGAGGGCCCCGCACGGCCCCACGCACCAGCCCGGGCTGTCCACGCCGACCACGAGCCACGACCGCCCCAGCCCAGCCTCCCCGGGGACAGCGAGGCGCCTTCCACGTCGTTTAGAAAGGCCACGGGCGGAGGACACCGTCGGGAACCACAGACAACCCACTCAGCGTGGAGCAGCGCTGGGTGAAGTGGCCGCCGGGGCCTGGGCCCACCGTAAAGGGCTCTTACACCCACAACGAAACAGAAGACAGTTCTTTTTTATTTTTTAAAAAAATATATTTTATTGATTTTTTACAGAGAGGAAGGGAGGGAGAGAGAAACATCCATGATGAGAGAATCATGGATCGGCTGCCTCCTACACGCCACCCACTGGGAATCGAGCCCACAACCTGGGCCTGTGCCCTGACCAGGAATCAAACTGTAACCTCCTGGTTCATAGGTCGATGCTCAACCACTGAGCAACACTGGCCAGACCCACGTGGGCACTTTTAGGAAAAAGCAACCCCTCCCGTGACCCCTGGGAAAGCCACCGGGCATGGTCTGGGGTCTGTGCTGAGGTCTCTGTGGGCCTCGCCCGGCTGTCCCAGGCCTCACGACGTGACCGCGGACGGGGAACGGGGACAGCGCAGCCACGGGGCAGGGCGCTCGCGGCCCGTGTCTGAGTCCAAGTGCACCGCCAGCTGCTGGGCCGGTCCCGCCCTACAGAGGCGCCCGGGCCAGTGACTGCTCCGAGGCCAGAGGCCGGGCGGGCGGCTCTCTGCAGGGCATCCGGCTGGCTCCGCGCCCAGCCCTGGTCCTACCGCTCCTGGGCGCCGGGGTCTGGGGCTCCCGGGTGTGTCCTGGGGCCTGGGCTGTGGGCCTCGGAGGTCCTGCCCTCGCCCGAGGGATCTTCGGGGCCTCCTCTGGGCCGCGCCTTAGGCCTCTGAGCCTTCCTGGTGATGACATGAAGGGGCAGCATCAAACCCCGTGCCTGAGGGCCCCTCGCTACCAGGGGCCCCTGCAGGCTGCCCTTGCCCTGGACCCTCCACCCAGATGGCCGGCCTGCCTCGGGAGCGCCGCCAGGCCCAGGCCCGCTCAGGGGAGGAGCACAGGGGAGCGCCTGCCGGGGACTCGGGCGGGGCCGCCCAGATGGAGCCGGAGAGCAGCCTGAGAGCCCCGTGCCTGCTTCCTGCCCTGCCTGTGGGGACAGAGGCTCCCCCACGAGACCCAGCAGGACAGCGGCCCTGCGCCTGCCGCGGAGGAGGAGGAGCCCAGGCCCAGAGCGGAAAGGACGCCGGCGGGGCAGCCAGGACGGAAGCCCGCGGTCTGCACCCCACACCCTGCGCCTCCCAGGCAGGTGCCCACGGCGGGCAGGCAGACCTGGTGGGAGGTGGGCCGTGGCTTTGGGGGTTTCTGGCCACGCCTCCACCAGGCCCCCAGCATCCTGCTGGCTCCTCTCCTGTCCCTTCAGGGACCCTGCACCCCAGCTGAGGACCCCTGACGGCTGCCAGCCTCCTGTGCTCACCTCTCCTGCCCGGGGGCGGAGGGCTGGGGGCCGCCCAGCGTCCTGTGAATGTAGTCTCGGGAGCGGATGTCGGCCTGAGGAGAGGGTGGTGCGTGAGGCACTGGGTCCCCAGCTGGCCTCTGAGCAAGCTCTCCCGCCACCTGCTCCCCCCGAGAAAGCCTGGGGGGCAGGTGACAGGAGGATGGCAGGTCCCGAGGCCTAAGGTGGGGATCCAGGTCCCCCACATTTCAGCTGCAGCCACGCGGCTCCCCTGGTTTCGCGGCAGACAGCACCCTTGGGTGGTGCGGCCTGAGCCGAGGTCCCTGCCGAAAACCCTTCCCCGAGGGCCCAGCCTGGCGCCCCTCCCGCCCATGTCAGCCAGCGCCCCGTCCCCAGGGCGGTGCAGAAACATCCACAAGCCCCCAAGTGGCCAGGGGCCGTGGCCCCCAGACCTGGCTGCAGGGTCTGCCACGTGCTGACTCCAGCCCAGGGGCCTGGCCTTCGCGCCACGTCCGACGGGGCCCACGGCTACCCGCCCCCAGGCCTCTGCTCCAGCGGGAGCGGGCAGGCGGGCACCCTGGCGAGGAGCAGCGCCAACGCCCTCCCAGGAAGCAGTGGGAGGGCAGTGCTGACGGCAGGGACCCAGAGACATGGACCAAGGGGCAGCAGAGTCGCTGGACAGCTCACCCGCTGGTGGCAGTGACGGGGCTGCGGGCTCCCCAGGGCTGGGCCACCCGTCTTTACAGGCCGCCCCGCAGGACGGCCGCTGACCCTGCGGGCACCAGCACCAGGGGCAGCTCTGCGGCCGGGAGTAGTTCCGGCCACACAGGGGTGGGACGCAGGACAGGCCCCCAGAGCCAGGGCCACGTCGCAGCCTGAGCACCCACCAGCGGGCACCCGGGTGGGAAGAGTGCGGGCACCCAGGAGCGCGCTCAGCAGCCACGGAGGCCGAGGCCCTCAGCAGGGGCTGAGCCCACGCCGTGCGGGCTGTGCTGCCACCTGGAGGCCGCTCCGCACGCTGCAGCCAGGGAGGCCCCAGGACCCGAGAAGGGGTGGTGGCCCCCGGCAGGGCAGCGGGAGACAGGGCCCCGGGGGCCAGAGGCAGAGCCAGGCCCTGGCTGAGCCGCCCACCCACCTGGCGCACGGGCTCTGGGACCCGGAACCGGCAGCAGCTGCGGGTCAGGCGCACAGCCGCCTCCAGGCTCATCTTGTGGCCCACGGAGACGTAGAGGGGCTTGGAGCTGCGGTCGTGGCTCCGCAGGGCCTGGGGCGGGAAGGGGTCAGGGCGCTGGGGCGGGAAGGGGTCAGGGCGCCGGGGCGGGGAGGGGTCAGGGCCGGGGCGGGGAGGGGTCAGGGCCCGGGGCAGGGAGGGGTCAGGGCCGGAGGTGGGAAGGGGTCAGGGCCCGGGGCGGGAAGGAGTCAGGGCAGGTGCTGGGGCGGGAAGGGGTCAGGGCCTGGGGCGGGAAGGGGTCAGGGCCTGGGGCGGGAAGGGGTCAGGGCCTGGGGCAGGCCCTGTGGCTGGAGGGCTGAGCCTGTCCCGGGTGCAGGAGGGACCTGGGGGGAGAGGTGGGAGTGGGGTGTGCGCATGCAGGTCTGTGGGTGCTGACCTGGGGCCCCGCTGCCCCTGGTGACGGGCCTGCCGGCGGAGCACTCACCCTGCCCAGGACGGCCCCGGAGCCGCCCATCAGAGGAAACGAGTCCCCGCCGGCGCGCAGGAGGCGTATCTGGGGAACAGGACACGCGTGAGCCTTTCACAGCCGGAGCGGCGGGCGCGGAGGGCCCGGAGCACCCCGAGAGCCCTCAGCACGTGCACCCAGGCGAGGCCCTCGGAGCACAGCTCTTTCCTCCGGGTTCTCGGGGGGTTTAGGGCAAAGGCCCGGGGGGGGGGGGCAGCCTGCCCAGGACACAGCGGGTGAGGCTGCTCCTGCCCCCCCCCCCACGCCCCCGGCCCTCGCTTCCTGCGCGCTCGCTCCTGCTAGGAACCTGGGCACATTTGCTTCAACCCAAGGGACGTTTCTGGGGGCAGCGGAGTGGGAAGGCGGGGTCCCTGCCCACGGCCCCACGCAGACGCAGGGCCGCCCCGAGCGAGACACGTGCCGTCGTCCACCAGCTGCTTCCCAGAGGGAGAGCCAGTGCCACCCACTGTCTCGGGAGGCCCCGCCCCCCTTCCTGGTGCTGCGCAGGGCAGAGCAAGGAGAGGCCGGGAGGGGAGCGGGCAGGGCACTGTGCGGGCTCTGTGTCCCGGCCCAAGAGCCAGGGGCCCCACCCCACATGGGCCTCTCAGGGGCAGGGGGGCTGGGAGAGGGGGCTGTGAGGTTCCAGCACCCACAGGGAGCTCGGGGTGCACAGCGGGTCCTCCTGAGCCTCGGCCAGGGACCCAGGAGGGGCGAGCGGCAATAGGCTGGCTGCCCGGGGCGGGGGCGGGGGGGGGGGGTCGCACCTGGTCCCTGTGCAGGGCGTCATTCTCCAGCCCGTCCACCTGCAGCAGCTTCTTGGCCACCCCAACGCAGGGCAGGTCTGTGAGGACGCCCAGGTGGCAGGCCACCCCGAAGCCTGGGGGGGGGGGGGGACAATGAGCCAAGCGGGGCAGGGGCGGCAGGGGCCTCGGGACGCACCAGAGCCTCCCCAAGTCTGCCGAGCGGACAGAGCCCGCCTCGGGCTGAGGGACAGGACTCCAAGCCCCAGCTGAGCCGTGGCCCCTGCCCAGCGCCCCCTCCAGCACTTAGGAGCCCACTCGGCGCTCCCAGCACCTCCCCGCTTCCTCCCCTTGTGGCCACCGTCAGCCTCTGGGTCTCTGCCCCCCAATTCCCCTGGCACTCGGGGGCTCTTGCCAGGGGGCCCGATTGCTGTGCTTGGTGTCCCCGCCAGGCAGGCCTGAGGGTCCCGCACCGGCCTCCACGGTGGTGCGTGTTCCCCCTTTAGCCCCTCTGCTGCCCGACTCCCCCACTTCCTATCTGAGGGTGAAGCAGCCCGGCCCCTCCGCTCTCCCCGGGGCCAAGTCCCAGCGTCTGGGGGACACACGCTGTCTGTCCCTGTCGGGTTCAGGGCCAGGACGTCAGGCTGCCGGTGGCCACCAGTGGGACAGGCGACTGAGCTCGGGCCGCGGCTCCCGATGGCCGTGGGGCAGGCGGGATGGGGGTGAAAAGAAGGGTCTTTACTGGTGGGTCCCAACGAGACAGGAAGGAGTTGTCAGCGCCCAGCTGGGGTGGACGCAGGCGCCCTGAGCCAGCCCCCAGCCCTCCCCGCCACCTCTCGGGGGCAGGATCACCTCGGGGGTGAAGCACCCCATTTCCATCCACCAGGAGGACCTGGAAGAGCCAGAGAGAAGGCGCGGTCAGTGGTGCTGCCCGCGAGGCCGGGTGGGCTGGAGCAGAGGCTGGGCCACCACTGCGCCCAGGTTCTGAGAAGGTCCCCTCCCCGCCCTCAGGGAGAGGGCGCCTCCTCCAGGGAGCCCCCGGCCGCCCCGCAGCAGCAGAGGCCCGCGGAGGAACCTGCCTGGGGCACGAGGCTGGGCGCCTTCTCCCGCAGCCGCCGCACCGCGTCCACCAGGAAGGGCACCTCTCGGAAGGCCAGGAAGCCCGGCAGGTAGGGGGCCGTCAGGTGGACCAGGCGGCTGTCCTCATACAGCACCTGTGCCAGGAGCCAGGTCAGGCCGCCGGGGGTGGGGGGGCAGGGGCGGGAGGGGGACGGGACACGGCCCTGCCTTCATCCGTGGATCCCCTCCTCGGCAGCTCCCCTCCGGCTCCCGGGCCCCTCCCTGCTCACTGTCTGGGGGGAGAGCATGAGAAAGGACAGGTGAGCGCCCTGCCGATGGGGCTGGGGAGTCGACCTGCTGCTCCTGTGAGTCAGAGCCTAGGCCAGATGTGGGGAGGCTCAGGGGACAAGGGCAGGTCCCACAGGAAGTGCTGGAGACGTCAGGTGAGAGGAGTGGGGACAGGGTCTAGGGCAGGGCCGGCCTCAGGGCTCCCGGATGGACAGCGCCCCTCCTGGCTCTTCGGAACAGAGCCCATCACACCTGGTCGCACGGTGCGGGGCCTGCTCACGGCACAGGGACCCTGCACCTTGGGCCCGAGGGCGTGCACGGACTCCAGACCTCGGATGACCCCTGCACCGGTCAGCCGTCACTGCCCCTCCGCCCCACCCCCTAGCCCTCGGCAACCACGGCCCCACTCGGCCTGTGGGTTTGCCCACGGAGGCTGCAGATCTCGCCCGCATTGGGGGCCCCTGGGCCAGACTTTCCCAAGACCCTTGGCCAGCCTGAGCCCACGCCGCTGACCTCATGCAGCAGCAGGCCCTGTGCACGTGCTGGGGTGACGAGAGGACATGGATGAGACCCCCCCACACCGAGTGCCTCGGTCAGTGGGAGACAGCACGTAGGTGGGGCCCGTAACCCATCACCGTGAGGACAGCGGCCCAGCATCGCCCGAGACGGAGGCCGGGGCAGAGGTGGGGTAAGGGCAGCGAGGGGCAGGCACGGGCCCGGGGCACATGGGACCTGGGTCTGGGGAAGCCAGAATCCCTAGGGCCGACGCGTCTATGGCGGCTCCCGGCGCAGGGCCTCAGCTCAGCTCAGAGCGGTGCAGATGCTCTGCGTCCACAGGAGGAAAACGGGGGCGGAGGCCTGGGGTGCAGTGGGCGGGGCAGAGCCAGGTAGGAAGCCAGGCAGCCCGTGCCCTTCCCCCAGCGCCATCCTCCACCCTGAGCAGGGCCTCTGAGGGCAGGCCGTGGTCGCTCCCCACCCTCAGCACGGAGCAGGTGCGGGCACCCTTCTGCTGGATTGTGAGTGAGGGGCCTCCCAAGTCAAGTGCAAAGGCCCGAGGCGGGAGGACGCGGCCTGGGGGAGGCACAGGAGCGGGGAGGGGAGCTAAAGCCCCACGGCAAGGTCCCTCCCCAAGCTCTTCCTCGGCCGGGGCTCCCTGAGCTGGTGCCCGCAGACACCCTGGCACACGGCTCATTCCCTCCTTCGCGCAGCTACTCCGTCTTCTCTGCACCAGGCCGGGAGCTCGGGGCCCAGGCCACGGCGGGGGGACGGGACCACACGGTAGGGGAGACAGGCCAATCCCATTCCAGTGTGAGAGAGAAAAGAGAGGGTGCTGGGAGCAACTCTTGGTCTTGTGGGACGAGGGGGCGTCACTGGAGAACCTCAGAGATGGGTAGAATGTTCCAAGGGCAGGCAGCAGGGGCAGCGTGGCCTGCCCGCGGGATCCAAAGTCCTCGGAGGGGAGGGTGGGGTGGGGAGTGGCTGAGAGCTGACCCACAGCCTTCCTTAAGCAGGAGTCAGACCAGTGAGAGGCCTTTGCACCGTGTCAGCAAGTGTGGATTTTGCCACGAAGGCACAGGAAGGGTCTTACGTGGACTAGGTGGTGGCGCGACCACATTTGCTTTTTAGGAAACAGCTCTGCTGGCAGCACGGACCCAGCGAAGACCCCGCCTGTCACCTGCAGGAGGGGTGGCCGCGGCACAGCCGGGGAGGGGCAGCGGGGATGCACACAGGGGACAGACGGCAGCAACATTTAGGATGCAGAAAAAAAATGCTGAAAATGGAGCTAGTGGCCCGGCCGGCGTGGCTCAGCAGTTGAGCGCCAACCTATGAACCAGGAGGTCACGGTTCGATTCCCGGTCAGGGCGCATGCCCGAGTTGCGGGCTTGATCTCAATAGTTGGGGCGTACAGGAGGCGGCCAATCAATGATTCTCATCACTGATGTTTCGATCTCTCCCTCTCCCTTGCTCTCTGAAATCAACAAAAATATTTTTTTTTAAATGGAGCTAATCTGAGACGGGAGGGAAGTGGTCTGGGAAGACAGATTTCCAGCTCGGGCAACGTGGGATGTGTCCCTGCGGGTCACTGAGATGGGGAGTCTAAGGTGTCTCCTCGTTTTCGTTGCAGACTCCCCAACCTATTAATGGAACCCTACAAAACACCGCGTTTCCTGTCCGGGAGCCCCACCTCTCTGACCAGGGCACCACCTACCCCAGCCCCACCCCGTTACCTCCAGCTCAGGGTAGCTGAGCACCACGAGAGAGGCGCAGGCTCTGACACTGTCGCCCTTCACGAAGGACACGTCCACGCCCCCGACCCTCTGCAGCCCCGCGAAGGCGGGGTCCCGCTGCCACGCCTCGGTGTCCTGGTCCACGACGCGGGCCTTCAGCTGGTCTTGCTCCCTGAGAGCAGACATGCATGCAGCCGGCAGTCGGGCCCCGCCCCTCCAGCCGCCCCGCCCCCTCCGGCCGCCCCGCCCCCTCCGGCCGCCCCGCCCCCTCCGGCCGCCCCGCCCCCTCCGGCCGCCCCGCCCCTCCACCTGCCCCGCCCCCTCCCCGGGACCTGGACGCGCGCAGGAAAGAGCGCCGCCACCCCGCCCACTACAGCTCCCGAAGGCCCTTGGGTCCCCGCTCCCGAGGAGGGTCGGTGACCCCGCCGCCCCAAAGCCGGGGAGTCCGAGGTCGGCGGGGCCGCGGGGGGCGGATCGCTTCAGCCCCAAGGTCTTGCTCGTTTCCCGGCTTCATTACCGTTTCCAGAGCGACAGGGTTTCCTCGGGCGGCCGCCCAACAGCTTCCTGGGCCATGGCACTGCCCCGACACGCCTCCCGCTTGCGTCATTTCCGGTTTTCCAGGAGGCGCTTGGTGGGGCCGCCTGGGGCGGGGCTCAGCGGACGGCGCCGCCTGGTGGCTGGAGGTCGCACGGGCCACGGGCCTCGCCTCCCGCACCGCCCTCCCGTGGACCAGGGCGGGTTGGTGCGCGCTGCCCGCGGAGGGAGGAGGCCGCGGGGCTCGGGGCCCAGGCGGGAAGGGCACACTGACCCACAGGCACCGGAGAAACCCGCGCTGGCCGCGTTCTCACGTGTACACCGAGCCGCCGCCAGGGACGGAGCAGGAAGCTTAGCCATTCATTTGCACAAGGAGCAGGGGGTCTGGGCCGGGCCAGGAGCGGTGAAGAGGCCCTAGCTTTTGTGTTTTGTTAATCCTCAGCGGTGGCTCTTTCCCCCATTGATTTGTTAGAAAGAGTGGGACGGGGAGAGAGACATGGATTGGTTGCCGCCCACAAGCGCCTCCCAGGGTGGAGCCCTTGAGTCCCGGCGGGAGGTTCTAACCACTGAGCCACCGGCCGGGGCCCGAACCCACCCGCTGCTCAGACATCCTGGGCCCTGCGTCTCCTGGTGCCCAGGCTGCTCCAGCCCGCCCTCCCGCACAGGGAGGGGCCGCAGCGCCGCCCCACCTCTGCTGTTTCCCACTTGCCCCGAACCCCATCGCGGGGCACCTGCCATTCCCCAGGCGCCTTGGCCTCAGTCCCAGCGACTGTGGGGAAGTTCCCAGGGGAGGGCACAGTCCTTTGGGAGCCAGACTCCTGCCCAGGCCAGGGATGGAGGGCACCTTCGGGAGCAGCCTTCCACTCCGAGGCTGGGAGACCCTGCCGTCCTCCTGCCCGGAGGAGGAGTTCACCCTCGTGCTCTGAACCAGGGCCCCGTTTCCCACGGGATGGGCAGCTCTACAGCGCGTGGAGGGCGCTGGGCCACAGGCAGGGCCCGCCCCTCGGAGAGGACTCTCTGGCTTGATCAAAACCCAAGTTTATTGAACAGGTGTAACCGCTGTAACAAAACTTGCATTTGTGTGCTGGGCCAGTGTATTTGGAGGCAAATAAGATGGCAGTTAAGGCTTTGAAAGCACAGCGTAGAAAAATCTTAATAAAACACCTTCATAAAAGTGGGGGAACAGTCCCTCCCCCAACCCCCCAAAGGAGGAAGGGCCTCCGGCACCGCAGCCCTGAGGGATCCAGGCGTTCCTGGTGCAAGGAACCCCCTTCCCTGATAGAAGTGCCCCCCAGGGTGCGGACGGCAGGGGGTGCCTTTGCAGGATCCGAGTGCAGGCGGCCGGCACCTCAGGCGAAGGGGGGCGGCTTGGCCACTGCCCGCTCCCCAAGCACCACGGAGAGCGGCCCCGCGGGGCACCTGCAGCCGGGGTGGGCCGAGGGCGGAGCCGGCTCTCGCTGGGTGGCTCCATGCCCACGGCCCACCTCGAGCTGGTGTCCCTCGCTCACTTGGAATGTGCACGGAGGGCCTTTCCCTGAGTTGTCCACGGCTGTGTGGCCGTGGCCGTGGCCGCCGGGACCCCCAGGCGTGGGAACTAGTCCCGAGGCCCCTGGCAGCTCACTTCCAGTTATGGCAGGACGAGGGCAGGGCTGGGACCAGAGTCCTCGGCGCTCTTTTCTGGAAACTTCACGGTCCCGTGTCCTTCCTGAGTCTGTTTACGCCTCAGCTGAGACCGCAGGGACCTGGAGGTCACACGGGGATCCCACTGACCGGGCAGAATGCCAGGCCGTGCTCCCTCAGTGGTGCCAGGCAGTGCTGCGCCCGGACCCACGTCGGCACCGACGCCCGTTCATTGCCGCTTTCAAAAGCCCCGGTCCGGCTCCTTCCTTTGACGGATGAGGAGACGGAGCCCCTGAGAGTGCGGGCGCCGAGTCCAGGGCTCCGACCTGGGGGTGGTCAGGCCGGGCCGTGCCAGGTCCTGTTGGTTGAGCTCTAAGGTCCGTGACCCCCAGGACGCCCCGGGAGCGCGCAGGGAGGGGAGGGAGGGGAGGAGGACGCCGACTACGACTCCTCCGTGAGGGCAGAGCACATCACAAGAAACAAAAGGCAAAGCTGTGTCCTGCCTGCCCCGACCACGTGGCCTGGGAAGGGGGGCTGGAGGCCCGAGACGACGGTTCCCGTCCGCTCCCCTGGACGTGAGCGCTGGGCCTGGTTGGCTTCCACCTCCCGGACCCGTGTCACCACCCGGAGAGCGCGGAGCACACGCTGGCCCCAAGGCTGCAGTCCCAGCCGGAGGGAGCGGCTCTGTGGGGGAGCGGCTCTGTGGGGGAGCGGCTCTGTGGGGGAGCAGCTCTGTGGGGGAGCGGCTCTGTGGGGGAGCAGCTCTGTGGGGGGAGCGGCTCTGTGGGGGAGCGGCTCTGTGGGGGAGCAGCTCTGTGGGGGAGCAGCTCTGTGGGGGGAGCGGCTCTGTCGGGGGAGCAGCTCTGTGGGGGAGCAGCTCTGTGGGGGAGCAGCTCTGTGGGGGAGCGGCTCTGTGGGGGGAGCGGCTCTGTCGGGGGAGCAGCTCTGTGGGGGAGCAGCTCTGTGGGGGAGCAGCTCTGTGGGGGAGCAGCTCTGTGGGGGAGCGGCTCTGTGGGGGGAGCGGCTCTGTGGGGGAGCGGCTCTGTGGGGGGAGCGGCTCTGTGGGGGGAGCGGCTCTGTGGGGGGAGCGGCTCTGTGGGGGAGCGGCTCTGTGGGGGAGCGGCTCTGTGGGGGAGCGGCTCTGTGGGGGGAGCATCCCAGTGGGGGGAGCGGCTCTGTGGGGGAGCGGCTCTGTGGGGGAGCAGCTCTGTGGGGGAGCAGCTCTGTGGGGGGAGCGGCTCTGTGGGGGAGCAGCTCTATGGGGGAGCAGCTCTGTGGGGGGAGCGGCTCTGTGGGGGAGCGGCTCTGTGGGGGAGCGGCTCTGTGGGGGAGCACCCCAGTGGGGGGAGCGGCTCTGTGGGGGGAGCGGCTCTGTGGGGGAGCAGCTCTATGGGGGAGCAGCTCTATGGGGGAGCAGCTCTGTGGGGGGAGCGGCTCTGTGGGGGAGCAGCTCTATGGGGGAGCAGCTCTGTGGGGGGAGCACCCCAGTGGGGGGAGCGGCTCTATCTCGCCTGCCGCGCCCGCTTCAGCAAGGCCGCCGTTTTCCACGCAGACACACAGTGGCAGAGCAGTATCTCCTCCGGGAACTGACCCTCCATCTCGGGGGGGATGTCACCTTCTTTCGTCTCCATGTAACTGACTAGAGTGTCTCTCAGGCTGGAAGACCAAGGGACAGGGCGGCACTTAAAACAGATTCTAGACGACCTCAGACCCCCTCCCGGCTGTCCGCGGACCCCTCCATCCGCGGACCCCTCCATCCACGGTCCCCTCCATCCACGGTCCCCTCCATCCACGGTCCCCTCCCGGCCGGACGTGGACCCCTCCATCCACAGTCCCCTCCATCCACGGACCCCTCCATCCACGGTCCCCTCCATCCACGGTCCCCTCCATCCACGGACCCCTCCATCCACGGTCCCCTCCATCCGCGGTCCCCTCCATCCCCTCCATCCACGGACCCCTCCATCCACGGTCCCCTCTATCCACGGTCCCCTCCACCCACGGTCCCCTCCACTCACGGTCCCCTCCATCCTCGGTCCCCTCCATCCTCGGTCCCCTCCATCTGCGGACCCCTCCATCCCCTCCATCTGCGGACCCCTCCATCCACGGTCCCCTCCATCCACGGTCCCCTCCATCCGCGGACCTCTCCATCCATGGTCCCCTCCATCCGCGGACCCCTCCATCCGCTCCATCCGCGGTCCCCTCCATCCGCGGTCCCCTCCATCCGCGGTCCCCTCCATCCGCGGTCCCCTCCATCCCCTCCATCCGCGGACCCCTCCATCCCCTCCATCCACGGTCCCCTCCACTCACGGTCCCCTCCATCTACGGTCCCCTCCATCCTCGGTCCCCTCCATCTGCAGACCCCTCCATCCCCTCCATCCGCGGACCCCTCCATCCACGGTCCCCTCCATCCACGGTCCCCTCCATCCGCGGACCTCTCCATCCATGGTCCCCTCCATCCGCGGACCCCTCCATCCGCTCCATCCGCGGTCCCCTCCATCCGCGGTCCCCTCCATCCGCGGTCCCCTCCATCCGCGGTCCCCTCCATCCCCTCCATCCGCGGACCCCTCCATCCCCTCCATCCGCGGACCCCTCCATCCCCTCCATCCGCGGACCCCCTCCATCCCCTCCATCCGCGGACCCCTCCATCCCCTCCATCTGCGGACCCCTCCATCCATGGACCCCTCCATCCGCGGACCCCTCCATCCCCTCCATCCATGGTCCCCTCCATCCGCGGACCCCTCCATCCGCTCCATCCACGGACCCCTCCATCCGCGGTCCCCTCCATCCACGGTACCCTCCCTCCACAGACCCCACCTGGCCATTGGCAGAACCAGCGCTCCTGTAACCAGGAACACGGGGGCCAGACACAGGCCACCCTCAGTGAGTGGGTCTGTGGGGACAGGAGCCCGGCCTGAGGTTCTCGTGTGCCGCCTCCCACGCGTGTGACGTGGCCTGCCGTACAGAAAGCAGAGCCTGCGTCGTGTGAATAAGCATCGTGGGGCCCCAGGGGCGGGCTCCTGTCCCTGCACTGAGTCCAGGGGGCACGGACGTGGTAAGAAATCCGACAGGGCCCTGGCAGTGTGCTCAGTGGGTCGGAGCGTCGTCCCGGGCACAGGAAGGTCTTGGGTTCGATCCCCGGTCAGGGCACATACCCAGGCTTGGGCTCGATCCCCGACTGGGGTGTGCCGAGAGGCAACCGATGGGTGTTTCTCTCTCATCTCCCTCCCTCCCTCTCCCTCCCTCTCGCTCCCTCTCTCTCTCTAAAAAAAACCAAAAAAACAAAAATCAATAAATACCCTCAGGTGAGAATTTTTTAAAAACCCAAAGATACAAACGCGCACAGGTCTATCCACACACGTAACGGGAAATGGCGGCCCGGCCCCAGGCAGGCGAGGGGACCGGGAGGTGACTTCCGTTTGGAAAACCAGCGAAGCCAGATCCCTACCTCACACCACCCGGCAAACAAACCAGCTACAGCGCAACGCACAGCACGGCGCCCTGGGCGCACAGGGAGGAGACCCTGTGGGTGGGCTGTCCTACGGCCCGCGGGTAAGGGAGGTCCCGGCGCTCCATGTCCCCAGAGGGCCCCACAGGGACACGTCAGCTTCCCCAGAAATTAACCCGAGCACCGCCTCTGTGACCCGAGGGGTAAAAGGCCGATGCTAATCGTTTACGATTGCAAGATCAACAGCCCCCACCCCACCCCCCAAAGAATCACGGGTATCAAGAGGTAATTCAGAGGGCCCACAGGTGCTGGCCCACAGCCTCGCGGGGGATGGGAAGGGAGTGGGTGTGGCCGCCGGTGAGTGTGACAGCCGGGATGTCAGTGTGTGTGCTCCCCCACTATCCGCGGTGTGGCTTTTCCTATGAAAGTTAAAGGGGGGGGCGGGGGGGGGGGGGCTAAAGGGGGCCCCTGGGGGAAAGGGGGGACATCTGTCATGCTTGCAACAATACAGACAGATTTTAAAAACGAATCCGCCAGTGACGCAGAAGGAAGTGGAACAGCAGGCAGCCGAGAGACAGTGCAGGAAGCGCCGACGTAACCCACCGGCTACGCGGGGAACGGCCTGCGGTAACTCGGGAAAGACCCCGCGGCGCAGGTGGGAGCCCCCGCCCCGGGGCCAGGGGGCCATGGGTGCCATCACCGCGGGCCCTGCAGGATCAGCCGCTTCAACAACGCTTCATCACCTCACCCCAACGCCGGGCAGGGCCAGACCAAGGGACTTCGCCGCCTTCTCCGCCCGCCCGGGGGCCGGACCCCCAGGCCCTGCACTGGAGACGGACCCCCCAGCCGGCCTCGGCGCCGCAGGGAAGCAGGTGAGACAGCACCCGCCGCAGGCAGGCGCCAGCCCTACCTCCAGTCGGCCCTGAAGTCGGCCTCGGTTTGGGGGTGCTTCAGTTTCAGGAGGATCATCTCGTGGAGCTCCAGGAGGAAGACGTCCAGGGAGCTCCGGTTCAGGAACGGCGCGCCAGCTGCTTGGCACTTCCCGGGCTGAGCGCCTCCCGGTATTTGGCGCTGATCTCCCTGAAGGGCTCCTGCAGCCAAGGACGCTCAGGGAGGCCGGGGAGGGAGGGGGGGAAGAGGGAGGGAGGAGGAAGGGGAGGGAGGGGAGGGAGGAGGAAGGGGGAGAGGGGAGGGAGGGGAGGGAGGAGGGAGGGGAGGGAGGAGGGAGGAGGGAGGGGAGGGAGGAGGAAAGGGAGGAGGGAGGGGAGGGAGGAGGAAGGGGAGGGAGGAGGAAGGGTAGGGAGGAGGAAGGGGAGGGAGGAGGAAGGGGAGAGGGGAGGAGGGGAGGGAGGAGGGAGGGGAGGGAGGGAGGGAGGAGGGAGGGGAGGGAGGAGGAAGGGAGGAGGGAGGGGAGGGAGGAGGGAGGGGTGAGGGAGGAGGAAGGGGAGGGAGGGGGAAGGGGAGAGGGGAGGGAGGGGAGGGGAGGGGAGGAGGGGGAGGGGAGGAGGGAGGAGGTGAGGGGGGAGGGAGCCGTGGGGCCAGGAGACGGACTTACTTTCCGCAGGCGCAGCAGCTGCTCAGACTTGTGAGCGGAGAGGAGCTGCCAGAGCGCGATGACGTGGCGGAGCCGACACGGGTGCAGGTGCAGGGCCTGGGGGAGGGGGTCGGGGACGCGGCACTGAGATCCTGCCTGAGCCCGTCCGCTCCCTCCGCCACCCCACCGGCTCCAGCGCCCAGTCCCGCCTTTCCGCTCACCCGCCCACCCCTCCGTGTGCTCACACCCCCCCCCCCTCCGTGTGCTCACACCCCCCCCACCTGCCCCCGTGTGCTCACACCCCCCCCTGCCCCGTGTGCTCACACCCCCACCACCCCTGCCCCGTGTGCTCACACCCCCACCCCCTGCCCCGTGTGCTCACACCCCCCACCCCCCTGCCCCGTGTGCTCACACACCCCCACCCCCCTGCCCCGTGTGCTCACCCCCCCCACCTGCCCCGTGTGCTCACACCCCCCCCTGCCCCGTGTGCTCACACCCCCACCCCCCTGCCCCGTGTGCTCAACACCCCCCCCCGCCCCGTGTGCTCACACCCACCTTGGCCACCTGCTCGGTCTGGTCGCCCATGCGCAGTTTGTCCTGCAGGTACACGTTCAGGTCCATGTCCGGGTCTCGCCCGCGGTGCTCAGAAAGCCCAGCGTGACTTCCACGAGGGACAGAGCTTCGCAGGCGTCGCTGTAGGACTGCAGCTGCCCCCCCAGGGCGCTGGCGGCCGCGTGGGGG
>NC_137774.1:1291844-1601844 GCF_963455305.1 Plecotus auritus
GTGTGAATAAGCATCGTGGGGCCCCAGGGGCGGGCTCCCGTCCCTGCACTGAGTCCAGGGGGCACGGACGTGGTAAGAAATCCGACAGGGCCCTGGCAGTGTGCTCAGTGGGTCGGAGCGTCGTCCCGGGCACAGGAAGGTCTTGGGTTCGATCCCCGGTCAGGGCACATACCCAGGCTTGGGCTCGATCCCCGATCGGGGTGTGCCGAGAGGCAACCGATGGGTGTTTCTCTCTCATCTCCCTCCCTCCCTCTCCCTCCCTCTCGCTCCCTCTCTCTCTCTAAAAAAAAAAAAAACACAAAAAAACAAAAATCAATAAATACCCTCAGGTGAGAATTTTTTAAAAACCCAAAGATACAAACGCGCACAGGTCTATCCACACACGTAACGGGAAATGGCGGCCCGGCCCCAGGCAGGCGAGGGGACCGGGCGGTGACTTCCGTTTGGAAAACCAGCAAAGCCAGATCCCTACCTCACACCCACCCGGCAACAAACCAGCTACAGCGCAACGCACAGCACGGCGCCCTGGGCGCACAGGGAGGAGACCCTGTGGGTGGGCTGTCCTACGGCCGCGGGTAAGGGAGGTCTGGCGCTCCATGTCCCCAGAGGCCCCCACAGGGACACGTCAGCTTTCCCCAGAAATGAACCCCGAGCACCGCCTCTGTGACCCGAGGGGTAAAAGGCTGATGCTAATCGTTTACGATTGCAAGATCAACAGCCCCCACCCCACCCCCCAAATAACCACGGGTATCAGGAGGTAATTCAGGGGGGGCCCACAGGTGCTGGCCCACAGGTGCTGGCCCACAGCCTCGCGGGGGATGGGAAGGGAGTGGGTGTGGCCGCCGGTGAAGTGTGACGGCCGGGATGTCAGTGTGTGTGCTCCCCCACTATCCGCGGTGTGGCTTTTCCTATGAAAGTTAAAGGGGGGGGCGGGGGGGGGCTAAAGGGGGCCCCTGGGGGAAAGGGGGGACATCTGTCATGCTTGCAACAATACAGACAGATTTTAAAAACGAATCCGCCAGTGACGCAGAAGGAAGTGGAACAGCAGCAGCCGAGAGACAGTGCAGGAAGCGCCGACGTAACCCACCGGCGACGCGGGGAACGGCCTGCGGTAACTCGGGAAAGACCCCGCGGCGCAGGTGGGAGCCCCCGCCCCGGGGCCAGGGGGCCATGGGTGCCATCACCGCGGGCCCTGCAGGATCAGCCGCTTCACAACGCTTCATCACCTCACCCCAACGCCGGGCAGGGCCAGACCAAGGGACTTCGCCGCCTTCCCCGCCCGCCGGGGGGCCGGACCCCCCAGCCCTGCGCTGGAGACGGACCCCCCCAGCCGGCCTCGGCGCCCGCAGGGAAGCAGGTGAGACAGCACCCGCCGCAGGCAGGCGCCAGCCCTACCTCCAGTCGGCCCTGAAGTCGGCCTCGGTTTGGGGGTGCTTCAGTTTCAGGAGGATCATCTCGTGGAGCTCCAGGAGGAAGACGTCCAGGGAGCTCCGGTTCAGGAACGCGCGCAGCTGCTGGGCACTTCCCGGGCTGAGCGCCTCGCGGGTACTTGGCGCTGATCTCCCTGAAGGGCTCCTGCAGCCAAGGACGCTCAGGGGAGGCCGGGGAGGGAGGGGGAAGGGGAGGGAGGAGGAAGGGAGGAGGGAGGGGAGGGAGGAGGAAGGGGAGAGGGGAGGGAGGGGAGGGAGGAGGGAGGGGAGGGAGGAGGGAGGAGGGAGGGGAGGGAGGAGGAAGGGAGGAGGGAGGGGAGGGAGGAGGAAGGGGAGGGAGGAGGAAGGGGAGGGAGGAGGAAGGGGAGAGGGGGGGGGAGGGAGGAGGGAGGGGAGGGAGGAGGAAGGGAGGAGGGAGGGGAGGGAGGAGGAAGGGGAGGGAGGAGGAAGGGGAGGGAGGAGGAAGGGGAGAGGGGAGGGAGGAGAGGGAGGAGGGAGGGGAGGGAGGAGGGAGGAGGGAGGGGAGGGAGGAGGAAGGGAGGAGGGAGGGGAGGGAGGAGGAAGGGGAGGGAGGAGGAAGGGGAGGGAGGAGGAAGGGGAGGGAGGGGGAAGGGGAGAGGGGAGGGAGGGGAGGGAGGAGGGAGGGGAGGGAGGAGGGAGGAGGGAGGGGAGGGAGGAGGAAGGGAGGAGGGAGGGGAGGGAGGAGGAAGGGGAGGGAGGAGGAAGGGGAGGGAGGAGGAAGGGGAGGGAGGAGGAAGGGGAGAGGGGAGGGAGGAGAGGGAGGAGGGAGGGGAGGGAGGAGGGAGGAGGAGGGAGGGGAGGGAGGAGGAAGGGAGGAGGGAGGGGAGGGAGGAGGAAGGGGAGGGAGGAGGAAGGGGAGGGAGGAGGAAGGGGAGGGAGGAGGAAGGGGAGAGGGGAGGGAGGGAGGGAGGAGGAAGGGGAGGGAGGAGGAAGGGGGGGAGGGAGGGAGGAGGAAGGGGAGGGAGGAGGAAGGGGAGGGAGGAGGAAGGGGAGGGAGGAGGAAGGGGAGGGAGGGGGAAGGGGAGGGAGGAGGGAGGGGAGGGAGGAGGGAGGAGGGAGGGGGAGGGAGCCGTGGGGCCAGGAGACGGACTTACTTTCCGCAGGCGCAGCAGCTGCTCAGACTTGTGAGCGGAGAGGAGCTGCCAGAGCGCGATGACGTGGCGGAGCCGACACGGGTGCAGGTGCAGGGCCTGGGGGAGGGGGTCGGGACGCGGCACTGAGATCCTGCCTGAGCCCGTCCGCTCCCTCCGCCACCCCCACCGGCTCCAGCGCCCAGTCCCGCCTTTCCGCTCACCCGCCCACACCCCTCCGTGTGCTCACACCACCCCCCCTCCGTGTGCTCACACCCCCCCCACCTGCCCCGTGTGCTCACACCCCCCCCTGCCCCGTGTGCTCACAACCCCCACCCCCTGCCCCGTGTGCTCACACCCCCACCCCCTGCCCCGTGTGCTCACACCCCCACCCCCCTGCCCCGTGTGCTCACCCCCCCACCTGCCCCGTGTGCTCACACCCCCCCCTGCCCCGTGTGCTCACACACCCCCACCCCCTGCCCCGTGTGCTCACACCCCCCCCCCCGCCCCGTGTGCTCACACCCACCTTGGCCACCTGCTCGGTCTGGTCGCCCTCATGCGCAGTTTGTCCTGCAGGTACACGTTCAGGTCCATGTCCGGGTCCTCGCCCCGCGGTGCTCAGAAAGCCCAGCGTGACTTCCACGAGGGACAGAGCTTCGCAGGCGTCGCTGTAGGACTGCAGCTGCCCCCCCAGGGCGCTGGCGGCCGCGTGGGGGAGGGGGCTCTGGAAACGGGAAGCAGCTCGGGGGTCAGACGGCCGACCTTCTCCACGCCAAGGTCACAGCCCGGGAGGAGCGCTGTGACCCGTGCTCGTCAGGGTCGGCTGTTTCCCAGACACAGGCGGGGACTCACCGGGCCCTCAGAGCCACTTGTGAGCATGTGCACACGGACCCACGCACACGCCACACGTGCATATACGCAACACGCCCACACAATGCAGTCAACACGCACATACCACACACTCAACATGCACGTGCCACACACACACTCAGCACACACACGCACATATGCACATACGCTCCTCACATACATACGCTCCTCACATGCACACACGTGCACACACACTCAGCACACACACGCACATATGCACATACACTCCCCACATACATACACTCCTCACATGCACACACACTCAGCACACACACGCACATATGCACGTACGCTCCTCACATACATACACTCCTCACATACATGCACACACGTGCGCACACACTCAGCACACACATGCCGCACACCGTCCTCTGGCCTTCCGCAGGGGCACCCAGGCAGGAGCGGGGGGAGGCCCGGGCGCTGGGGGCCCCAGAGACGGAGCGGCGGCCCGGCAGGGCTCACCTGGGGCACCCGGCTCCTGATGGCGGCGAAGAGGTGCTCGTAGTTCCAGTCGCGCCGGTACACCAGCGTGGGGAGGCCCCTGAGGCTGAGCCGGGGCTTGCCCTGGAGGAAGCGGCCGGTGACCTGGCGCTGGATCCGCTCCAGGTCCAGCTCCTGCAGGCTCTCGCCGCCCTGCGCCACCTGGTACTGGCAGTTGGCGAGGATCAGCGGCATCAGGTCCCGCTCCACCTCGTAGCTGATGACGTGCAGGTCGGCCACCTCGGAGGCATCCACGGAGTAGCTGCGGGTGGAACGCGTCCTCGGGCGGTCAGCACCCGCCCAGGACGCGGGCCCCGGCCGCGCGGAGGACACGGCACGCTGGCCTGCCGCTGCCGGGCTGAGCCGCCTCCCTGGGCCGGGCGCTCACCCGTGCTCCTCCTCGGAGAGCCGCTGCACCGCGGAGACCATGTCGTTGTGCAGGCCGATCAGGTAGCTGACCAGGGCCGTGGCGCAGAGGCCCAGGCCCCGGCGACGCGGCAGGATGACCTCGAACTCGGCGTCCAGGTCCAGGTCGGCGCGGCAGTAGTCTGCAGGCAGCTTGATCTCGCCTTTAAGGACAGGGCCGTTCGTTCTCTCCAGCAGCCGCTCCAGCCGCTTCCTGCAGGGCGATGGCCGGCCCCGCAGGGCCGCAGCGCGGACGCCCCGCCGGCAGAGCTGCCCCAGCCTCTCAGGGCCCCTCCCCTTCTCCAGGTGCCGCCGGCCCCGGGGCCCCCGGCACCCTGGTTTCCACCTGGACAGACCCAAGAGGAACCGGCACGGGTGTTATTTACTGGAGGCCCGGTGCTCGGCCCTTGACGTGGCCTGCAGGGATCGAGCCGGAACGGGCAGCCCGCCGCTGCCTGCCGCTCCCGCCTGCCGCTCCGCTCACCCCGGCCCTGCTGCCTGCCGCGGGCTTGTGCCTAGTCAGGCCCTGCGTCTGGCACCCGTTGGTCAGCTGAGCGGCGCTCCCCCCCCCCCCGCCCCGTGGGAGCGCACTGACCACCAGGGGCAGCTCCTGCGTTGAGCGTCTGCCCCCTGGGGGTCAGTGTGCGTCATAGCGACTGGTCCCTCGGTTGCTTTGGGCTTTTGTACACGTACAAGGGGAGCGCGCACTCACCCTGGGTCTCCAGCGACCTCCTCAGCTTGTTCCACGTGGACAGGAACAGTGTGACCCGCCTGTGCAGCTGCTGCTTCAGGCCCCCTGCTGGCACGCGGGCAGGTCAGACCCATCAGGCCGTGCTCCCCCCAACACACCCGCCCCCCCGCAGCCCAACGCGGCCCAAGCGCCGTGGGAGTGCCCTGGCCGAGTGCCGGGAGCTGAGCGAGGCTGCCGCCAAGCCTCCACCGTGTCCGGGGTCGTGGCAGCCCTGTCCTCGCGTGAACAGCACCCTGTGGCCCCGCACTGCCCGTCCCTCCCCTGCCCCCAGCCGGAGTGACCCTCGAGCCACCAAAACAGGCGTCCTGACCTCCTGTGATGGCCGAGTCCTACCTGAGCCGTGGCTGTCAATGAAGCCTCGGATGGACTGGAACTCAGCTTCCGGAACATTCTGGAACCATTTCACCAGATCCCTCTGCAGGGCCAGGATCTCAGGCAAGAACTTCACGAGTCTCAGCTCTGTCTCCTGGGGAGGGAAGGCCATCCGCCTGTCAATCTCTCCCCTGCCCAGAAAGTGCCATGGGGGGGCGGGGCCACGGGGAGGCGGGGCTGCAAGGGGGCGGGGCCATGGGGCAGGTCTGCAGGGGAGGTGGGGCCGCGAAGGGGCTTCTCCCTCTGGCCAACGTGGCTTTGGTGGTTCATCTCACGGGAGGACGTTGTTCCCTTGATTTTTATTTTTTAATTCTTAAACGTATTTGTATTGATTTCAGAGAGGAAGAAAGAGGGAGAGAGAGAGAGAAACATCAGTGACGAGAGAGAACCATTGACGGGCTGCCTCCTGCACGCCCCACGCTGGGGATCGAACTCAAAACCCACCATGTGCCCGTGACCTCCTGGTTCACAGGTTGACGTTCAACCTGAGCCCGCAGACCGGGCTCCACTGAATTTTAGAGAGAGAGGAAGGCAGGGGGAGAGGAAGCCCCTCGATGTGAGAGATACTACATCCTCCCCGGCCCCCCCCCCGCCCCGCATCCTGAGCTGCAGACAGGGGGGCCGGGATCCGCCGCGGAAGCAGGGTGCCCACGGCCCCCGCAGGGAAGAGCAGGCCGGCTGCGGGCAGGCCGGGGCGAGGGGGCCGGGGCGTGCCCGCCAGGCGCACCTTCTGCAGGAACCTCCAGAGGACGGGCACGCTCTCCCGGCCGTTCTTCTGCTCCACCACGTGCCGCAGGTGCTCCACGGTGAGCCGGGCGCGGCAGCTCCACATCCGCGAGCAGTGGAGGGCGCTGGCCCGGGGCAGGCGACGCAGGAAGGCCGCCGGGTCCCCCAGCACGATCCTGGCCACCGGGTCGGAGCTGATGCGCTCGTCCCGGCTGATGAGACCGTTCACCTCCAGCAGGGTTTTATCCAGACGCTGCGGGGCAGGACAGGGCGCTGGGTGTGAGGGCCACCGCGGGGCCTGGGGCGCAGGGACCAGGGCGTCTGAACTGCTCATTTCACTTGTTTGTTCGGGAATCCGCACCCGAGGGTGTTTCCCCATTGAAAGTGGAAGGGAGGGAGGGAGGGAGGGCGGGCAACATCGATGTGAGAGACACACATCGATTGGTTGCCTCCTGACCAGGGCCCGGGATCAAGCCTGCAACCAAGGTCCGTGCCCTCGACCGGAATGGAACCTGGGACCCTTCAGTCCAGGGCTGACACTCTATCCACTGGGCCACACCGGCCAGGGCCGACCCGCTCACTTTACACGTCACCAGCTAGCCACGTTGCTAGCTTTCACACTCATTCTGCAGGGTCACGGCTCCCTGGTGGCACAGGCTCAGGCCTGCACCCCCCTCCCGCCCTGCTGCTCCCGGGGCACCCTGGTCTGACTGAGGAGCAGCTGACTACGGCCACGGGGCACGGGGTGGGTCTGCGGGCGGGCCTCTCGCTCCCACCACCTGCTGGGAGATGAAACAGAGAGAAACCTGGGCTCCCGAGGAGCGGGCGGTCAGGACGGCGGGCGGGGTGGCCTGGGCCGGCACATCTGGGTCCGAGCTGGGTCCGGGCACGTGGGCCGAGCCCCAGCGGCTGCAGGATGACCCCCCTGCTCCCCGGTGGCCGCCGCCCCTCACCCACCTCCAGTTCGGGCAGCACGAGGGCCTGCAGCAGCTTCTCCCAGGAGCTCCTCTTCTCTTTGGTGGACAAGACGGCGTCGAAGCTGAAAGACCCTACGAGAAGCGCGCGTGGGTCCCGGCATCAGACACAGCCGTCCCCTCACGGTGAGCCCCGGCAGGCGTCCAACGGAACGTCGCCCCCTTTTTAGGGGACGGGAGTGGGTATCTTCTTCTAAATCAACCCGAGGACTTAAAAATGGCTCCTGCCGTCTGGAGGACACGGGTCGACTCCCGGTCAGGGCACAGGCCTGGGTGGCGGGCTCGATCCCCGGGGGGGGGGGGGGGGGGGGGGGCGTGCAGGAGGCAGCCGGTCCACGATGCTCTCTCATTGCTGATGTTTCTCTCTCTCCCTCTCCCTTCCTCTCTGAAACCAACAAAAGTGTATTTAAAAAACGTCTCCCGCTACCCCGCCCCCACGTACTCTGCGAAGATGCTCCAGCCTCTGACTCTGGAGACGGAGAAGCCGCCCCACGCACCTCTGCGCACCCAGCGGGGAGCTTGGAAGGGACAGAGCGGGCAGGCACACCGCCCTGTCTGCCCGCTGGGGCGCCGCCCCCATCGTGTGCCCCGGGGCCCCCACCCCCCCATCACCCCCCACCCCCACCCCCCGGCGCCCTTGCCCGGCCCCTTACTCTGGCCGGAGAGGGGGTGCTGTTCCCTGAGCAGGACGCTCAGCACCAGGTGCACCACCTGGGCCGTGTCGTCCGCGCTCTTGCCCAGCGTCCGCATCAGCTGCTGCAGGTCCCTCTGGATGTGCTGCTGCAGGAAGGCGCCGGGGTCCCTCACCGCCGGCTTGATGATGCCGGCCAGCGCCTGGGCGGGCGGGACAGCGGTCAGACGGCCGTGTGCGGAGGGCAGGAGGCGGCTCTCACCGCGGAGGCAGAGGCGGGGCGGGGCGGAGGGGCCCACGGGGTCTCCGCTCCCGCGGCTCCGGAACTCGGAACTCGGAGGGAAGGCGGCCCTGCCCCCGAGCCACGGCCCGCCCCCGGAGGACGGGTGAGCGCGGCGCGGCGGCCTCTGCACGCCCAGGAGTGGACGGGGTCGGCCATTGAAAACGGACTTGGCAGCCCGGCCGGCGTGGCTCAGGGGCTGAGCGTCGACCTATGAACCAGGAGGTCGGGGTTTGATTCCTGGTCAGGGCACAGGCCCGGGTTGCGGGCTCGATCCCCATGCGGGGTCGGGGGGGGGGGCGGGCATGCAGGAGGCGGCCGCTCCAGGATTCTCTCTCGTCAGTGATGTCTCTCCGTCTCCCTCAAACCAGTAAAACATGAAAAACTAACACGGACGTGATAAAGGCGGGTGCACCCTCCTCCACCCCGCGCGGGGTCGCGTGGCCGGGGAGCACGGGGTGAACGCCGTGTTACCTGGGGGCTGCGGGCCGCTCCCCAGAGCATGGCCAGGTGAGTGAGGAGCCGGGCGAGAAGGAAGGCGGCGGGGGACAGCTCCCGGTCCGAGACCACCGCCTCGTCCCCGGGGCGCGGGCTTCCTAGCACGTGGCCCGTCTGCGTTCTGTCCACCTCGTTCCTGGAAAGAGCAGGAGAGGCCAGATGAGGGCGAAGGTCATCTCTTCCCAGCTGGGGGCACACCCAGGGCCCGGGGGCCCCAAGGCCAGGCTTTTGGGGAGGAAATAACATTAAAAGCACTTTTTTTTCTTCAGAGCCCGGGCGATCTCCCCAAGAGTCTTTTTTTTATTTCTTTTTTGTTGGAATATATTTTTATTGATTCCAGAGAGGAAGGGAGAGGGAGAGAGAAGCAATGAGAGAGAATCATCGATCGGCCGCCTCCTGCACGCCCCCCACTGGGGACCGAGCCACGCTGGCCGGACCAGCCTTTTTCTTTCTAGAACCACCCTCCTGGCTGAGCCGGAGGCCCACAGCCTTCTCCGGGGAAAGTGGCTGGAGGAAGCGGCACCCGGTGCCGTCCCCCGGGGCCACCGGTCGGGCCGGCCGGACCTGTCTCTCCCGCTGCAATCCCGGGGGGACAGGAGGCCCAGGACAGCCAGCCTCCGGGGCCCCCTTTTCCCAAGTCAACACCTGGGACCAAGGTCGGGCAAAGGGTGCAGGTGCAGCGTGATGGACTCGTCCAGGTGCCAAAACACAGGGTATCCCCACAGAACGTACACACACCCCGACAGCGGGAGCTCGGGGGTGCTTCTTTCTTTTCAGAGGTGACCCACTGGAACGAACCATGACTCAAGGTGGGCACTGACCTGTGACCCAGGAGGTCAGGGCTCCACTCCTGCTCAGGGCTCAGGCCCGGGTTTTGGGCTTGGTCTCCACTAGACGGCGTGCAGGAGGCGGCCGATCCCTGATTCTCTCTCATCACAGATGTCTCTCTCTCCCTCTCCCTCTCCCTGCCTCTCTGACATCAATAAAAGGGCATTAAATGATTCGAAGTGTGCGTGCCTTTGTGAGGGACACGTGGCAGTGCGTGTTCCTGAGAGCACCTGCGGGGGGGGGGGGCAGGGCATTCGGATGGTTTGTGGCCAATGGCGGCTCTGGCACATCCACGTGGTGCGCCCACAGGACCGGGCCCGGCGCCCCCCGGGCACCGACCCACGTTTCACGATGAGGGTCAGCTCACGGGGCGGGAGAGAACAGCCCTCGGCCGGGGGAGGGGGGTGAGCAGCGAGAAGGAACAGCCTTACGTACTGGACGACCGTGAACCCCCGGCTGGGCTTGTGGTCTTGCCCTCCGACGGGCGCGCCGCAGTCGACACAGACGCTCTGCTGCATGGGCAGGCCGCACTGGGGAGAGGGGGCGTCGGCTCAGGGTGCGGGTGCCACGGGAGGGGGGCGGGGCGGGCGGGGCGGCTCAGCACCGGGGGGGCTCACAGCTCCGCGTCTCTCTCCTCCTCCAGGCCCCCTCTCTGCCGGTCTATCTGCTCTGGGCTAGTAATCGGCTTCTGAGCCGGTCACCACTTCTGAGCCGGCCCGTGTCCCGGAGCCCACGGAGGTGGCTGGTGGCGGTTCCTAACCACAGCCAGGCTGTCTCCCAGGGACCGTGGCATCTCTGGGTGCCGCACCGAGGAGACGGGGTGCTCCTGGCAGCTGGAGCCGGGGCCAAGGATGCTGCCCAGGACGGGCCCCCCGTAAAGATGTGTGCAAGGTGCCGAGCTGGAGCCGGGCTGGCCTCCCTCAGCTCCGTGCGGATGTTCGGGAGCGGCTGGGACAGCCCTCAGGGGCGCCTGTTCCCCTGGGAGGTCAAGACCCCCCCCCTCCTCCTCCATGTCCCCCAGACCCAAAGGAACATGCCTTTGGAGCCCCCCCAAACCCTGTCCCAACACCCAGTCTCACCTCCCCGACAGCACACAGGTGGCCTCTGGGACACCCTGCGGGAAGAAGAACAGGGCCTGCGTTGGCCGGCGAGGTTTCTCCGCCGACTAACCGTCCTCCCGGCCTGACCCCCGCAGGAGGGCGTGTGGGCTGCATGGGAAAGCCACTCGGAGCAGAATTCTCCGGAGCAGGAGATGCCGACTCCACGCTGAGCCAGGGCCGCTCGGGAGGCAGGCGGGCGGCGCTTTCCACGCGCTGGTCTCTCTGATACGGTTCTCTGCCCTGAGCACGCTTTCCACCAGCTCGGGAACTAGTTTAAAGGCATTAGTCACTCAGCCCAGGGGTTGAGCGCCGACCTATGAACCAGGAGGCCATGGTTTGATTCCCGGTCAGGGCACAGGCCCAGGTTGCGGGCTCCATCCCCAGTGTGGGGCGTGCAGGAGGCGGCCGATCGATGATTCTCTCTCATCGCGGATGTTTCTATCTCTCTCTCTCCCTTCCTCTCTGACATCCATAAACATACATTTTTAAAAGATAAATAAAAGGTGTAGCGAGTGCCTGGGAAAGGCTCCTGAGCTGATGGTCATCTGAATCCAGGGGCGTCTGGCAGAGCCAGGCCCTGGAAACATACCTTGCCAGAGGCAGGTGTGTTGTCAGCCTGACCTTTAGCTCAGGCGCCAGGGGGTGGGTTTCATTATCTAAGTCCAGTCAGGCGCCAGGAACGGACGCCGATTATCCGGGCCCAGCCAGGAGCGATGATTACAAAGAAGCCTCGCCCTGACCGGTTTGGCTCAGTGGATAGAGCGTCGGCCTGCGGACTGAAGGGTCCCAGGTTCGATTCCGGCCAAGGGCATGTACCTTGGTTGCAGGCACATACCCAGTGGGGAGTGTGCAGGAGGCAGCTGATCGATGTTTCTCTCTCATCGATGTTTCTGACTCTCTCTCCCTCTCCCTTCCTTTCTGTAAAAAATCAATAAAATATATTAAAAAAAAAAAAGAAGCCTCAAAGAATGAAGAATTACAACTTGATCTTTAACCAGGATTTCACATAAGCTCCTTTCTCTTAAACTTCAGTAAAACTTCCTGTTATCACACCGTACAAAATCAACGCACTGTGTCGGCTCTGGGTCACTGTCTCTCCATCGGAGGGACAGCTGTCCCACCCCGGCCCCAGCTTTTCCCTTCTGTCTCTGTGTCTGTCTCTTTCTTTCATTTTCTCCATCCCCAGCCGCCCCTGCTCAGGATTTGTGACCGCCCTCTAGCCGCGCTGGACGCGGTAAAAGAGAGAATATTTATAAAAACGGTTATTCACTCAGGGGGCCCGTAGACTTTATGTAAAGTCGTGGGCTATACTGTTGTGTCTCCCAGTTTCATTTTCCTAAAAGTACTGTCTTAGGGCCCGACGCCAGGCTGCGTTGTGGCTGAGCCTTGGGCACGGCTCCCAGTCCCCTGCTCCCAGGCGGCACGATCTGGGGGCACCGACCACATGGGCCCCTGCTCAGCCAGCGAGCGGCTCACGTGGCACCAGGAAGCTCGTCAGAGCGCAGAGGACGGGACCGTTCAGACAGCGACACGTACTGTACCAGCGGACGGCCTCCAGCCCCTGCCAGCCCCGGGCCTGTGCCAGCATGTCCTCGGGCATCGTCGGCAGGAACGCCCCCTGAAACACAAAGAAGCAGAGCCGGCTTCAGACGCAGGCAGGAGGCCCCGCTTCCCCTCTCTTGGGCCCCAGGGGCTGTCTGTGCAGAAATATAACAGCTCTCGCCCTGGCCAGTTTGGCTCAGTGGGTAGAGCGTCGGCCTGTGGACTGAAGGGTCCTGGGTTTGATTCCTCGTCAGGGCACATGCCTCAAACCCCCCAGTAGGGGGGGTGCACAGGAGGCAGCCGATCAGTGATTCTCTCTTATCACTGATGTTGCTTTTTTTAAATAATAAAGTTTTATTTATTTATTATTGTTATTTTTAAGTCCTCACCCGAGGATATTTTTCCATTGATTTTTAGAGAGAGTGGAAGAGAGAGGGAAAGACAGAGAAACATCCATGTGAGAGGAACACATTGACTGGTTGCCTCCTACACATGCCCCAACCAGGGCCTGGGCCAGGGAGGAGCCTGCAACCGAGGAACATGCCCTTGACCGGACGTGAACCTGGACCCTCCAGTCCACAGGCCGACGCTCTATCCACTTCCGGTCGCCAACCTTTCGGACCTCACGGACCACTGGCTGGTGACCGCCAGGCTAGGGCATCATGGATGTTTCTCTCTCTCCCTCTCCCTTCCTCTCTGAAATCAATGAAAACATATTTAAAAATATCCTATATAATAAAAGCCTGCCGAAACCGGTTTGGCTCAGTGGATAGAGCGTCAGCCTGCAGACTGAAGGGTCCCGGGTTCGATTCCGGTCAAAGATTCCGGTCAAAGGCATGTACCTTGGTTGCGGGCACATCCCCAGTGGGAGGTGTGCAGGAGGCAGCTGATCGATGTTTCTCTCTCATCGATGTTTCTAACTCTCTCTCCCTCTTCCTTCCTCTCTGTAAAAAATCAATAAAATATATTTTAAAAAATTAAAAAAATAAAAGCCTAATATGCAAATTGACCGAATGGCGGAATGACCGGTCGCTATGACACACACTGACCACCAGGGGGAAGACACCCAATGCAAGAGCTGCCTGCAGGCCCCAGGCCAGCCAAGGCGGGTGCCAGTGGGGGCCCCTGATCGCCCCGCAGAGGGAGGAGACCAGCGGTGGCGGGGCTGGCCAGTGGGTGGTGCCAGACTGGCCAAGACGGGTGCCAGCGGGGGCCCCCCAATCACCCCGCTGGTCACCCCACAGGTTGGCCTTGATCGCCGGCCAGGCCTGTGCACACAGTTTATGCACCAGGCCTCTAGTATATATACGTTAAAAAGAAAAACACACCTAACAGCTCTCCATGGCAACAGAGGCCGAGGCCTAATTCTCCCCACATTGTGGACGTAGGGATGGGGCGAGACGCAGGCCAGCGGGGACCAAGGACACAACGGGGTTCAACAGCCCCCTCCCTGCACAGATGGGGTGCCTGGGGGATCTGCGTGGCAGCCCCGTGGGCCCAGCCGCGCAGGCTGGGGGCAGTCTTACCGCCATGGTGGCCGGGGAGAAGGCCAAGTTCCTCAGGGGCTCCAAGATCCTGTGCTGCCCGCAGAGGAGGGTGACGGCGGCGTGGACGGCCAGCTCGGTCACTGTGCCCGCCAGGCCGCCGTCCCCGGGCCCCGGGGCCCTGAGCAGCGGCAGAGCGTTGGTCACAAGGGCTGTGGCAAAATGTTGCGCGTCCGAGGACAGGGTCTGGCTTTCTTCGATGAACTTGCACAGGGCCTCGCGTTGCTGACGGGAGAACGGGGTTCGCCGTTAAAACACGAGGAGGAGCACGCCGCGTGCCCAGAGGTTCGCTCTGCAGGCACGTGCCATCTTAACGGCAGACGCCTACCAGCCCAAGCGCGCACCCTCCTGCCCGAGGTGTAGCTGTTATCTAACAGCTTTGGGGAAGACAGAAAGCAGCCCCCCCCCCCCCGTATGAGAGGGTGAGCCCCCCAGATGAAGCGGGAGGGCATGCTTTGTGAGGGTGACTTTTTGTGGTTGTTAATCTGCACGTGAGGATACTTTTCCTGCTGATTTTTAGAGAGAAGGGAAGGGAGGGTGAGAGGATGGGGGCGGGGGGGGAGGGGGAGAGGAGAGAGGAGAGACGCCATGTGAGAGAGACGCATCGACTGGCTGCCTCCTGCACACGTCCCCTGGGGCCAAGGAATGAACTGCAACCCGGGTGCGGGATCCAGCCTGGGACCTCCTGGTGCCTGAGCCAGCGCTGCCCACTGCGCCACCCGGCCGGGGCTGTGTCTGTGACGGTTACTCTGTTCAGACAGTCCCCTCTGAACCCTGGGACCGCGCCCCAGCCCCGGGGCTGGCACTCACCTCCGGCTTGGGGTGCAGGTGGGCATTGTGGGACCGGTACAGCACGGCCACCTCGCGGAAGAGCGCCAGCAGCAGGTACGCGGCCTGGTGCGTCTGGGGGCCCCTGCAGGCCTGGGGCGAGAGGGGCAGGGAGGCTGGGCAGCGCGGTCAGCGCCACCCCCGGGCCCCCACCCGTGAGGGGCAGGGAGACTCCCCAAGACCCTGCAGCCTGCACCCGAGGGGCCACCGCAGGGCGACAACGCCCAGGCATCGAGCGCCGTCGGTCGCTAAGCTCCGTGCGCGTGTGCCAGAGGCCTCGTGACGCAACCCATCACCATCGTCCCCTTTCTCCCGACGTCATGGTCCCCAAAACTCGCCCTGAGCCTAGGAAGGGCCTCCTCTTTCCCTGGCACGACGCCGGGGCACACGGGGCCCACAGAGGAGGGCCGGAACACGTTCAAGACCAGATTCCAGGCCGGCCGGCGGGGCTCAGGGGCTGAGCGTCGACCTAGGAGCTAGGAGGTCAGGCTTCGATTCCCGGTCAGGGCACAGGCCCGGGTGGCGGGCTCCATCCCCAGTGTGGGTCGTGCAGGAGGCAGCCGATCAATGATTCTCTCTCGTCATTACTGTTTCTATCTCTCTCCCTTTCCCTTCCTCTCTGAGATCGATAACACATATTAAAAATTAAAATATAGCCCTGACCCGTTTGGCTCAGTGGATAGAGCGTCGGCCTGCGGACTGAAGGGTCCCAGGTTCGATTCCGGTCAAGGGCATGTACCTTGGTTGCGGGCACATCCCCACTAGGGGGCGTGCAGGAGGCAGCTGATCGATGTTTCTCTCTCATCGATGTTTCTAACTCTCTATCCCTCTCCCTTCCTCTCTGTAAAGAATCAATAAAATATATTTTAAAAAATAAATACATAAAAATTAAAATTAAAAAATATATATAAAGACAAGATTCCAAAAACCCGCACAGCTCTTACCATAAGCAGGGAGGGCCACGGGCGCCCACGGTCAGCACCCGCAGGGCTGACTCCTCGCAGACGCCGGCGCCATCTCTCCCGCCCCCCCCCCTCCCGCCCCGCCACACACACCCTCTCCCCTGCCACGTCCTATGTATCCCAGGACAGGGCGTCCTACCTCCAGGGCGGCCGTGATGGCCGAGGGCTTGCCCTCCAGGACGGCCTTGCCCACCGCGTCGCGGACGGCCTTGTACTCCGGCCCGTGCACCAGGTAGCGGTCCATCTGGCCCGGAAGGTCCTCCTGCAACCGGGGGAGCACGGGGTTCGCCACGGTGCAGGTGGGGGTGGGGCGGCGGGGGGAGGGTTAGCAGAGAACCATGTGTGTGTGTAGGTACGAAAGCAGGTCATCACTGCAGGTTCAGGGGCGCAGACCTGGGGTTCCGGGTTGGCCCCAGGCAGGCCGTGCAGGGCTGGGTGCACGGAGGGGGGTGTGGGGCGAGGAGGCGGCGTCCACCCCGCAGTGCTGCCTGCCTCACTCACAGCAGCACCAGCACCAGCACCAGCACCAGCGAGGGGACATCCCCTCAGCCTGGGCTCCAGGTGACAGGAGGAACAGCCAGGGTCCCAGTGCCACTCTTCTAGCCGGGGACAGCGACAGCGTGTCCGTTTCTACGCACGGGGACCGGACCACGCTGAGGCCCCGAGGCCCGCGTGGCTTCTGGGCTCCGGCCGAGGGCAGCGAGGCCTCGCCCACAAGCGCAGGAACGTCGCTGCCCAGGAGGCAATGCCAGGGAGCCTTCCCCGGCTCTCCCGGCGCTCCGTGCACACCCTCACCTGAGGGCATTCCCCCGCAGGGAGGGAGGGAGGAGGGGGACAGAGAGACATCCATGTGCAGAGCCAGCGACGGGCGGCCTGAACCAGCTTCCCGGGAGGGTGACAGCAGCCCGCGTGCGCATGTCCCTTTCTCTCCTTCGGCTGCTGAAGGTCACGGCCCGCGGAGGGGGGTCCCTGGAGCACAGAGGCCCTGGCCCGGGCGACGCAGGCCTTTCCCTGAGGGTGGGGGGCCCCACCCGCTCCTCACCTGCTGCACCAGGACCTCCTGGGGGAACACCCACTGGGCGGGGTGGCCGGGCCGCAGGCAGCTCTGCACGAACTCCATGCCCTGGCGGCTCGCGAGCCTGCGCACCAGGTACACGCGGTACCAGTCGTTGCCGCTCTGCGTGCAGAAGCGCTCCACCTGCCGCAGGAACTGCCGCCGCGCCTCGGCCGGCTCTGCGGGTCACGGAGAGCGCGGTCAGGGCCGGGCTGAGGGCATCGCAGCCCCCCGTCCTCAGTCTGGGCAGACCCACAAGGGCCTGGGCCCCGGCTTCCCAGTCCTGGGGTTTCTGAGCCGCGGGGAGGAAGGACGGGGGGACTTGCCTGAGCCCCCCTGCAGCTCGGAGAGGACCTCGCAGGCCTGGTCCAGGCAGAGACGGATCTGGGCCATCTCCTGCAGGTACTCCACCGAGGCCTCCGGGGCGGGGTCCCCGCCGCGCCCCCTGAGCAGACACGCCCCGAGGAACTGGCCGTCCTCCCGGAGGCTCGTGGCCTCGTCCCGGGCGGGGAGCGCGCTGTTCCTCTCCTGGATGGAGTCCTGGGGCGGACGGGAAAGGGCAGGGTGCTTGTTCCCTTTATTGTGATCGCCCCTCGAGGGTATGTCTCCCACCGATTTCCAGAGGGAGGGAGGGAGGGAGGAGGGGCGCAGGGAGAGAAACATCGATGGGAGAGAGACATCGATGGGTTGCCTCCCGTACATGCCCCGGGCCAGGGCTGGGGTTTGAAGCTGCAACCCAGGTCCATGCCCTTGGCCAGAATCGAACCACGACCCTTGGGTGCCTGAGCTCTAACCACTGGGCCCGGGACCCTCCTGCTCACTTCGGAGACGGTGTCCGGAGGGCTTTCGGAAGCGGGGGCCTGGGAAGGGGACGCGGCCGGCTCACCTCCAGGCAGCTGCTGAAGAGCAGGTACAGTTCCATCTTGTGCTCGGCCAGGAAGGGCTTCCGCTCCAGCAGGGACAGGTGGTCCTGAACGCGGCCCTTCACCTCCGGGAAGCTGCGGGGAGGCGCCCTGCTCACTCAGGCCCCACGTTCCAGGAGGGACAGCGGGGGGGGGGGGGGGGGGGGGGGCTCCCGCTCACCTTCCTACTTCTCTCTCCCCGTCTGCCCACACACATAGTATAGACAGCCCGGCCGGCGCGGCTCAGGGGCTGAGCCTCCACCTCTGAACCAGGGGGTCAGGGTTCGATTCCCGGTCAGGGCACATGCCGGGTGGACTCCATCCCCAGTGGGGGGCGTGCAGGAGGCAGCGGGTCCGTGATTCTCTCTCATTGGTGACGTTTTCCTCTCTCTCGCCCTCTCCCTTCCTCTCTGAAATCAATCCATCAATATATAGATGTATATACATGTATATGTGCATACATGTGTATATAGGTACATGCATGTGTATATATGTACATATGTGTGTACATACATGTGTATATGTATATGAAATAAATGAAAAATAAAATTGAGCACTCTGGCACCCTGCAGGCCTCTCTGGCCATTGACAGTCACAGGAGTGTAGGAGCTGAAATAAAGCGCAGGGGGACAGCGAGGGTGGGGGGGTCCCAGTTATCTCCCTGAACATCACACACCTGTGGCCGGGATCAGACGCAGGCCCCTGACTCAGGAGACCCCTGGGTCCCGTTGCCCGGCCTCCTGCCCTGCCCCCTCCTTTCTGGTCCCCAGCGAGGCCTTGTGGCCGTGCTGACCCGTGTCTGCCATGCATCGTGCGTGAGAACGGCCAACACACGCCTGACACCGACAGAAGGGCAGGCTCTGTCAGCGAAGGAGCCCCCAACAGGGACTGGTCCTGCGGGGACACTGGGCACAGGGAGAGAGCCAAGGTGGGGGGAGAGGGGAGGAGGAGGGCGGGGGAGGAGGAGGGGAGGAGGAGGGGAGGAGGAGGGGAGGAGGAGGGGAGGAGGGGGAGGAGGAGGGGAGGAGGAGGGGAGGAGGAGGGGGGAGGAGGAGGGGGAGGAGGGGGAGGAGGGGGAGGAGGGGTGGAGGAGGAGGGGGAAGAGGAGGAGCGGGAAAGAGGGGGAGGGGGAGGGGGAGGAGGAGGGGGAGGAGGGGGAGGAGGAGGAGCGGGAAGAGGGGGAGGGGAGGGGGAGGGGGAGGGGGAGGAGGGGGGAGGAGGGGGAGGAGGAGGGGAGGAGGAGGGGGGAGGAGGAGGGGGAGGAGGGGGAGGAGGGGGAGGAGGAGGGGAGGAGGAGGGGGGAGGAGGAGGGGGAGGAGGGGGAGGAGGGGTGGAGGAGGAGGGGGAGGAGGGGAGGAGGAGGAGGGGGAGGAGGGGAGGAGGAGGGGAGGAGGAGGGGTGGAGGAGGAGGGGGAGGAGGGGTGGGGGAGGAGGGGTGGAGGAAGAGGGGAGGAGGGGGGAGGAGGAGGGGGGGAGGGGGGGAGGAGGAGGGGGGGAGGAGGAGGGGGGGAGGAGGACGGGGGGAGGAGGGGGAAGAGGAGGAGGAGGAGGAGGGGGAGGAGGGGGAGGAGGAAGGGAGGAGGAGGGGGAGGAGGAGGAGGGGGAGTGGGAGTGGGAGGAGGGGGGGAGGAGGAAGGGAAGAGGGGGGAGGAGGAAGGGAGGAGGAGGGGGAGGAGGAAGGGAGGAGGAGGGGGAGGAGGAGGAGGGGAGGAAGGGAGGAGGAAGGGGAGGAGGAGGAGGGGAGGAGGAAGGGAGGGGGAGGAGGAGGAGTAGGGGAGGAGGGGAGGAGGGGAGAACGAGGAGGAGAAGCGCTGGGCTGCTGGCCGCTGCGCTGACCTGTACTTCAGAAGCAGCTTCAGGACCACCGAGCGGATGACGGGCGTCTTGTCCACGACATCATCAAACGGGGACAGAGACTTGGTGTGTTCACGGTGCCCTGAACCAGAGAGAGACGGGTGGGAGGAGGACAGTGAGGGGTACGCCAGGGTGGGGACACCCGGCACCCGGGCCGTACATCGTCATTCGGTCCGGCCCTGCCACGGCTACGAGGGGCGAGTTAATTCGAAGTTTGACCAAATACAGCAGGTTAATGTTTAAGTGGATGATTTTTAAACGTTTTTATTGATTTCAGAGGGGGAGAGAGAGAAACATCCATGATGAGAGAGAATCATGGATCGGCTGCCTCCTGCACTCCCCGCACTGGGGATTGAGCCCACAACCCGGGCCTGTGCCCCGACAGGGACTGGAACCGTGACCTGGCTCACAGGCAGGCTAAGCGGCCCACGGAGGATGTTACAAATATCCAAACGGACCCTGGCCAGGTTGGCTCAGTGGTTCGGCGCTGCCTGTGGACTGACAGGTCCCAGGTTCCATTCCCGGTCGGGACACAGGCCCGGGTTGTGGGCTCCATCCCCAGTGGGGGGCGTGCAGGAGGCAGCTGATCAATGACTGTCTCTCACCATTGATGAGAATTTCCCTCTCCCTTCCTCTCTGAAATCAATAAAAAATATTTTTAAAAATGAACGAAAGTAAAATAAATGTACAAAGGCCCTCGGCAGAGCCCTCTGCGCCCCCCCCGACCCCCACCCCCCCCCCCCGCAGACAGGAAGCCGCGTACTCTGGGGCGCGTCTCGGAGCAGCGTCTTCTCCACGAAGAGCTGGGCCAGCAGCGCCTGGACCACCTCCCTGCTGGGCGGGCAGTTGTCCTTGAAGCACAGGGTGGACACCAGGTCCACGAAGAAGCCGGTGCACAGGCGGCGGAAGCGGGCGTGCCGCTCGATGGCGTCCCTTGGGGACGAGAGACCTCGGTCAGAGGCTGGACGGCCAGGTTCCCGCCGCGCACCGTGTGTGGGACGTGGCCGGCATTTTGGTTTTTAACCACAGAGATGCGAGCCGCTCCTCACTCGGATGAGCCGGGCTGGGAAGGCGTGCTCTCCTCTTCCCGGGACACTGAGCCTCGGACCGGCCGGCCACACCCCTCACAGCCTCCGCGGGGCCCAGAGGCCCGGGCCTCCCTCTAAGCCCCCCCCGCCCCCCCCCCCTCCGTGGACTTCACCAGCCTGCCCGCAGGCTCCCCCTCCGGCCGGGTGCCGGGCCGGATAAAGCCCTGCATCGCGGCCTCTCCGGACGCTGCCTGTGACCTGCCTTCCTGGGTTATGTCCTGACGTCACCGCCCCCCGCTTCAGCGTGTGTGTTGGGGAGACGGTGATTCCGAGGCACCAGGCACTAGACGGGCCCATCTCCCCGGGACAGCCCCCACCCCGTGCCGGAGGTGAGGAGACTCCCGGTTCGGGCTCAGTGTGAGCAGCGAAGAAGGAGAGGCTTCCCTGAGAGAAAAGGGTGTTTGCCTTTAGCTGTTCATCCTCACCGAGGACATTTCCCATCGGTTTTTAGGGAGCGTGGAAGAGAGAGAGAGAGACAGAGAGAAACATCGATGGGAGAGGAACATGGATGGGTTGCCTCCTGCATGAGCTCCGACCAGGGCCCGGGCCAGGGAGGAGCCTGCAACTGAGGTCCATGCCCCTGACCGGAATCGAACCCGGACCCTGCGGTCTGCAGGCCGACGCTCTATCCACTGAGCCACACTGGCCAGGGAGGAGCCTGCCACTGAGGTCCATGCCCCTGACCGGATCAAACCCGGACCCTGTGGTCTGCAGGCCGACGCTCTATCCACTGAGCCACACTGGCCAGGGAGGAGGCTGCCACTGAAGTCCATGCCCCTGACCGGATCGAACCCGGACCCTGTGGTCTGCAGGCCGACGCTCTGTCCACTGAGCAACACTGGCCAGGGAGGAGGCTGCCACTGAGGTCCATGCCCCTGACCGGATCGAACCCGGACCCTGTGGTCTGCAGGCCGACGCTCTGTCCACTGAGCCACACTGGCCAGGAGGAGTCTGCCACTGAGGTCCATGCCCCTGACCGGAATTGAACCCGGACCCTGTGGTCTGCAGGCCAACGCTCTATCCACTGAGCCACACTGGCCAGGGAGGAGGCTGCCACTGAGGTCCATGCCCCTGACCGGATCGAACCCGGACCCTGTGGTCTGCAGGCCGATGCTCTATCCACTAAGCCACACTGGCCGGGGCTGGGCAGTGTTTTACCTCATCTCCTGGGAAACGGTGGGGGAGAAGTGTTCAGGCAGCTCCGTCAGGCACAGGGGGCAGGCCATCTGGCCAGCGGTGAGCCACTGCCTGACGCAGTCCAGGCAGAACACGTGGTCGCAGGGCAGGCAGACGGGGCTGCGCGGGTCGCCCAGGCAGACGGGGCACGGCTGGATCCCGAACCTGGGACCCAGGGTGGCGGTGAGCGCTGGCTCGGAGATGCCGGCGGGGGGACGCTAAGAACCCAGAGGGTCCGACTTCCCTCCCTCAGGGCCGCTGGGGAGCTCACCGGGCGAAGGTCCTGCTGGCCCGGTCCTTACACTCGCAGAGGATGGCCATCACCGCCGAGAACGGGCGGAGCGTCTTGATGTCCGAATTCCCCTGCAGACACTGGAGGGCAAGGCAGGGGCCGGGAGGAGGGTCAGCAGCGAAGAGGGCGGGTCAGCCAGGACAGGCGCTGACGCCCATCCTGCCGGCTGGCGGACACCTGTGTGGGAGGCCCCGTGTGTGTGTGTGTGTGTGTGTGTGTGTGTGTGTGTGTGTGTGTCGCTACCCCCAAATGCCCGTGGTGATGGTGCTGCTTTTGGGAGAGGGACGCATGCTTTCTAATTCTCACCCCAGGATTTTCCCATTGATTTTTCAGACAGAGTGGAGGAGAGGGAGAAGCGGGGAGGGAGGGAGAGAAACATTGATGTGAGGGAGACACATGGATTGGTTGCCTCCCACACACACCCTGACCAGGGCCGGGGACTGAACCCCCAACTGAGGTGCATGCCCTTGACTGGAAGCGAACTCCAGACCCTTCGGTCCATGGGCCATGCTCCAACCACTGGGAGAAACTGGCCAGAGCATGCATGCATCTACCTACCTATCATCTATCCATCTACCTACCTACCTACCTATCTACCTACCTACCTATCATCTATCCATCTATCTATCCATCTATCTACCTACCTACCTACCTACCTACCTATCTACCTATCATCTATCCATCTATCCATCTACCTATCCATCTATCTACCTACCTACCTACCTATCTACCTACCTACATATCATCTATCCATCTACCTAACCATCTATCTACCTACCTACCTATCTACCTACCTGCCTATCATCTATCCATCTACCTATCCATCTATCTACCTACCTACCTACCTACCTACCTATCTACCTACCTACCTATCATCTATCCATCTACCAATCCATCTACCTACCTACCTACCTATCTACCTTTCATCTATTCATCTATCTACCTATCTATCCATCTACCTACCTACCTACCTATCATCTATCCATCTATCTACCTACCTATCTATCTACCTACCTTTCATTTATCCATCTACCTATCTATCCATCTACCTACCTACCTATCTATCCATCTATCTACCTACCTATGTATCATCTATCCATCTATCTACCTACCTACCTTTCATCTATTCATCTACCTACCTATCTATCCATCTACCTACCTACCTATCATCTATCCATCTATCTACCTACCTATTATCTATCCATCTATCTACCTACCTATCATCTATCCATCTATCTACCTACCTACCTATCTTCCTACCTATCATATATCCATCTACCTACCTATCATCTATCTACCTACCTATCTATTATCTATCCATCTACCTACCTACCTATCATCTATCTACCTACCTACCTATCTATCCATCTATCTACCTACCTACCTATCTATCCATCTATCTACCTACCTACCTATCATCTATCCATCTATCTACCTACCTACCTATCTATCTCTACCTATCATCTGTCCATCTATCAATCTACCTACCTACCTACCTACCCACCTACCTATCCATCCATCCGTCCATCTGTCCGTCTGTCCATCCATCCATCTACCTATTCATCCACCTGTTGATCCGTCGATCGATCCATCCATCCACCTACCTACCTATCTGTCTTTCCAGAGAGAAAGGGAGAGAAACATCCATGATGAGAGAGAATCACTAATCCGCTGCCTCCTGCACGCCCCCCACTGGGGATGGAGCCCACAACTGGGGCCTGTGCCCTGACCGGAATCGAACTGTGACCTCCTGGGTCATAGGTGGACGCTCAGCCCCTGAGCCACGCCGGCCGGGCTCCCCTTCCTGTTTTTAAGGTCTAACCCCTCCTCCCACGGAAGATTTCAAACTTTAAATGATCACGTAAGGACCGCTGTGTATGGACCGCCCAGCCCGAGGAAACCAGCATGGGAACATGGCCTTAGAGACACCAGGTCACAGGTCCAGCTGCAGGTCCAGCTGCAGGTCCAGCGCGCCCCTCCCCCCCACAGGTGTCCCTCCGCGCGCTGCCTCTGCGCCTGCCGCCTCGCTGCGTGCAGGCCCTCCCTGGAGAGCTGTCCGGCACCATGACGGCTGACCACGTCCCTGTTTCTGCTCTTGGGCTTTTAGAATGGTCCCGATTTTTGGCAAGTGGTGGTGGTGGTGGTGGGGCTGGTGTGCGGGCCCTGGGGGCCCTGGCGGAGCCCCGCCTCCCACTTCTCGGCACGCGGCTTCCATGCCGGGATCCGCTCGGACCTGAGGACAGGGCCCAGGACCCAGCAGTGACCACGCCGAGCCCGGGGGCCTGTGTGGGGAGGTCGCTGCCCTTTGCACTTCTGACAACCCTGCGGCGCGGACAGGCGCACAGCGCCCTGCAGACCAGCGGAGGCCACGCCGCGGTCACTCCCGTCGGACACGCGGACCCTGCCTGCCCGCGGCGCCGCGCTCACCTTGTCCAGGGAGAAGACGCAGTCCGTCACCAGCGCGCGCAGCTCGGGCGAGTGGTCCTCGGTCCCCAGGAGCACGTGCTCCACGAAGAGCGCCACGGAGAAGATGCGCGTCCACGGGCCCCTGAGGGAGGGCCGCTCAGCTGACCGCGGCGCCCGCGACGCCAGGAGGGGCAAGCGTGGGGCGGCCGCGGACGGCACCAGTGCGGGCGGAGGGAGACGGGGGGGCGAGTGGGGGGAGGGGGACGGGGGCAGGCGGAGGCGGGCTAGAGTGTACCCGGTGCTGTGGGCCGACGTCCACCGTGTGGGCCTCCCACTGGGCCCCCTGGGGACGTACGTCGCAGGGCACATGCTGGGCCAGCCTGTGCCCGGTGAGTCCCGCTGCGCCCACGCCCGTAAGCCCCTCACAGGGCTGTGCCCCCCACCCTGTTGTCCTGCGCGGGGTCCTTTCCGGGTGCCCGCGGCCACAGTGGTCCTGCCCGCCTCCCTTCCCCGTGCCCCTGCGCGCCCTGCATGGGTGTTCTCTCCTCCCCGGGGTCCCCAGCGCCAGCGTGCAGCCTGGCGTTGCGGAGGGAAGGAGGAAGGGGGTCCCCAAACGCAAGGGTCCCTGGTCCTCCTTCCACTGAACCAGCTCACCTGACCTCGCCGATGAGGTCGCCGGCCCTGCCCGCCGGCCCCTGCACGTAGCCCTCCGAGCAGAGCAGCTCCAGGGGCAGCGCCAGGCTCTTCACCGCCCGCAGCCACGCCTGGGGGCTGGGCCTCAGGAGGTCTCGGGTCAGCAGCTCGGTGCAGGCCATGGCGGCCCAGGCGTCCAGGATCTGCCGGGCGAGCGGGGGACTCAGCCGCGGCCCGGCCCCTTCGCGGCTCTAGGTCCCCCGCTCCGAGGCCCGGCGGGCAGCCCCTCCTGGCTGCCCCGGATGCAGCGGGCACTTGCCCCGCGCAGGAGCCTGGCTGGAGCTTTTGGAGTGGCCGCCAGCCCTCCCGCTCAGGCCGAGCGCTCACTGCCCTCATAGGGGCCCTACCATCTCTGGTCCGGTCGGGTCCTGGCTCCGGGTGGCTGCGGCCAGGCTGTCGAGAACTGGGGGGTAGATGGTCAGGATCCTGGAGAAGTTCTGGAGCCGGACCCTGAAGTGCTGGTAGGCCCGGTGCACCCACGGGAGGGAGGGCTCCTCGCGGCTGCCTGCCCTCAGCTGCTGGACGCAGGACCACAGGGCCATCTGCAGGAGCTGGGGAGACAGGCCTTCAGGGTGTGTCTGTGCATCACACACCAGTTACTCACACACAGTTACACACAGGACACACACACAGTTACACACACACAGTTACACACAGTTACAGGACACACACACAGTTACACACACACAGTTACACACAGGACACACACACAGTTACACACACAGTTACACACAGTTATAGGACACACACAGTTACACACACAGTTACACACAGTTACAGGACACACACACAGTTACACACACACAGTTACACACAGGACACACACAGTCACACACAGACACAGTCACACAGACACAGTTACACAGAGGACACACAGTTACACACAGATACATGGACACGCTTTATTTTATTTAAATATATTTTTATTGATTTCAGAGAGGAAAGGAGAGAGATAGAAACATCAATGATGAGAGAGAATCATTGATCGGCTGCCTCCTGCACGCCCCCCACTGGAGATTAAGCCTGCAACCTGGGCCTGTGCCCTGACCAGGAATCGAACCCTGACCTCCTGGTTCATGGGTCGACACTCAACCACGGAGCAACACTGGCCAGGCATAACTTGCATGTTTAAAAGAGGCTTTCCTTTTTGATTCCTAAGCATACTTTATTAATTAATCACATCGGTCATGTGCTCCTCAGATAGGTCCCTTTCCCGTTCAGTGTACTGAGGTTGAAAAGAAGTCCCATCTTCCCGCGGACATTTCTGCTGCTGTCATTACCCCGTAATGGCTGTTAAGTGTTAATTACCTTCTTTGAGAGACACTGAGCATTGAGAAGCAGCAGTTCCAGGGGCTGGGGGGGGGGCTGTGTGGCACCCCCCGGGACCCCTAGACCGTGTCTGCCACCGGGCCGTGGCCCTGTGGCCCAGTGTCGGCACTCACCTCCAGTTCTGGCCCCGCGGACACCCGCATGGTCAGGAGTAGGAAGTCCCTCAGGTAGGACCGCAGCAGCTGCCGCCGCTCCTCCGCACGCAGCCGGGCGAGGAAGCAGCCCAGCGGGGTCTGCCGGAAGATCTCCTCCAGCTTCCCCGCCGGTCCCGGCCCTGCGGAGGGGCCCAGAGCGGCGGGTGAGGGCCAGGCCACGCTCCCCTTCCCTCTGCTTGGGGCACGGCCTCTGGGGGTGGGCCCGCCAATCCAGGACAATCCCTTAATTTTTTAAAAAACATATTCTTACTGATTTCAGAGGAGAAGGGAGAGGGGGAGAGAGAAACACCAATGATGAGAGAGAATCATAGACCGGCTGCCTCCTGCACGCCCCCCGCTGGGGATCGAGCCCACAACCCGGGCACGTGCCCTGACCGGGAATCGAACCCTGACCTCCTGGGTCACAGGTGGATGCTCAACCCGAGCCACGCCGGCTGGGCTCTCGCACCACTGATGTTTCTCTCTCTCCCCTGCTCCCTTCCTCTCTCTGAAACCAATAAAACATATTTACAAACGGCCTCACGAGCCCCCAAGGGAGGGGGCGACCAGAGAGACCAAGCCAGTGCCTTGGCCAGCGGGCAGAGGGCGGACCCGTGCAGGGGCCCAGGGGCGGGGCTCGCCGGCTGCTCAACCACCAAGGCCTGCCCCCGGGTGCCCCAGGTGGCCTGCTCCCCGGCACAGCAGGGAGGGAGGGGGGTGTCCCCAGAACAGAGAAATCTCCTTCCTGCTCCCAGTTTGCTCAGCGAGAGGGGCGGGTGCTTGCTTAGAAGAGTCATCTCGTCTTCCAGTGCCTCTGCTTGTTTTGTTGGTGTTAATCCTCATCGGAGGATATTTTCAGAGCGAGGGGGAGGGAGGGAGGGGGGAGGGAGGGAGGGAGGGAGAGACAGAGAAGCATCGATGTGAGAGAGTCACATCCGTTGGTTGTCTCCCACAGGCCCAACAGGGGCCAGGGACCGGCCTGCAGCCGAGGTACGTGCCCTTGACCAGGAATTGACCCCGAGACCCTCATTCCGTGGACTACGCTCCAAGCACTGAGCAACCAGCCAGGGCTCGATCTGTATTTCTTATTTGTTTCTTTCTTTCTTTATTCTTAATCCTCACCTGAAGATATTTTCCCATTGATTTTAGAGAGTGGGAGAGAGAAGGACAGAAATATCGACGTGAGAGAAACACATCGATTGGTTGCCTCCTGCATGAGCCCCGACCAGGGCCTGGGCCAGGGAGGGGCCTGCAACTCAGGTATGTGTCCCTGACCGGAATCGAATCCAGGACCCTTTGGTCTGCAGGCCGACACTCTACCCACTGAGCCAAACCAGCTAGGGCTCGATCTGTATTTCTTAAAGGCAGTACTTTTACGTCAACTTTGAAAACATTATTTTAGGCCGGCAGGCGTGGCTGGGTGGTTGAGCGTCGTCCTAGGAACCAGGAGGCCACGGTTCGATTCCCGGTCAGGGCCCAGGCCCGGGTTGTGGGCTCGATCCCCAGTGTGGGGCGTGCAGGAGGCAGCCGGTCCACGATTCTCTCTCCTCATGGATGTTCCCCTCTCTCCCTCTCCCTTCCTCTGAAATCAATAAAAACGTATTTAAAAAAGGGAAAGGAAAGCAAAGGTCAGGTCATTAAGAGGGGAATACTGGTTCTTCTGGAACGCTGACGGCCGATCCCTCGCCGTGTGACAGCACAGCCTGGCGCCGGGGGCTCAGGAGGGACCCAGACAGCCGGCCCGATGCAGGCCCTGTGCTCCTGTGGCCGCGGACACCTCCCGAGCCCCGGCCCTCGCCGGGAAGTCACGTGAGGACGGAGCGGGCTCGCCTGCTGCCCACCGGCCCCGGCGCACCTGCGGCCGCCGAGATGTACCGCGCCTGCACCCACAGCTCTTCCACGTAGTCGCGGATCCGCCAGCCGAACGGGACGGCGCCGCAGCCCTCCCCCGGGCGGCGCGCGTGGCTCTGCACCAGGATGTGGGCCATGTCGCTGTTGGACCTGCAGCCAGCATGTGAGACGGCGCTCAGACGCCAACAGGGGCCACCCCACAGCCGGCCTCTCCGCCCCGGGGGCCTGGGCTCCAGACGCCCCCAAACAGACCAGGGCAGAGAGGGGTCACGCGGGCCTGCCGGGACCTCGCGTGCCCCCTGCGGCTGGGCTGCGACTGGGAGAGGGTGAGTCTGGGTCTCCCCGGCGTCCCGAATCCCAGGGCTCTGCTCTCTTTACTAACCGTGCGCCCCAGAATCCAAGCCCCGCCCCCCAAAGTGCAAGCGGAGAGCTTTGGGGAGGCCCCCTGAGCCTGAGCCCTGCAGGAGTGGGCCTGGCCGGGGCTGAGCGGCCCCACGCGCAAGGGGCACGGGGCACCCTCGTACAGATGCGCCGGCGACACCTGCCGTGACCAGTGGCGAAGGAGGCAGAGGTCTCAGAGTCACGGCTCCCGGGGCTGCGAGGACCGCCAACCTGCGGCTCTGAAGTCAGCGAGCGCCTGGGCGTCCCACGCGGGACAGACACTCGGCCGCCGCGCGCGGGCTCCCCCACCCCGCACGGAAAGAAAGCCGCCGCTCACCTGGCGTCGTTGGTCACGAGAGGGATGTTCAGCAGGTTGACGTCACTGAAGATGAACATCCAAAGCTCTCGGACCCAGGCCGGGGCGTCGGGCTTGGCCAGCAGCTCCAGGTTGCTGTCCCTGTCGATGACGGCCACCATGCTGGCCAGCAGAGGGGTCACCGCGCCCTGGACCCGCTTCCAGAGGGTGTGCCTGCAGCGGGCAGAGGGCGGCGCCCGGGTCAGAGGGGCCGCGGGGAAGCGCACGGCCACCAGGGCTGTCCCCGTGGCTCCGTCCATGAGATCCGTCCCGCCGTGCCCGCTGCGCGGTTTGTATGAAACACGGCGAGCACCTGCCGTTCTCCCGAGAAGCTCCCGGACGGACGCCGAGACCCTGCTTCCCGGCCACTGTCAGCAGTTTGGCTCAAACCCACAGACACTCTTCCCAGGCCTGAATGCTTTCTACGTTAACGAGGGCGGGGCCACACGAACACACGTGAGAAGTCACGTGAGGACGGAGGAGGGGCCACGTGAAGATTGAAGGGATGTGGCCAGGAGCCAAGGAGCCCCAGGAGCCTCCAGAAGCTGAAGAGGCAGGAAGGACCCTCCCTGGACCCCCCGAGGGAGCACAGCCCCCCGACACCCTGATTTCAGATTCGGGCCCCAGAACGGGGAGAGCCCCTCTTCCTGTTGGGTTAGCCCGTCTGTAGTCGTCGGAGCAGCAGCCCCAGGAAACAGATCCCTCCTTGTCCCTCCTTTTGGGGCTTTGAGCGGGTTCTGAGAACAGCTGAGCCCTGTGCCCCGGCAGGGGGACCCCTAGACCGCTCACTGCGGGGCTCACAGGGAGACCCATCCCTGTGTCTGTGCCTCGGCCCTGCCTCCCGCTCCCCCGGGGCTCCTGGGCGGTGGCCGTGCAGTGGGCGCAGCTGGCAGGCTGCTGGGTGGGAAGCGCAGGCCACGTGGCTCAGGGACTCCCCGTCGCCTCGCTGAGCCCCCACTGCAGGATGGTGCAGGCCCTCCCCGGCCCCCGAATGAGTCCAGCCTGGGCCTCCGCTGCCTGGAGCACCTGGGGTGACAAGCCGACAGCTGAGTGTGGTGCCCATATTCTAGACGCCAAAACGGAGGCTCAGTGAGGGGGAGCCAAGGTCCCTACCCCCAGCCCACCTCCCCCTCCACTCAGCGGCCACCTGGTTGCCATGGTGTCGGAGGAGGAGATTCCTGAGAAGCCATCCCAAAATACACACCCGAGGGCCCTCCTTCCTCATCCCTCTCTCCAGGTCACAGCCTCCTTTGGGGCAGGTGGGCGGGGCCTCTTCCCGGCCAGGCAGCCAGGAGCAAAGGAGGCAGAGGGTCCGGGTAGTGGGTTCTGGGGCCCCAGCCTCACCCAGCAGATCTCCTGGACCTGGGCTCCGTCGCCCTCCCACAGCTCCCCGGCCAGGCGGGCTCTTTCCTGCCTCCCTGCCTTCGCTCATGCAGTTCCCTCCACCTGGAATGCCCTTCCTCGTCCTGCAGGTCCCAGCTCGGCTGTGAGTCCCCCGGGAACCTTCCCCGAGTCCCTCGGGGCTCCCCCTGCATCCTCACCCACCCCAGTCACAGCTGTTTTCTGGATGATGCTCTCATGGGGTGGTGAGGTCTTGGGGATGCTGGCTCTGCCTTTGTACCCCAGCCCCCGGCACAGACAGGTGCTCAGGAAATCCGGAGGAAGGGAAGGAAGCAGGGAGAGAGCGGAGCAGAGAAACACCTCTCAGGATTGGAGCGGATCTGGGCCGTGAGCACCTGGCACGGGGCTGGGCACGGAGCAAAGCCCACTCCCTCCCGCCGCCTCCCCCTGAGCCTGGGCCCCAGCACCTTCCGCCTCCTCCCATTGGGACCCTGCTCAGGGGCCGCCTCCACACCCGCAGGCCTGTGTCTGCGGCCCGTTAGGGTGCGAGGTGATGACACCGGGAGGCAGACGGGCACTCGGCTTCATCAGGAGCTGGTGCGTTAGGGGAAAGGCCTCCGTTCCCGGAAACCCCGGGCTGTGCGAGCTCGCCAGCGCCTGAGGGCCGACCGTGAGCAGGGCTTTCCCACTGCACACTCCGCAAACAGCGCCTTAGCCGAGGCCGTTCCCTAAAACAGACGGAAGCCGAGCGGCTTGGGGCGAAGGGGTGCACGCTGAGGGCGCCTGGGAGGCGGACCGGAGTCCCCTTTCCCCTGTGGCTCTGGGTCAGGGGAGATGGGGGTTGGGGTGGTCCTGGCGGTGGGAGCGGGCGGCCAGGAGAGAGGGGAGCCCTGGGGAGAGTCCGGGGCTGCAGTATTTCCAGAACCGCGTGTCCGTGCCCGTGTGGCTGGGCCGACGAACTCCTCGTTCCCAGCAAGAAGCCGTCTAGACACACACCAAACCGAAAGCGGGTCCTTGGGAAAATCCTAACGACCTTTAACGCTCTCAGAAGGGACAGTTCAGGGGACGTAGCTCTTGTTTAAAGGAAATATCTCTTCTATGAGCTCAGGGATCCCATCGGCTTCTCTTTCTCTTTAGTGAAATTCACGTTAAATTAAATTTAAAATGGCATGCGAGATGTGATCGCCATGGTTTTATCAAGTCCCCCCAGCCCTCGGCTCCTCGCCCGGAAATCTGTGCATCTGCAGATGAACTGAAAGGCAGTTCTGACCTGCCCGCCACCCGCCGGCCTATGACCCGCCGGCCTGTGACCCGCCCGCCTGTGATCCGCCGGCCTGTGACCTGCCCGCCACCCGCAGGCCTGTCGCCGCCCACCCGCCCGCTGGCAGCCCGGGGCTGCGGTCAGTACCTGAAGGTGCCGGCCTCCTGCAGGGCGTCGGGGTTGCCGGCCTCCTGTGCCACCCACTCCTTCCTGCTGAACACGCAGCTCTCCTCCTGCCGCCGCAGCAGGTCGTGCAGGCGCACCTGGGCCGTCCGCGCGAAGGAGGCTGCGAGGCGGCAGAGGGACGCCGTCGGCCTCACGCCGGCCCCCCGGGCCCCCCGGAGCGGGCGGGAGGGCCTGCTCGGCGTGGGGGGCTCACCTTGGCACGCGTCGCCCGCGTCCTCGCCCAGGAGGCCGAGCAGGATCTCCACGCGCCGCACGTTGCGCTGGCCGCCCTCGCCCGGGTCCCGCAGCAGGCCCACCGCGCTCTGGACGCAGCTGCGCAGGAGGCTGCCGCAGTCCAGCGCCGGCCGCTGGGGACACCAAGGAGCTGCCGTCAGCCACGGTCCCCCGCACCCCGTCCCCCTGCCCAGCTCCCCTCAGAACCCCTGCGAGGGGTCGCGTGTGCTCGGGACTCGGCCGGGAGACAAGGAGGAGCCACGTGGGACCCCGTCCTGGGTGCCGCCCGCATGCACAGCGGGGAGGGAAGAGCGCGGGCCGACCTGCCGCGGCGTCTGCCCCTCGGATCCCCCGGCGCCCGCAGCTCCCGGAGGCCCATGGAGCGAGAGCTGCACTCACGTGGCCTCTCCGGGCCTCGGGACCGTCCACCGCCCTGCCCGCCGCGGCCGCGGCCCCGGGTTCATCTGTGTCCACTTCCATCGCCTCCTCCTGGTCGCGCCTGGCCCCGTGTCCCTCCTCAGCTGCTGCGGAGGCAACCCCGTCAGGCCACGGGCCGCCCACTGCGTCGTCCCCGAGGGGAGGCCCGGGCGCGCAGCTCCGCCTGGGGGCCACCCGGGGTCCTCGGCGGGAGGCCTCTCCGGGGTCCCACGCGCTGAGGCCGATGTAGGGACACAGAGTGCCCCCGGCCGCGGGCGCTCACCGCTGCGCCTTCCGCACCCCCTTCCGCACCCCCAGACACACACACCGTCTCCGGTGGGAACTGCCTGCCCGGGCCTCCCACGCTCGCCTGCCCCCGCGCTCCGGACACGGCCGGCCGCCATGCGCCCAGGGCCTCCCGGGACGTACGCTGGGGGTCAAACAGCTGGCTGATGGTCACATCCTGCAGCTGTGTCACGTCGGCGACCATGGTCGTGGATCTCCGCAGGTCGTCGATGTGCACGGACCGCCACAGCCCTGCGGAGGCAAAGCCACCCGTCTCGGCGCCCTGAGCCGGGAGCAGGGACAGGCCCCGTCCCGCGGCCGACACAGCCCCGAGGGAGCCGCTCGTGTCCTGGGGTCTAAACCCCCGACCCAGCCCGGCCGGCGTGGCTCAGGGGTGGAGCGTCGACCCATGAACCTGGAGGTCACGGTTTTTGATTCCCGGTCAGGGCACAGGCCCGGGTTGTGGGCTCTAGGTGGTGGTGGTGGTGGGGGGGTGCAGGAGGCAGCCGGTCCATGATTCTCTCTCATCATGGATGTTTCTTTCTCTCTCCCTCTCCCTCGCTCTCTGAAATCCATAACAACATATTTTAAAAATGAAAATAAAATAAAATTCCCCCCGACCCAGCTAGCATCTTCAGCTCCTCGACCCGACATCCGTGCCAGCCGGAGACCCCCGCGTGGGAGGGCGGCCTGCGCGGTGCAGCCTCGCGGTGGGCGCGGCTGGGCCTCTCTGCTGCCTGCGGGGTATTAGGCGGACCGTTCTAGAACGTCAGCCTTCTCACCTAGAAAACACTTGGTGAGCCATGAGGGAGGAGGGAGCGGGAGAGGTGGTTTAAGACAGCACCCCGCGCCCCCCGCCCCCCGCCCGTAAAGCAGGTATAAAGTATCAGTGTGTCCATCACTGGTGCCTGGGGAATGCCTTCTCTGCGCTTCCCATGTAGACACGGTGAGGCCCTGGCCGGTTGTTCAGTGGTTAGAGCATCAGCCCGAGGACCGTGGGGGTTTGACTCCCGGTCAGGGGCACAGGTCCAATCCCCGGCCCCGGGGTCCAGGCCAGTGTGGGAGGCACCAATCGATGTGTCTCTCTCACTTGATGTTTTTTTTTTCTCTCTCTCTCTCCCTCCCACTCTCTTTAAACTTTTTATTTTTATTATTTTTTTTATTTTTATTTTTTAAATATATTTTATTTTCTTACAGAGCGGAAGGGAGAGGGATAGAGAGTTGGAAACATCGATGAGAGAGAAACATCGATCAGCTGCCTCCTGCACACCTCCCACTGGGGATGTGCCTGCAACCAAGGCACATGCCCTTGACCGGAATCGAACCGGGGACCCTTCAGTCTGCAGGCCGACGCTCTATCCACTGAGCCACACCGGTTAGGGCCCTCCCACTCTCTTTAGAAGTTAATCGGAAAAACATATCCTTGGGTGAGGATCAACCGAAAATGGAAAAATAAAAAACGAAACGGGGCGGATCCCGGGACATGGATGCAGCGTTCACAGGGAGCGCTATGCGCTGAGCAGCGAGCACGAGGTGGGTGCTCCGGGCAGGAACCAGCGGCGACAAACCCAGCGGCATGTGGGATGAGTACCGCGGAGCCCAACACCAGTGTCCTACCGCAGGCTTGCACCCGGAGGCCCCCGCGAGGAAGAACTCCTCGGCCTTACGTAACCACAGTCTCCAACCCGTCCGTCCTACCTCCATGGAACCCCACGTAGGACGCGCCGCTTCCCATCCGGGACAGTTTCGTGATGAAATAGACAGAGATGCAGGCCTTCTTTCCTTGTACCTTGTTGATTTCGTTGATGGCAGAATACCTATTTTTTTAAAACCAACACGCAAAACCACAACAAATTGAAAAACAAACCAACGGCACAAATCGATGCAAAAAAACAAAGCCGGGGCCCCCAACACTGAAGTCGGGAAGTGGCCGGAGGGTGTCCTAGGAGCTGGCTGGCAGGTCCAAGCTCAGGGTCTCCCTATTTTTTTTTTTAATAATTTTATTGGTTTCAGAGAGGAAGGGAGAGGGAGAGAGAGAAACATCCATGACGAGAGTCATGCATCAGCTGCCTCCTGCACATCCCACACTGGGGATCGAGCCCACCACCCGGGTGTGAGCCCTTGACCGGGAAGCGAACCCTGACCTCCGGGTTCATAGGTTGACGCTCACCACTGAACCAAGCCGGCCGGGCGGCCTTCTTTGTTTTAAACAGACGTGCGCCCTTGTGGTGATCCCTCTTCTGAGAGCGCGGGCCCGTTCTCCCTAAGAGGCGTATTTTCCCGCTATCCCCGTGTCCCTTGGCATTGAAGAGGCATTTCTTCTGGATCAGAAACCCCTCCCCTGGGCTCCGCGATGGCTTCCCGAACCGCCCCGCCCCCGAGGGCAAGGCTGGAGGGACTTTGCATTCCCAGCAGCAGGGTCTCAGGGACAGACCGCCAGGGGCCAGAGGGGGCCATGACACGAGGGACAGGGAACGCGGTTCTAAAAGCCTCGCCTGTCCCCGACAGACACTATTAACCAATCCACGAAATGCGGATGAGTCCTTGCTGGTGTGGCTCAGTGGATAGAGCGTCGGCCTGCGGACGGAGGGGTCCCAGGTTTGATTCCGGTCAAGGGCATGTACCTTGGCTGTGGGCACTTCCCAAGTGGGGGGGGTGGGGGTGCAGGAGGCACCTGATCGATGTATGTTTCTCTCTCATTGACGTTTCTAACTCTCTCTCCCTCTCCCTTCCTCTCTGTAAAAAAATCAATAAAATATATTTTTAAAAAAAAAGAAAGAAAGAAATACGGATGAAATCACTTACGTCCTGTTCCTGCCCTTGACCTTGCAATCATTCACATCGTATCGTTTAAAACTAATCGTGACCCGAACAGGCCTGCAGACATCCCTTCACATCCTACTGACCCTCCAGCACAGCGGTCGGCAAACTCATTGGTCCACAGAGCCCAATACCAACAGGACCACGATGGACATTTCTTTGGAGAGCCACATTTTTTAAACGTAACCTTCTTCTAATGCCACTTCTTCAACACAGACTCGCCCAGGCCGTGGTCTTTCGTGGAAGAGCCACCCTCCAGGGGCCAAAGAGCCGCCTGTGGCTCGCGAGCCGCGGTTTGCCGACCGATCACGGCGCTAGCGTTTACACTCCCTGCGTGTCTCCCTGTTGGTGTTGTTCTCAGCCTGGCCCCTCTGCTTCCCGTTCCCCCGTCCCCCTGGCCCGCCACGGGGAAGATGGGAGGGGAGAGCCGGTTTTGTTTTCATTTCTGCGTGAGCTCCGATCCCGTCCCGTCCCGTCTTCAGGGGGGCACCCCCAGGCGCCGGGAGGAAAACTGGAGCGAACCTGGCCGAGGCGATGAGCTGGGCGCTGTGGACCCCGTCCTCGAAGTCCGTCTGGATGATGAGGGTCTTCTGTGTGGCCGCGCTCGCCAGGCACTTTCTGGGAACAAGAGGAAGCACGCAAGTCCTCTCTCCGTCCGCAGCGGGTGAGAAAGGCCCTCCCGCCTGTCCCCCTCCTCCCCCCCACCCCCCCGCCTGTCCCCCTCCTCCCCCCCACCCCCCCGCCCCCCGCGATGGGAACTGTAAGGGCGACCACTCAGCTACTCAGGTGGGATTCTCTCCCCAAGGGGGTGGGAACCCGCGGGGAAAGAATGGACCCAGTACACGCGGCCCGATGAGACCGGGACCAGGATTCAGAGCAGGACGCCCACCCAGGAGACAGCAGCGGGGACAGGACGCACACGGGGGGTTTAGCGAGTCCCAGGTCCTCACGCTCGTTCCCCAACGCTGCCGGCAGCACCGTGGTCGCTCCAGCCACGTGGGGACGGAGCCCGGAGGGAGGGACGGGAGGAGGGACGGCGGGGACGGAGCCGGGAGGGAGGGACGGGAGGAGGGATGGGAGGAGGGACGGCGGGGACGGAGCCCGGAGGGAGGGACAGGAGGAGGGACGGCGGGGACGGAGCCGGGAGGGAGGGACGGGAGGAGGGACGGCGGGGACGGAGCTGGGAGGGAGGGACGGGAGGAGGGATGGGAGGAGGGACGGGAGGAGGGACAGGAGGAGGGACGGCGGGGACGGAGCTGGGAGGAGGGACAGGAGGAGGGATGGGAGGAGGGACGGGAGGAGGGATGGAGCCCGGAGGAGGGACGGGAGGAGGGACGGCAGGGATGGAGCCGGGAGGAGGGACAGGAGGAGGGATGGGAGGAGGGACGGGAGGAGGGACAGGAGGAGGGACGGCGGGGACGGAGCTGGGAGGAGGGACAGGAGGGATGGGAGGAGGGACGGGAGGAGGGACAGCGGGGACGGAGCCCGGAGGGAGGGACGGGAGGAGGGATGGGAGGAGGGACGGGAGGAGGGATGGGAGGAGGGACGGGAGGAGGGACAGGAGGAGGGACGGCGGGGACGGAGCTGGGAGGAGGGACAGGAGGAGGGACGGGAGGAGGGACGGGAGGAGGGATGGAGCCCGGAGGAGGGACGGGAGGAGGGACGGCAGGGATGGAGCCGGGAGGAGGGACAGGAGGAGGGATGGGAGGAGGGACGGGAGGAGGGACAGGAGGAGGGACGGCGGGGACGGAGCTGGGAGGAGGGACAGGAGGGATGGGAGGAGGGACGGGAGGAGGGACAGCGGGGACGGAGCCCGGAGGGAGGGACGGGAGGAGGGATGGGAGGAGGGACGGGAGGAGGGATGGGAGGAGGGACGGGAGGAGGGACAGGAGGAGGGACGGCGGGGACGGAGCTGGGAGGAGGGACAGGAGGGATGGGAGGAGGGACGGGAGGAGGGACGGGAGGAGGGACGGCGGGGACGGAGCCGGGAGGGAGGGACGGGAGGAGGGACGGCGGGGACGGAGCCGGGAGGGAGGGACGGGAGGAGGGACGGCGGGGACGGAGCCGGGAGGGAGGGACGGGAGGAGGGACGGCGGGGACGGAGCCGGGAGGGAGGGACGGGAGGAGGGACGGCGGGGACGGAGCCTGGAGGAGGGACGGGAGGAGGGACGGCGGGGACGGAGCCCGGAGGAGGGACGGGAGGAGGGACGGGAGGAGGGACGGGAGGAGGGACTGAGCCCGGAGGAGGGACGGGAGGAGGGACGGGAGGAGGGACGGGAGGAGGGACGGAGCCCGGAGGAGGGACGGGAGGAGGGACGGCGGGGATGGAGCCCGGAGGAGGGACGGGAGGAGGGACGGGAGGAGGGACTGAGCCCAGAGGAGGGACGGGAGGAGGGACGGGAGGAGGGACTGAGCCCAGAGGAGGGACGGGAGGAGGGACGGAGCCCGGAGGAGGGACGGGAGGAGGGACGGGAGGAGGGACGGCAGGACGGAGCCTGGAGGAGGGACGGGAGGAGGGACGGGAGGAGGGACGGAGCCGGGAGGAGGGACGGGAGGAGGGACGGGAGGAGGGACGGCAGGACGGAGCCTGGAGGAGGGACGGGAGGAGGGACGGGAGGAGGGACGGGAGGAGGGACGGGAGGAGGGACGGAGCCCGGAGGAGGGACGGGAGGAGGGACGGCGGGAAACTCACCGAACCTCTTTGAGGAACGAGTGCTCGGTGTCAAACTGCTGCAGCGACAGGATGGTGGGGTTCAGGGAGCTGCTCACTTCCGACGCCAGCACCTCGCAGTCGTGAGAGGTGAGCAGTCTGGAGAAAGTGGTGACCTGCAGGGTCAGGGAATGCAGGCTGTTGGCACGTCCCCGGGGCTCGGATCCCGCAAACGCGCCGACGGTCAGCCAGCACCTTCCGTGGGCTGGCGCGGGGCTGCTGGCACACGGACAGCAAAGCATCCAAACCCCGGGTTTTTAAGGACGAGGCAGGGCGGAGGGGAGCAGGGCGGAGGGGAGCAGGGCGGAGGGGGGCAGCGCGGAGGGGGCAGGGCGGAGGGGGCAGGGCGGAGGGGAGCAGGGCGGAGGGGAGCAGAACCCGGGGCCAGGGGCAGTGGAGGGAGGACGCCCTGTCCCGAAGGCGGGGTCTCCTCCCCAGGCGCGGCGTCTCTTCCTGCTTCGGTCCCGACTGGGAAGTCTGACTGTCCCGCAGGCTCCACGCAAACGGCGGTTCCTCCCTGGCGACCTTGCTTCACTGTCAGGTGGCGCTCTCTGCCGCCACTGGGTCCCCGCGCAGCGCACCCGGAACTCTCCCTCTCCCGATGGGCGTGCTGCCCCGGCGGCCGCCGCCCCCCGCCCTGGGCCGGCCCGACGGCATGACAGTCACGTCCTCCAGGGCTGACGGGGGCCCCGAGTGGGATTTACCCCCACCCCACACCCCCTCCCAAACTCGCCGCTCATCCAGGACCCTCCGTGGGGATGGACTGGACTTCCAGCCGTCCAAGGAACAGCTCGGGAGTCATCCCCCCAGACTCCTCCACCACCCGCGGCCCTGAGCCGGGGCCGGCCGTTCCCTCCGCCCGTGTATTCCTACCTCCAGCTCTCCACCCGCCCCCACTTACCTGGCAGGCTCCGGCAGCCTCCACGCTGGTGTGCCTGTTCTATGACACTCTCACCGCCCCTTCCCGCCTCTCAGCACACACCCCTCCCTGCCTGCCCGCCTCCACAGGAGAGAGCGGGCTCTCAGTGCCGCCGCCGCCGCGCCCTCCCTGGAGCCTCCCCGGGGTCGCTCCCCCCGCCTCGCGGCTTCGCGCGTGAGGCTCCGTCACGGCCCCTCCTGGTCTCCCGCCCCGGCTCTGCTGCTTCTCACCGACACTGCGATACTTTCCCAACCGCCCTTCCCAGGCCCTGGGGGGCCAGCTCTTAAAGAAGATGCTGCCTGGCCCGGCCGGGTGGCTCAGTGGGTGAGCGTCGACCTAGGAACCAGGAGGTCACGGTTCCATTCCCGATCAGGGCACAGGCCCGGGTTGCGGGCTGGATCCCCAGGGTGGGGCGTGTAGGAGGCAGCCGATCCGTGATTCTCCCATCACTGATGTTTTTCTCTCTCTCTGCCTCTTCCTTCCTCTCTGACATCAATAAACGTATTTTTTAAAAAGTCTCAACCTGCCCTGACCGGTGTGGCTCAGTGGATAGAGCGTCGGCCTGCGGACTGAAGGGTCCCGGGTTCAATTCCGGTCAAGGGCATCTGCCTTGGTTGCGGGCACATCCCCAGTAAGGGGCGTGCAGGAGGCAGCTGATCGATGTTTCTAACTCTCTATCCCTCTGTCTTCCTCTCTGAAATCAATAAAAATTTATTTTAAAAAAATAAAAATAAAAAATAAGAAAAAAAAATAAAGTCTCAACCTGTCCTTTTCTGATTCCTAGACCCGGACCGGAACCGACTGGGGAAGAACCTTGCCTTTTGGACTCCAGGGACCAAGGACTCTGAGGTGGAAGGTGGTGAGGGTGACAGCGCGGGGAGATAATCACCTCCGTGAAGACGGGGTGGCGCTCCGGGCGCGGCCCGCGGAGGTGAGCCTGCAGGAAGTCCGCGAAGGAGTCGTGCCGCTGCCCGTGATAGTATTCTCGCGCCAGGGCCTGCGCGGCGCTCTGGCCGAGCGCGGACACGCCGAGCCGGACGATGGCGTCGGGCGTGGCGCAGTCCAGCAGCACCAGCTTGGCGTCCTCCAGGACCTTCCGGTAACGCTCCTGGCTCGGGTCCCCGGGCCCGAGCCGCTCGATGACCTGGAGCACCACCGAGGCACAGGAGTCCTCGTGGTAGCCGACGAAGACGTCCGAGGGGCTGTACCGGGCGTGGGCCCGCCCCGCCTTGACGTCGATGAACGCGTCCACCCAGCCCTTGAGCTCCTCCACGAGGCGCCGCTGCCACGGCTCCAGCACCGTGTTGAGGTCCAGGTAGTGCTTCTCCAGCCGGTTGATGAGGGGGATGGGGAAGTGCTCGCACACCACGTCCTTCTCCTCGATGACGAGGAGGCGGAAGTCGGGGTGCACCCGGCACTTGACCCGGTGGGTCCCCAGGCCCAGGTCCACGTACTTCTGGCCCCCGAGGTAGACGTAGTACTGGTTGAGGGCGTCGTACAGGCTCTCGTAGAGGTTCTGCAGGTTGAGCAGCACCACGGTCCTGCCCGTCTCCATGCAGATCTTCACGCGGTTGATGTTCCTACAGATCTGCGCGTACTCCTGGTCCCGGGGGAAGCTGGACCCGAAGATGATCTCGGGCTGCTGGTCCTCGCCGAACAGCGTCTGCTGCAGGATCTGCAGGGCCACGTAATTCCTCGTCAGCACCAGCAGGTAGCGAGACTCCGGGTCCCCTGGCCCCGCGCCCGGCGCCCGCTGGAGGTCGCCGTACAGGTTCTGCCGGATCAGCTGCAGCGTGCTGACCTCCTCGGGGAGCTTCGCCTGGGGCAGGTGGGCCGCGAAGATGTCCAGGGCCCGGATCTCGTCTTTGCCGCTGAAGTTGCGGAGCACGGCCTGCGCGATGTCTCGCGGCGAGACCGTCCTGTGGGAGGCCTGGGCGGCGGCGAAGACCATTTTGATGAGGCTGTAGTAGTCTCGGAGGCCGAAGAACTCCTTGTCCTGCTTCGCGCACACCGCCTCGTAGGCTCTGGCCAGGGGCCGGAAGTACCCTTGGATCCTCTCCTGCACCAGGCGCTCGGACGCGCAGATCCCCCGGGCGCTCTCAACGAGCTCCCTCTGGCTGGGGCTGCCGCGGGACACGAAAATGCCCCGGTTCATCTTGGCGGGGTCCAGGGCCCAGTTGGAGATGCCGATGAAGCCCACCTTCTTGTGGGGGGCGGGGTCGTCTTCGATGCACCCGTCTTCCAGCAGCGGGTGCAGGGCCTTGAGGGGCATCTGGGGCGAGTCCTCGGCCAGGCCCACCTCGTCCAGCACCACCACGGACACGTACTGCTCCAGGTCCCGGCCCTGCTGCATGCGGGCGCAGTGCTTGAAGGTGCCCACGATGCCCTGCGGGGTGGAGTGCGGGCTGCACTGGAACGACACCAGGTAGACCTGCTTCAGGCTCCGGAAGAGCTCCGAGGGGGCGGCCGGGCCTTGCATGGCGTCCGCCACGATGGTCTTGGCCAGGGATTTGGAGCTGCCGGGCTTCCCCACCAGGAAGAGCGGGATCTTCAGCTCGATGCAGATGACCATCATGAAGACGTTCTCCTTCAAGGCCAGGTTCTTGGCGACCGTTTTCCTCAGAGACACGCCCTCCAGGAAGAGGTCCTGGGTCCGCGCGATGGCGTCCAGCACGGCCTTGCTGCTGTCGTAGGGCGGCGGGAGGAACGCGCAGATGGCTTTGCGGTAGGCGTCCTGCTTCTCCAGGGAGGCGTGGTAACACACGCCCACGGCCAGCACCAGCGACCAGAACACCGGGTCGCTCTTGGAGCCGGAGTCGGAGTCGGAGGAGTCGGCGTCGGAGGGGCTGTCCCCGCCGGGCTCCCCGTGGGAGGCGGCCAGCTTGGACAGCAGCATCTCGCTGTGGTCGTAGAACCAGCGGAAGACGCGCACGCAGCGCTCCACGTCCCGGAGGCTGACGAAGCTGCACTCGTTCTCCCGTCTCCGCATGAAGCACTGGGAGGCGTAGAGCACGTCGGCGATGGCGCGCGTCTGCCCGGGGCCGATGGGGGTGCCGCCCACCAGCCTCCGCACGATCTGCTGGATGTACTTCCTCTCCGCGGCGTTGTTCAGCTGCCCGAAGTCCCACACCAGGGGCACCAGGCTGGGCGGCAGCGCGTGCACCCGGTACACCAGCTGCCGCAGCGGGATGGAGCCCAGCCGGTCCGCCGTCTCCTCGGCGCGCACGCGGTAGCCCAGCCCGGCCGCCTCCAGGCGGGCGATCATCTCCGGCGAGTGCTTCCGGTAGGGGTTGCAGGCCGCGATGACGTGCAGGCCCGAGTCCTCGGCCAGCGGCTGGCCGCCCGCCGTGCGGTCACACAGGACCTCCTTGATGCAGCTGACGGCGCCCGTGGTGTTGGCCTCGTCGAAGAACAGGACGGTGTCCAGCCCGTGGTCGCTCCTGTTGAGCTGGGCGAGGGCCTCTGCCGCCAGGACTTTGCCGTAGATCGTGTCGGCGCTCGTCCCGCCGTGGACCTTGACCAGCTGCAGGGTCTCGGCGTCGGCGCCCCCGCGCCGCAGCTCGCTGAGGAAACGGATGAGCCGGGTCTTGCCGCAGCCGGTCTCCCCCATGACGATGACGGGGATCCCGCAGCGGAAGCGCATCTCCACGGCCAGGATCTTCAGCATGTTGTCCGTCGTGAGCTCGTAGGTGTCGTCGGGGTCCACCGGCCACTGGATGCCCAGCGCCAGGCAGAGCCGCTCCAGCTTCTCGTGCCGGGGCAGCGCGTCGAAGTCCACGTTGAAGGGCACGCCCTGCAGCAGCAGCCCCTCGTACAGCTCCCTCGTCAGCACGTCCCTCTTGATCACCCTCTTGCTCGCGGGGTCCACGGCGTCGAAGGCGCCCGTCTGGTTGGGCTCCAGGTGGAAGCCGATGAAGGTCATGGAGGTGCGGTCCCCGTTGAAGAACAGGTACGGGTGGGGCTCCGACTCCCACCGCCGGCGGAGGGAGAACGGGGCGATGTCCTCCTCGGTGACCCCGTCCATGGCGACCGCGTGCGCCCCGGGGCTCTGGTCTGACATGCGCAGCGTCGGGGTGGCGAAGTCCCTCGCCATGCAGATCATGAAGGTCACCACAAAGTCCTTGAAGCCCCGCAGCGTGTCCCCGACCGCCACGGGGTTGCAGAAGATGGAGGCCTCGCAGTCCCTGAGCTGGCAGTTCAGGAAGCGGGCGAAGTTGCGCAGCTCCGCCCAGGACGGGTCGAGCACCCCGCAGTACAGGAGCAGGTGCTGCAGGCACTCCTGCGGGGTGCCCTCCACCCGGTCCTTCTGGTACGTGAACGCGTCCAGGTTCCGGTTCGGGTTCTGATGGAACCGTCTCAGATACTGGAAAGGTCTCTGGAAGGTCTCGCTGCAGAACTCGGTGGGGTCCATGCCCGGCTCCCTGCAGTGCCGCTCGGGGCTCAGCTCCATTTCCATCACTTCTTTGGGGGGCCGGCAGGTGACCTTGGGGAACACGTCCAGCAGACTAAACTGGGGGGCGCGTGTCCTCTGGGAAGGAGAGAGGGTGAAGAAAACCGTTACGAGCTGGATTTCCCAAACACAGGCTTCTGTCTGGCCGGCGTGGCTCAGCGGTTGAGTGTTGGCCAACGAACCAGGAGGTCACCGGTTCGATTCCCGGTCGGGGCACAGGCCCGGGTTGCGGGCTCCATCCCCAGTCGGGGGTGTGCAGGAGGCAGCCGATGCATGGTTCTCTCTCCTCATAGATGTTTCTCTCTCTCTCTTCCTCTCTGAAATCAATTAAAAATATTTTCATATAAAAACAAAAAAATACCGCCAAAACCGGTTTGGCTCAGTGGATGGAGCGTCGGCCTGCGGACTGAAGGGTCCCGGGTTCGATTCCGGTCAAGGGCATGGACCTTGGTTGCGGGCACATCCCCAGTGGGAGGTGTGCAGGAGGCAGCTGATCGATGTTTCTCTCTCATCGATGTTTCTAGCTCTCTATCCCTCTCCCGTCCTCTCTGTAAAATATCAATAAAAAATATATTAAAAAAAATACCATGCTTTTGGCGTTGGAACCTTCTGCGTGGTCTATCGGATAGGCCTGCGTGAAAAACCACGTTTCTAGAAGCGATGCCAGCAGACGCCCGGCACCGGTGGCTGCCCCGCACACTCAGGCTCTGTGGCAGCTGCTGTCCCTCACGGAGGTGCTTCCACCTGAGCCCCCGGAACGAAAGCTCCCCGTTACGCACGAGTGCGCGAGCATCCAGCTCCCTTTGGCTGAGAAATCCATGTGACGGCCCTGGCCGCTGTGGCTCAGCGGGTTGAACGTCGTCGCATGCACCGAAAGGTTGCAGGTTCGATTCCCGGTCGGGGCACATAGCCAGGTTGCGGGTTTGACCGCGGTTGGGGTGTGTGTGGGAGGCAACCGATCCATGTTTCTCTCTAACACAGATGTTTCTCTCTCTCTCTTTCTCTAAAATCAACAAAAATGCCCGGCTGGCGTGGCGCAGGGATTGAGTGCCAACCTATGAAGGTCAAGGTTCGATTCCCAGTCAGGGCACAGGCCCAGGGTTACGGGCTCGATCCCCAGTAGGAGGTGTGCAGGAGGCAGCCGATCAATGATTCTCTCTCATCACTGATGTTTCTATCTCTCTCTCCCTTTTCCTTCCTCTCTGAAATCAATAAATATATATATATATATTTTTTTTTTTTAAATATATTTTATTGATATTTTACAGAGAGGAAGGGAGAGGGATAGAGAGCTAGAAACATCGATGAGAGAGAAACATCGATCAGCTGCCTCCTGCACACCTCCCACTGGGGATGTGCCCGCAACCAAGGTACATGCCCTTGACCGGAATCGAACCCGGGACCCTTCAGTCCACAGGCCGACGCTCTATCCACTGAGCCAAACCGGTTTCGGCAATAAAAATATATTTTAAAAAAATAAAATAAATAAAAACATATCCTCGGGTGAGGATATAAAAAAACAAACAAACTTTCATTCCAGGCATTTAAAACAAAGTACGTTTAAAGATGGATTTTTCTTGTCGAACCCTGCGCTTAGCCGCCTCGCGAAGGCAGAGGTGGGGGGTGGCGAGCATGTAGGCAGGCGCCCACCCCCGACGGGACAGGCCCTGGGTGCGCACCAGCTTGGAAGACCTCGTGGGCAGCGCCGAGTGGCCCTCCAGGATCTCGATGACGTATAAGTGGCTCGGGCTCCGAAGCCACATTTTCCCGTTCGAGTCCATTAAGTACTGCAGCACCAGGAGCTTGAAGAGAAACGCCCAGACCCCAGCCTGCACCTGGAGAGAGAACCACACGCGATGTCATTATTTACCCACAAGCCCTGGCTGGTGTGGCTCAGTGGACGGAGCGTCGGCCTGCGGACTGAGGGGTCCTAGGTTCAATTCCAGTTGGGGGCACAGGCCCGGGTTGTAGGCTCGATCCCGGGTGGGGGACGTGCAGGAGGCAGCCAATGATTCTCTCTCATCATTGATGTTTCTCTCTCTCTCTCTCTCTCTCTCTACCTCTCCCTTCCTCTCTGAAATCAATAAAAATATATTTTTAAAATTATATATATTTACCCAAAAGACCAGCCCCTGCCCTGAGGACCTTTTTATTCTGTTCTTGGACACGATGGGACTGAATATCAAGTCATGCTATGCTAAGGAAATTCTTTTTTTTTTTTTTTAAATATGTGGGTGTGTTTTTTATTTTAGAGAGAGGAAGAAAGAGGGAGAGAGAGAGAGAAACATCCATGATGAGGGAGAATCATGGATCGGCTGTCCCCTGCACGCCCCACACTGGGGATCGAGCCCACAACCCGGGCCTGTGCCCTGACAGGGAATCCAACCGTAACCTCCTGGTTCATAGGTGGACGCTCAACCCCTGAGCCACGCCGGCCGGGCGATAAAGCATTTTTTTGTGATGGGAAGGAGGCGGGACGGGACGGGACGGGGGAGCCACCGTGTCTTTCCCGCCGTGGCCGCTGGCGGCGGCCCAGACCCTCACCGAGGAGGTCACGTCCAGGTGGAACATGGCGGGGCTCCTCTGACACTTGGGGTCCAGGAAGGGCAGCAGGGAGCCCAGGACCTGGCCCTCGTCCACCTGCGGGTCCAGCAGGCGGATGACTTTGAGAGGCACCTGCTTCCCAGGGAACTTCCTCTGCAGCGTTTTGTGCAGTCGCTTCACGTAGAGAGACTTCCCTGCAACAGATGTGAACGCGTGGAAGTCGGTGCCTGGGCCGCGGGCCAGGGAAGAGGGGCGCACAAGCCCCTTCTCTGCGGGCACACAACGCCACACCGGTGCCACGGGACCTGGGGCGAAGGAGCCCTCGGTTTCCTCGCTGTTTCCTGCTCACGTCCCCCGTTTCCCGGGACCAGGGGCGCAAGGTGAGCGTGCCCTGCGGGCGGAGGGGACGCGCAGGACCGGGAATGGGATAAAGTCACGGGGGCGGAAACGGGCCGGGGACTGAAGGGAGAAGAGGCACCGGCATCCTCTCCGACAGAGGTCTTACCTCCCCCTGCTCACGACCCACATCCAGCCCGAAGCGGCCAATGCAGGGTAAAAACAAACCAACAGGAGCCTGCCGGGGTGGCTCCGTGGATAGGGCAGCCGTGGGCAAACTACGTACGGCCCGCGGGCCGGATCCGGCTGTTCTATCCGGTTCTCTTGCTCTCCCCTCCGCTCCTTTACTTTGAATTTATATGAGTTCACACAAACACTCCATCCATGCTTTTGTTCCGGCCCTCCGGTCCAGTTTAAGAACCCATGGTGGCCCTCGAGTCAAAAAGTTTGCCCACCCCTGGGCTAGGGCATCGGCCTGAGGACTGAAGGGTCCCGAGTTGCAGGCTCGATCCCCAGGAGGGGGCCTGCAGGAGGCAGCCGATCCGTGATGCTCTCTCAACACTGATGTTTCTCTCTCTGCCCCTTCCTCTCTGAAACCAATAAAAATATATTTAAAAAATAATATAAAATAAAAACAAAACAAACAAACAAACAGGAGCCCTGCCGGTGGGGCTCGGCGGTTGGAACACAGACCTGCGCGCCGAGGGGTCTCAGGTTCGATTCCCAATCAAGGGCTCGTACCTGGGTTGCAGGTTGGATAACCCGGTCAGGGTGAGCGGGAGGCAACCCATCTGTGTCTCTCTCACATCGATGTTTCTCTCTCTCTCTCTCTCTCTCTCTCTCCCTCCTTTCCACTCTCTAAAAAGCCACGGGAAAACAAGCAAACAGGACGAGGCTGCTTAGAGAGGGGAGGTGGTTGGCTCCCGGGAACCAGGGCGTGTCCCCTCTGGTTGAGCTCTAATCTGCAGCTTCACGTCCCTGAGACTCCGTTTCCCTTCTTACGGGAGGGCTGCGTCAGCGTCCCCTCCACCCCGGGGGACAGGGGAGAGCCGTCCCCCCAGCCGCCGTCATTACCGACGCCCGCTCTCGCCGAGGCCACGATCCCCACACACATCCGGTCCTTGAAGGCGACGGCGGCCGACGGGGTGCCCCTGGGGACCTGGTAGTGGTGCGCGAGGTAGTCCCGGGCGGCCTGGAGGGGCGCCTGGGGGGTGGCGGGGACTCTGTGCTGGCTGAAGGCCGAGGGCAGGTAGCAGTGCTCCCGCTCGCAGTCGCAGACCAGGACGAGCTGGAAGTCCTCCCGGTGCGGCCCGGTGCGCAGGCCCCGGAGCAGCGCCTCCGCCCGGCAGGCCACCTCGTAGCTCAGCTGGTCCGCGAACAGCAGGCTGTACACGCGGCGGCCGGGGGCGCCCGGGCTCAGGCAGCGGCGCAGCAGCAGCGCCACCTCCTCGAACGCGGTCCCCGGCGTGCACAGCAGCACCTCGTCGTAGGTGGGCAGTGGCTGCTCCGGGCTCTGCATGTAGACGGCCAGCGCGGCCGGCAGCACCTCCGAGTGGCCGCAGACGATGAGGTTGGGCTGGCCGGCCTGCAGGCCTTTGGGGAGCCCCCGCATGACGGGGGGGCCCGCCCGTGGCCGCCAGGCGCGCCAGGCCACGGCCCAGGGCCTCCAGGTCCAGGCAGTGGGGCAGGAAGGCACGCGTGCAGCCCAGGAACTGCTCCATGATGACCCCCAGCTTGTCCACCAGGCCGGACGCGCTGATGAGCAGGATGGTCAATCTCTCCATCACTGTCCGCAGCTCGTGCGTGGCCGCCCCGCCATCGCCATCGCCATCGCCATCGCCACGGGGGTCCCTGAAGGCCTCCGCGACGTCCCGCGGGGTGCACTGGCGCTTGACGAAGGACAGCATGGCGAGCGCGGAGGCCCCGGGCGGCCGCCGCGCCAGCTCCGCGCTCAGGTGCACCAGCTGCTCGGCCGTGTAGTAGTTGAGGTAAAAGTGCTCCGCTCGCAGCCGCGCCACGACCGCCTCCCACTCGTCCAAGAAGCGCTCCATCCGCCGGCACAGCGCCTCCAGCAGCGGGGCCAGGGGCGCGCGCCCCCGCAGCGGCGGCGGCAGCAGCGGCAGCCCGAAGTGCACGCGCACGGGCTCGGGCTGGCCGCAGCGCACCTCCACCTTCCAGGCCCGGAACAGGAAGCTCCCGGCGCCGTACAGGCTCAGGAAGGCCTGCACCAGCCTCTGCACGTTGCAGAACACCTGTCGCCAAGGGAAACAGGGGGCGGGCCTCACGGGCTGAACCCAGACGGAGGCGGCAGCAGACCCGGAGCCAGGGGGCTGGGGCCCAGGCGGGGCTGTGCCCAGAGCCTGCCTTCCTCCCTTACAGACCCTCTTCCTCGGGCGATGCGTGCAAAAAAGTGCAAACGGCTCAGGGGCTGAGCATCACGTAGGAACCAGGAGGCCACGGTTCCCTTCCCGGTCGGGGCACAGGCCGGGGTTGTGGGCTTGATCTCCAGTGTGGGGCGGGCAGGAGGCAGCCGATCCGTGATTCTCTCTCATCACGGATGTTTCTCTCTCTCTCTTCCTCTCCCTTCCTCTCTGACATCAATCAAAAAATTTATTTTTTAAAAAACGGGCAAATGAACTTCAGAGAAAAATCTTGTAACAACATGGAGAGGCTGTTCCAGGAGGCCTCCGCCCACGGTCCCTTCCAGCGCCCACACAGGCCGCCCACCCGCGCCTTCACCTCGTTTTGGATTCTTGCTGATTGGGGGAGTCAGGGAGGCGATTTCAGTTTCTTTCTAAGGACTGTGTCCGGGGCCACTCCTCTCGGGGCAGCCGATTTAGGGACAGTGGTCTCTAGGGACATGAAGAAGGAACCACTAACCACAGGGCCTGTCACAGCCCGGCCGGCGTGGCTCCGTGGTTGAGTGTAAACCTATGAACCGGGAGGTCACGGTTCGATGCCCGGGGTTGTTGGCTTGATCCCCAGTGTCGGGTTGCAGGAGGCAGCCGATCAGTGATTCTCTCTCGTCACTGATGTTTCTCTCTCTCTCTCTCTCCCTTCCTCTCAGACATCAACAAAAATATTAAAAAGCAAAACGAACAGAAGAGCCTGTCACACCGGGGTCGCCCCTCCGGGCCCTGAGTTGGGGTGACACGCACCCTGCAGACCCTCGGATTTCAGAGCAGAGCAATTCCTAGTGATCAAACCCAAACTCAAACCCTTCCGGCCGTCCTGGGGACACTCGGCAGGGAGCCCCCCCGCAACCCCGACTGAGGAGCCGGACGACCCCACGGCGGGCCAGAAGCAGACCCCACCTCGGAGAACTCCTCCACGCCAGCACTGTTGTGGTCCTTCTTGCCCGACATGAGCATCAGCTTGTTCATCAGCTCCTTCAGCTCTTCCAGGGAGTAGCTGCGCAGCTCCTGGCGGCCCTCGTGGCTCTCCGGGAGGAGCAGACGTAGAACCGTGTCTGCGGAGATCTGTGGGACAGGACGCGGTGGGGGTGGTTTTCCAGAGGGAGAAACCCACCCCCATGGACACAGCCTGTCTAGCCCTGTCTGGGGGTGGGTGTTCTGGGGAAGTGGGCGTGGCCAGGGACTGGGTGTGCCCAGTGTGTGTGTGTGTGTGGCCACGGTGTGGGTGTGGCCACAGTGTGGGCGTGGCCACGGTGTGGACGTGGCCAGGGTATGGGCGTGTGGGGTGAGCGGTGTGTCCAGGAGTGGGTGTGTCTAGAATGTGGGTGTGGTCACGATGTGGGCGTGGCCAGGAGTGGGCATGGCTGTGGTGTGGGTATGCCCGGGAGTGGGCGCTCACCTGCTGGCCCCCGGTGGGCGCCTGGATCACGTAGGTGCCGCTGCTGTTGATGGCTCTGGCCAGTGACAGCGACGAGCGCTCCACTGAGCCGTGGCTCTCCTCCACCGTCTTCAGCCACCCCAGGTTCCGGGCGGAATCCCGCTGTGGGACGGGGAGAAAGCAGCCATGGCCCGCGTTCTCCCCCTTCTCAGGGCGCGCTCACCCCAGGCGTGGGGGAGCTTCCTCGTGCGTGTGGGGGGCCCGTGTGCTCTGGCTGCCTCTCCTGGGACGCCTGTTACGTGGAGTCACTGTCTCCCTGGGGCCCCACCCGTGCAGACGGGCCCTGGGCCAGGTGGACAAAGGCATTGTCCTGCTGGACCCGCAGCTTGGGGGTGGGGTGCCAGCTATACAGGGCTGGGATGCTTTCATTCTAAATGTCCTTGGGGTCCCCACGTCCAGCCAGAAGCATTGAGGGAAAACGACCTCAGAGGCCTTTTGTTCAGATGTGAGCCTCCAGCAAGGAAGGACCTCCCCACCCCGACATCTGCTTACTCCATTGGCCCCCCCACAGGGATGCAGCCGTCCGGCCATGGCCACAGGTCTGCTCAGGAGGCCAGTGACGGAGAGGGGTCTCCTCGGACCGGGTGGAAACGGGGCCTTCAATCAGGGGTGGAGAACCTCTTTTCTGCCAAGGGCTATTTGGATATTATGACATCATTCGCAGAATATAATTCATTTAATATAAATTTACGTTGCTATGAAAAAAACCCTAGATTTATTGAATTCGGAGTCCCGCCCGGGGTTGCCTAATAGAAATTCCTTGTATTTCCATGCGGTTTGGATCTGACTTTGTAACACAGGCGCTAGAGAAAGCGTGTCCACATGCGAGCACCGTCTTCAGCCCATGGTGCGCGACGGTGCACACGGCCACGGCCCGCGTCCCGCGGGGCCGCTCACGGGGAAGGAGACTCACCAGCTTACTGGGCAGGTGTGGGTCGTTGTCCAGCGCCTTCCACAGCTTCTTCAGGGGTCCCCCGAACGCGTGGAAATCTACGCTCGTGTCCAGATTGTAGAGCAGAGAGCTGTAGCCCTGGACGGCGTCATGGAAGCAGGCCACGCGGTCCACGTCCATGTCATTCTCCCCCGCGAAGATCAACGCCAGGTCCACAAACACCTTCAGCTCGTTGACCCCTTGGGGCGAGAGGGGACAGGTGAGCGGGGGCCATGCCGTGGTGACACGAGGCTCTCACCGTGGACAACAGTCTCGCGAGGAGATTCGCATAGACATCCGGGGGGGGGGGAGGGGTTCCCAGGGGTGGATCCACCGTCCGCTTTCCGCAGGATTCCAGGCGCCTCTCCACCGGCTCCTTACTGGAAGGCCGCAGGCCAGGCCTGACCTGAGTAACCGCGGGGCCCCGGGGCCGCCCGCGGCTGTGTGTGCCTGACGCCATCCGATCCACACCGCGTCACCATCCTTTCTTTTAAATTATTTCATTCTCGCCTGAGGATATGCTTTTTAAATTTTATTTTACAGAGAGAGGAAGGGAGAGTGGAGGGAGAAACATCCGTGGTTTGTCTCCCACATGTGCCCCCAAAGGGGCTCGAACTCACAACCTAGGTATGTGCCCTGACCAGGAATTGAACCTGCAACCTTTTGGTGTGTGGGACAATGCTCCAACAAATTGAGCCGCACCAGCCAGGGCAGGGGCAAGGTTTTTAAGGAAATGATCCCCCCCTTGCCCAGCCGGTGTGGCTCAGTGGTTGAGCATCGACCCAGGAACCAGGTGGTCACGGGTTCAATTCCCGGTCAGGGCACGTGTCTGGGTTGCAGGCTTGATCCCCAGTGTGGGGCGTGTAGGAGGCAGGCGATCCATGATTCTCTCTCCTCGTTGATGTGTCTCTCTCTCCCTCCCGCTCCCTTCCTCTCTGAAATCAATAAAATTATATATAAAAAAAAGAAAGAAAATGACCCCCAGCTGTCCACAGCAAACATACAGCGTGGGCGGGGGGGGGGGGGGGAAACAGTCACCAAGAACACAGCTTTTACCCCAGAGCATGAGAAGTATCTGACATAAACTCCCAGCAACCACACACGGCACCCGTCCTTTCCCCAGCCCGTCAGCTTGGGACGGTCACCCCAGCGCCATCGGGACACGCAGGCTCCCGCAAACCCCAGTCCCGACCGTACCTTTGACAGCCTCGTGGACCCAGCGGACGAGCTCTCTGGCCCGGGCCAGCTCCTGCAGACACTGGCACCGGGCCTCGTCCAGGCCCCGCAGCAGCTGGGTGGCAGCGACGACCCGCCTGTCGATCTGGCCCAGTGTCTCGTCGCGAGAGTTCTCGAAGGCGTCCGTCTGGAAGACACGGCTCTGCTGGGGGCTGGATGGAGCCGCTCACCTGGAGCCCGCCCGAGTCCGAGCAGGAACGCGGACCGCCGCACGGCCCTGGACCTCCCAGGTTTGCGGCTGCTCCGATGCGGACGGGCGCAGGGGGGTCTCACCCCAGAGCCGGGCGCTGTGCCCCGGCCCCCGATCGGCCATCACCACCCCTGCTCCGTGCGGACATTCTGCGCAGCAGCTGAATGAACCGCTCAGCACGGATTCTCTGCCTGAGTCGTGAGTAGAAAAGCGAGGGCCCAGACCCGGGACCGAGCCCGCGCCTATGCGGGGCGTGTGTGTGTGTGTGTGTGTGTGTGTGTGTGTGTGTGTGTGTGTGTGAAAGAGAGAGAGTGTGTGTGTGTGTGTGTGTGTGTGTGTGTGAAAGAGAGAGAGAGAGAGAGAGAGAGGGAGAAACGCTCGTCCCCAAAGAGCAGAAACCGAAGACCCACTTCCCAGGGGCGCTCAGACACCACGCCCCCCGCCCGCCGCTCCGGAGCCCGGCCTCCGCCCTGCACCCTTGACCCCCGTGCAGGGGCGGCCACACTACACCCAGAGGGCAAGGCAGGTCCCCGCACACTCAGCACCGGGTGAAACGCAAACAGGAAACTCCCATCCCGGCTTTCAGCGCCGGAGCCCAGGGCTGCCGGGTGCCGGAGCTGGGACCACCCCCCCCCCCCCCCCGCACCCAGGGGTCCCTGGCCAATAACTCACCATTCTTAGCACAAAGTCGAGAAGACTGAAATCCCCGGTCAGGCCCAAGGTCTCTTTGACCTCCAAGATGACCTTGGCCGCCCTGGCAGACCGATGCAGCTGGTGGTATTCCTTCACCTGCTCCACTCGCTCCTGGATCCAACCCCCCGGGTCGCTGGGCTCCAGGGCACACATGATGCGGAGGTCGGAGGTGAGGTCCTCGTATTTGTCCACAAAGACGCCGAAGAGGTCATGCACTTCCCCGAGAGTGAGCTCGCCGGCCCTCAGGTCCTCGTACAGCTTCCTGAGCTTGGAGAGGCAGGGAAGGTAGAGGGCTGCATAGGCACCCTCCACGTCCAGGAGCGGCCCCGGCTCCCCCTCCTCCTCCTCCTCGTCCTCGTCCTCCTCCTCCTCGTCCTCCTCCTCCTCCTCCTTTTCCTGCGTGCCCCGCGCCCGGGCGGCCTCTGCCCAGAAGGTCTGGAAGACGTGGCTGTCCTTGAGCGAGTCTACCCTCGTGGCCATTTCTCGGACGCGGGCGCTCAGATGGTAGTGCGTCCCCCTCTCTATGGCGCCGGAGGTGGGCGACAGCTGCGCCATCACCGCCTCGTTGAGGCGCTTCCCGTCCAGGTCCTCGGCGTGTCTCTCCGCGATCTCTCCGCAGTCCACTGCGCAACCAGAAGGGGACGTCACACGGGGCCCCCGTCCCGGCGGGACTCTCCCCTCCCCCTCGCTGCTCTTCCTCGGGTTTTAAAAATATATATTTTTATCGATTTCAGAGAGGAAGGGAGAGGGACATGGAAACGTCAATGATGAGAGGATCATGGACTGGCTGCCTCCTGCAGGCCCGCCCCCCCCAGCTCCCCGGCATTGGGGATGGAGCCCACAACCTGGCCGTTTGCCCTTGACCAGAATCGACCCCTGACCTCCTGGTTCCCGGGTCGATGCTCAGCCCTGAGCCACCGGGGCCCTCGCTGCTCTTGAGGGAACTCCAGGAGACACACTCACTGGCATTTTTTTCTCAGTAAGAATCCAGACACACCCCCTCCTGCTCACCAATTTTCACAACAGATAAAACCTGTTGTAAGTTCTGGGTGAAGAGGATGGTTTGAAGAAAGGCACCCCCTGTGTCCCCTTCCCACACCCCACTTCGACACCAGAACAGTCTCACACGACAGGGCGGGGGAGCAGAGAAGCATTGGGAGCCACACCCTGTGGGATGTGACAGCGGATGGGCCCGTGGGAAGCGGGGCCCGAGGCCTGGAGCGTGCAACCCCGGCCACTGTGGGGGCGCTGGAGGCCTGGCGGATTCCTGCTAGGGGGGCTGGACTGTGGGGGCACTGACGAGGCCAGGAGGGGACAGGCTGCTTTTCACCCCACCCCTTCGCTAGGCCGCCCTCCTCTCCCTCTGCCAGCCTAGGAGCAGCAGGAGGTCATATTCCCGCCAGGACATGGAGGGTGGGGGACCCGGAGGTCTCAGGTCCTTGAGGAATCACAGCATCTCCAGACATGCATGGCACTGAACTTCAGGAGTCAGAAAGAGGACAGAAGACGGTGTGTGTGTGTGGGGGGGGGGGGGGAGGGGGGGCGGAGCTGGGGGGTGAGGGTGTGAGTAGGAAGTCATGGTTTGATTCCCGGTCAGGGCACATGCCTGGGTGGTGGGCTTAATCCCCAGTGGGAAAGGTGCAGGAGGCAGGTGAACAATGATTTCCTCTCATCGTTGATATTTATATCTCTCTCTCCCTCTCTCTTTCTCTCTGAAATAATATATACACTGGCCACTCAGTGTATATCCTATATAATCCTATATAATAAAATGCTAATATGCAAATTGTCCCCTCGACCAGGAGTTTGACCAGCAGGCAGGCCGGCCAATCGCCCATGTCCTCTCCCCGCCGCCAGGCTGGCCAGACCCCACCCATGCATGAATTCATGCACTAGGCCACTAATATATATATATATATACACACACACACACACTGAGTGGCCAGATTATTATGATCTCGCCACTCAGTGTCTATCCTATATAATAAAAGGCTAATATACAAATTGTCCCCTCGACCAGGAGTTCAACCAGCAGGCAATCCAACAACCGCCCATGTCCCCTCCCCCTTGCTTGGCTGGCCAGAACCCACCCATTCACGAATTCATGCACTGGGCCTCTAATTTATATATACTATCTAATAAAAGAGTAATATGCAAATTAACCATCACTCCGCTGCATCCACAAGCCACGCCCACCAGCCAATCAGGAGCAAGTATGCAAATTAGCCCAACAAAGATGGATGCGGCCATAGAGAGAACAGGAGGCTTGGGTTTCCCCGGCGATGGAGGAAGCCAAGCTTTCTGCACACCCCGGCCAGCCCAGGCCTCCACTCAGGGCTACAAAGTTTCAATTATAGAAGATACATAAATCCCAACAAAAATGGCTGCCACCACAGAGCAAGCAGGAGGCTTGGCTCCGCTCCAGGCTACAAAGTTTCAATTGTAGAAGATAAATAAATCCCAGATACCAGGGCCTCCACTTGGGTCGCCGGGGGGCGTGGCCAGCCTGCAAACCACCACAGGCCCCTCGCCCAGGCCGCCCCACGCCCCAAGGGAACCCCCACCCTGATCCGGGACACCCTTCATGGCAAACCAGCCGGCCCCCACCCGTGTACCAGGCCTCTATCCTATCTAATAAAAGAGTAATATGCAGATTGACCATCATTCCAATACACAAGATGGCTGTCCCCATGTGGTCAAAGATGACTGCCCCATGTGGACACAAGATGGCCACCACAAGATGGCCAGCAGGGGAGGACAGTTGGGAGGAACCAGGCCTGCAAGGGAGGGCAGTTGAGGGTGATCAAGCCTGCAGGGGAGGGCAGTTAGGGGTGACCAGGCCTGCAGGGGAGGGCAGTGAGGGGTGACCAGGCCTGCAGGGGAGGGCAGTTAGGGGCAAACAGGCTGGCAGGGGAGCAGTTAGGCATCAATCAGGCTGGTAGGGGAGTGGTTAGGGGGTGATCAGGTTGGCAGGCAGAAGTGGTTAAGGGCAATCAGGCAGGCAGACAGGCAAGCAGTTGGAAGCCAGCAGTCCTGGATTGTGAGAGGGATGTCTGACTGCCCATTGAGGCCCGATCCTACTAGGCATTCGGACATCCCTCGAGTGGTCCCAGATTGGAGAGGGTGCAGGCTGAGCTGAGGGACACCCCCCCATGCACGAATTTTGTGCACCGAGCCTCTAGTATATATGTGTGTGTATGTGTGTATATGTATATGTATATGTATATGTATATGTATATGTGTATACACACACACACACACACACACATACTGAGTGGCCAGATTATTATGCGTTCAGAGATCATCATAATCTGGCCACTCAGTGTGTGTGTGTGTATATATATATATATATATGTATATATACACACACACACACACTAGAGGCCTGGTGCACGGAAATTCATGCACTCGGGGGGTCCCTCAGCCAAGCCTGCGCCCTCTTGCAGCCTGAGACCCCTTGGGGGGATGTCCACCTGCCGAGGAGGCGGGAGAGGCTCCTCCCACCACCGCCACTGCACTCGCAGCTGTGAGCCCAGCTGTGGCTGAGCGGAGCTCCCCCATGGGAGCACACTGACCACCAGGGGGCAGCTCCTGCGTTGAGTATGTGCCCCCTGGTGGTCAGTGCACGTCATAGTGACCCATCATTCCGCCCTTAGGGTCAATTTGCATATCACCCTTTTATCATATAGGATATATTAAAAAAAAAAAACTTTAAAAAAAAAAGAGAGGGCCCTGGCCGGTTTGGCTCAGTGGATAGAGTGTCAGCCTGCGGACTGGAAGGTTCCAGGTTCGATTCCAGTCAAGGGCATGTACCTTGGTTGCGGGCACATCCCCAGTGGGGGGTGTGCAGGAGGCAGCTGATCAATGTTTCTCTCTCATCGATGTTTCTAACTCTCTATCCCTCTCCCTTCCTCTCTGTAGAAAATCAATAAAATATATTTTTTTTTTTAAAAAAAAAGAGAGGGCCCTGGCCGGTTTGGCTCAGTGGATAGAGTGTCAGCATGCGGACTTAAGTCCCGGGTTCCATTCCAGATCAGGGCACACGCCCAGTTTGCAGGCTCCATCCCCAGTGGGGGGCGTGCAGGAGGCAGCCGGTCCATGCTTCTCTCTCACCATGGATGTTTCTCTCTCTCTCTCCCTTCCTCTCTGAGATCAATAAACACATATTTAAAAGGAGAGAGAGGGAGGGGGGCCTGAGGTAAAAAGCTCACGGCGGCAGACCCGGCTTTGCTTAAAACGAACGCGTTGCAGAAGCCGCCCCTGGAGAGCAAGCCCGCCGGGGGCACGTTCCCATCGGGTCCTCCCCGACCCCGCCACCCGCCACCGGGTTGTTCACGGTCAGTCGGAGGCGAGTCACCTTCCACCCAGCGCCTGGCCGCCTCGCACAGCTTCAGCAGGCTGTCCACGCGGCGCCGCTCCTCCAGCAGGAACTGCAGCTCCCCCCACCTGTAGTCCAGCACTTTCTTCATGTCGTGCTTCTTCTCCTGCGGCGAAAGGCTTTTTCTCTCTGGCAAAAAAAAAAAAAAGTCACCCAATAGAACAAACGAACCGATCCTTCTCCACGGCAACCGTTCCTTCCCTCTTCCTGGATGCGATGCACGCTCAGGGCCGCGAGCCCAGCCCCTCCATCCGGCGCCGCCTCCGCAGCGTGGGCCGGGCCGGTGAGCCCTGGGGCTTGGTCACGGTTTGACCCCTTTCCTGCTCTGTTTGCCCGAGGATTAGACCCCCCGTGACATAAAATGGCACGTCTGATTCCACGCGGAGTCCTGCTGCTCTCCGCCACAGTCCTGGGACCACTGACAAGGCCCGGTGGGGTACGGACATTCCGGGGGGGGGCACCTGTCAAGGTTCATTTTCTGCTGTCGGCGGGGGGGGGGGGGGGGACCGGGTAGCCCCGGGGGGCAAGGCCTGGCCTAGGGGAAATGCACGCTCAAGTCCTCAGGATGGTGGGTATCCGTTTGGCAAGCTACTCCCCAGCGGTGGAGGGTTTTTTTATTTATTTTATTTTATTTTTTAAAATATATTTTATTGATTTTTTTACAGAGAGGAAGGGAGAGGGATAGAGAGCTAGAAACATCGATGAGAGAGAAACATCGATCAGCTGCCTCCTGCACACCTCCCACTGGGGATGTGCCTGCACCCAAGGTACATGCCCTTGACCGGAATCGAACCCGGGACCCCTCAGTCCGCAGGCCGACGCTCTATCCACTGAGCCACACCGGCTTCGGCAAGGAGGGTTTTTTTAGAAAGTTCTTTCCAATGTAGCTCCCATTTTCTTAGAACCTTGGGGTTGTTTCACAAGTAATAATAAATAAAGTCATCAATCTTTCATTTTTTTTTTTTTTTCCAAAAAAGAAGAGAAGAGAAGAGAAACCGTCCTGTCACTCTCGCGGCGAAAAGAGCCCCTCGAAGACCAGCCTCTGGGAACCCCGTGAGCGCGCCCCCCGTCGGCCCAGCAGCGGGCGCCCGGCACTCACTCAGCTCCCAGATGTCCAGAAACCGCGCCCCGCGCCTCCTGATCAGCTCCAGCTGCCCCACCAGCACGGCGCCGCTCAGCAGGTCCTCGGCCACCTTGGTGAAGACCGAGTCGGCCGTCGCCATCAGCTTCTTGCCGTCCTCCGTGATGTGCGCCAGGATCTTCTCGTCGGTGCCTGCCCAGGTGGAGAACAGAGTCTAAAACCCGTGGGGGCCCCCTGCCTGCCCGGCGCCACCACCCCCGCCCGCCCCGGCCCCGCCACCAGGCAGAGGGCTCCCGGACCTCCCCGCGGCTCGGCCCCAACGCCCAGGCAGCACGAGTGGGGGGCACACTCAGGAGGGGCAGATCTGAAACGCACTCCCACGCACCAGAAGGTCTCCGGTTCCATTCCCGGGCGGGGCACGTGCCTGGGTCTCAGGCTGGATCCCCAGTGGCGGGGGGGCGGGGGGGCGTGTAGAAGGCAGCCCATCCATGTTGCCCTCTCATATTGATGTCTCTCTCTCTCTCCCTCTCCCCTCCTTTCTCTCTCAAGTCAATGAAAACATATTTTTTAAAAAATGAAGGTCTATTGCGCTGGCCAGAGTGGCTCAGTGACTAGAGTGTCAGCCCCGTGGACCATAGCAGCTCAGGTTTGATTTCTGGTCAAGGGCATGTACCTGGATTGCAGGTTCAATCCCCGGCCCAGGACCCTGGGAGGCAACCAATCGATGTGTCTCTCTCACATCAATGTTCCTCTCTCCTCTCCCCTCCCTCCCTTCTACTCTCTCTAAAAATCAATGGAGCCCTAACCAGTTTGGCTCAGTGGATAGAGCGTCGGCCTGCGGACTGAAGGGTCCCAGGTTCGATTCCGGTCAAGGGCATGTACCTCGGTTGCAGGCACATCCCCAGTGGGGGGTGTGCAGGAGGCAGCTGATCGATGTTTCTCTCTCATCCATGTTTCTAACTCTCTATCCCTCTCCCTTCCTCTCTATAAAAAAATCAATAAAATATATATATATTTTTAAAAATAAATAAAATAAAAATTTATGGAAAATACCCTCGGGTGAAGATTCTCAAAAAGAAAAAAAAAAGAAAGAAAAACGGGACCTTCAGGGGGACTTTGCTTCCAGGCCAGCCGGGAGGACACAGCCGCTGAGCACAGCCGTGCGCCAGGGATGGGCCCTCAGGGTGTCCTCACCCACAGACAGGGCCCCCCCCCCGCCCTCGCTGGGCCCTCCAGCCAACCGGCTTCCTCACCGGGACATCCGCCTGCCCTCCCCGTGTCAGGTCCAACGCCCACCCCGCGCAGGTCCGCGGGACGCGAGCGGACCCCCGAGGACGAGCCGACCCCCGAGGACGTACCGTAGAGCTTGAAGAGATGCGTGACGTCTGGCCCCGTGAGCAGGTACCGCAGCACCTCCTCCAGGTCGTCCACGGCCTCCCCGCGGCGCCGGGGCCAGGACTTGGTGACCACAGCGGACACGAGGGTCCCGAACCGCCGCAGGTCGCTGTGGGAGAGGCCCTCCAGGATGCTGACCTGCGACTAACGGGCAGGAGGAGGGGGCGGGAGTTCAGGGAGGCGCGCGCGCGTTTAGTCGGCTTGTTTCTGAGTGACAGGCGTCACCCAATCGCGCTTCCGAAATCCTTTGGGACTCGTCTTACAAGCGCCAAAAAAAAAAGCAACCGAGAAAAATGCTTCCCTTTTCTTAAGGACTTGGCTTCGCTGCGAATTGTGTCCTGGAGCGGTGACCCCCGGAGACGGGGAGACGGGGACCCACAGACAGGCCCACTGCCAAGCCCCCCTCCGCTCCCGCCGCCTGCACTGTCCTGTCCTGTCGTGAGGAGCCGCAGCCGTCAGGGCACCTGCGCGTTGCATCCCCGACACCCTCCCCCCACCCCCACCCCCCCCCGCCGCCGACACACACGCGCCTGAAGCTTCCCCATCAGGACAAAACGCTTTCTTTCCTTCTTTAGCGACAAAGTTTTTACCAGAAGTTTCAGTCGTTAGGAGAGAGAGAGAGAGAGAGAGAGAGAGAGAGAGAGAGAGTTTACAACAGATACTTTTGATATTTAAAAGGATAAAAGGAAAAAAAAAATAAAAGGATTAAAGGGCCCTGGCCCGTGTTGCTCAACGGTTGAGAGCGTCGGCCTGTACCCCAGAGGGTCTCGGGTTCGACTCACAGCCAAGGGCACTTACCTGGGCTGCAGGTTCCATCCCCGGCCCCAGTCAAGGTGTGCGCAGGAGGCAACCCATCGATGTGTCTCTCTCTTCTCTCTCTCCCCCTCTACTGTCCCTCCCGCCTCCCTCCCCCTCTTCCATTCTCTCTAAAATCAACGGGAAACGATCCTAAGCGCGGATTAAATAAACTAAGGAAAGGATGGAAGAAAGCCTCCTCCGGTGACTGATAAAAAGGATTGAACACCAAACGGGACTCATCCCAGGGCGGGAATGTTTGTGGAACATAAAAAAACACGTAATGTAACACGGCGTATCGATGGAAAGAGGTCACGCGATCGTCTCAATGGGCTAAGGAAAGTATTGGGCACAATCTAAGTCCTTTCACAAAGAACCCCCCGGGGCCGGAGGCACTCCCTCCGGGAAACGGCCTGTGGTCTCCGGGCCCAGCTGACCCACCCTCCGGGGAGAGAGAAACAAGACGAGGGCCCCCTCCACCCCCCTGCGCAGTCAGCAAGGACGGGTGTGACAGGCGCCAGATTGGAAGGAAGAAAATCCATTCACAGGTGACGTGAGCTTCTTATAGAGAGCCCCAAAGGACACCCACACGCGCACACACACATGCACACGCATGCCTACATGCACATATGCCTGCACACACACATGCCTACATGTGCACACGTCTACCCTCATCCGCATGCATACATGTGCGCATGTCTACACACATGCCTACACATACATACATGTGTATGTATGTCCACACATATACCCGCACATGCATGCCTACATGTGCACAAATGTCTACACGCATACCCACACCCGCATGCCTACATGTGTGTGCATGGCTGCACATACATACAAATGCCTGTACATGGGTGCATGCCTACACGCACGCACAGCTACATGCACGCGCACATGCACCCACGCATACAAAGAAGGAGGCTTCCCTGAGAGGCGGTGGGGGGCAGACTATCTCCCTATTTTGCAGAAAAAACCCCTAAGTGGATGGGTAGGGTCACTTTTCTTCCATAAGTGTGTTGTCAACCTTTGGCGACCCTCGCTGCGCAGGTGCGGTGTCGGGGACAGCACACACCAGGAGCGGGGCTTCGCGGGGACCCTCAGGAGCGTCGAGGTCACCTGTGCGCGGTTGGGCTGACCACACGTCACAGCGGCGCACTGCGGGCACCTGAGCGGCATCTCCAGGAGCTGGTCCAGGGTCCCGGATTCCAGAGCCGGCCCTGCCCCGCCTCAGAGGCAGCGGGCCCTGGCCAGCCCTTCCCGAGGCAGCTGGGACCCCGCATGCGCCCGGTGGCGCCCGCTCACCTGGCAGGCCGAGCTGACGGCCTCGATGACGCAGTTCTCGAAGCACCTGGACACGCTGTCGTCGGCGCCCGCAGCCGCCCAGTCCGTACTGCAGTAGGCGGAGATCTGCGCGCGCGGCGACTCCTGCGGGGCGCAGGGGCGGGGCTGGGGGCGCATGCTGAGCCCGGGGACACCGATGCCCCGCGGTTCTCCCTTTCCCGCTCTCCTACCCGTTCCCCACTGACGGGACCTTCCTCCCGCCCCACACTCAGCCCGTCCTCACCGCCCCCAGCGCCAGACCGACAGCGAGACCACATGCAGGCGCCACGCCCGCGCTGCAGTTTGCAGCAACGGCCGAGTGTTGCCCGGGGCTCAGGGGCTGAGCGGCGACCTGTGAACCAGGAGGCCAGGGGTCGATCCCCGGTCAGGGCACAGGCCCAGGTGGTGGGCTGGCTCCCCGGGGAGGGGCGTGCGGGAGGCAGCCAGGCAGTGTGTCTCTCACATCGTGTCTCCCTCCCCGTTCCCTTCCACTCTCTCTGAAAATCAGTGGAAAAACATCCTCGGCGGAGGAGCAACAGCAACAGCAAAATCCACCTCCAACTTCCGAGGGCCGTGGGCCTGAACTACACCATGAGCAGGTCCGTGTCCCCTCCCCCCGCCCCCCCCCGCCCCCGCCCCCCGTCCCCCGTCACCGGGTCTAACAGGCTCCTGTCACCACCGGCCACTCGGGGGCCTGCACGTGCCTGCGGTTCCCCCGGTGGCGACCCCTGCCCCACTCGTTCTCTGGAATCCCATCCGGGGCCCCCAGCGAGGCTGCACCGCACCGGGCGCAGCGACGTGGCGGGCACGGGTGTCGGGTCTCCCGACCGGCCTTCGCCCCGAGAAGCGTGGCGCCGAGCCGGTACCTGCTTGAGCCGCGCCGCCAGGTCCCCCAGCAGGGACGCCTTCCAGCCGTGCTCCTCGGGGAAGGGGACCTCCACCAGCCGCCGCCACACCTGCAAGGCATGGGTCAGGGACCAGGAGGCCGCGACCTGTCTCCCAACGGCTGTGGGGACGCGGGGTGCTGCCCTGCGGGGGGGGGGGGCACCTGCGTGGGACCCGGCCGCTGTCCCTGGGCGCCGTGGGCGGCGGGCAGGGCACCCCCCTCCGCCCTGGAACACGAAGGCCCTTTGCGTGCAACTGGCTGTGACCCGGGAAGAACCGCCCTCAATGTTTGGTTCTGAGAAATGCTAGGTTCCCGCCAGGCTGCGGGGCTCAGGGCTGAGCGTCGACCTGTGAACCCAGAGGTCAGGGTTCGGTTCCCGGTCAGGGCACAGGCCCGGGTGGTGGGCTCGAACGCAGTGTGGGGCGTGCAGGAGGCAGCCGGTCCACGATCCTCTCTCATCATGGGTGTTTCTATTTCTCGCCCTCTCCCTTCCTCTCGGACATCCATAAAAATACGTTTAAAAAAACGGAAATAAAAAATAAAAACCGCCCTGACCGGTTTGGCTCAGTGGATAGAGCGTCGGCCTGCGGACTGAAGGGTCCCGGGTTCGATTCCGGTCAAGGGCATGTACCTTGGTTGCGGGCACATCCCCAGTAGGGGGTGTGCAGGAGGCAGCTGATCGATGTTTCTCTCTCATCGATGTTTCTAACTCTCTACCCCTCTCCCTTCCTCTCTGTAAAAAATCAATAAAATATATTAAAAAATAAAAAATAAAAAAATAAAAAAAATAAAAACCCAAAGGGGAGCGGCAAAAGCTTCCCCAGGGGGTGCCCTGCCCAGCCTGGCGGAGCCCCTGCCCCCCCCTCCCCGTGGCCGCCCTGCCCCGCCCTCCCCGTGGCCAATGGGTCCACCCCCCACCCACCCCCACCCTCACACCCCCCGTCCTCCGCCGCGGCCGTGATTCCATTCCACGCCTGTCGCCCTGGAAACCCCACCGCCCACCTTGGGGCTCAGGTCTCTCTCACTTCAGATGCCATTCTGCCCAGCCTCCCTTCGAGCAGCGCCTGCGTGCACCCTTTCCTTCCACGTCCGACGTCATAAACTTCATTCATCACCTCAGCACCGAGTCAGACCCCAGTGCCCCCAACCCCGCCCCAGAGCGCCTCCCCACAAGGTCTGTCCCCACGGGGCTCTAGCCGCAGGCCTGACCAGCTCTGGCCTTGCAGATCCCGCTGGGGAGTGGGGCCCAAGGCCCGGGCCCAGGACAGACCCCATTGAGGTCCCCCAGGACGGCCACCCGCCGAGGCCCCCCAGGACGGACACCCGCCGAGGCCCCCCAGGACGGCCACCCGCCGAGGCCCCCCAGGACGGACACCCGCCGAGGCCCCCCAGGACGGACACCCGCCGAGGCCCCCCAGGACGGACACCCGCCGAGGCCCCCCAGGACGGACACCCGCCGAGGCCCCCCAGGACGGACACCCGCCGAGGCCCCCCAGGACGGACACCCGCCGAGGCCCCCCAGGACGGACACCCGCCGAGGCCCGGTGCTGGGGTCGCCGGCTCACCTGGATCTCCTGGCTGTAGGTGAACCTGACGGATGCGGCATAGGATATGCTGAACATGCTCAGCTTAAAGGTCCCCGCAAGCCACGCCCTCGTGGTGCTCAGGGCTCCCTGGACCACGTCCCCCACGGAGGCCCTGGCCCCTGTGTCGCTGCCCTGCGCCTCCGCGGAATCCTGTTAGCAAAGGGGAGGCAGGGAGGGAGGGGGAGAGAGAGGCTCGTCCTGGTCCGGCCTCTGCTGCTGTTAACATTCCAGTGGAGGGTCATCTGGCCGGCGGGGCTCAGGGGCTGAGCGTCAACCGTGAACCGGGAGGTCAGGGTTTGGTTCCCGGTCAGGGCACGGGCCCGGGTTGTGGGCTCCATCCCCAGTGTGAGGCGTGCAGGAGGCAGCCGGTCCATGGTTCTCTCATCATTGATGTTTCTCTCTCTCTCTCTCTCTCTCTCTCTCTCTCCCTTCCTCTCTGACATCAATAAAAATATACATTTTTTTTAAAGTGTAGGGAAAAGCTCAGTGGAAAAGACGGCCCGTGGACGTGCATTGGGGTTGTCACCTGCCTCCCGGCCCCCTGCTCTGCTCTGTAACTGCCCAGTCACCCGACAACCCGCACGTCGACTCCCTCCCTCCACAGGAGCCCGGGGGCCAGGTGCACGGCTCACACGGCATCCCCCCCACACACAGAGCCGCGGGGAGCCGGCACCGAGCGGGTGACGAGTGGCCGCTGGGCCGCCCCAAGCCCCTGTGAGCGGGGGCACTGGACGCTCCGTGGCCGCCGGGCCTTGGGGTGGCCGTGCCCCACTCACCGCCACGGGTTTCAGTCTGATGACGCGGCAGACGATCTCGGCAGACGAGGCGGGCAGCTCGTGAGTTGTCTGGCGATTGGCAAGTCTGCAGACGGCCTCGTGCAGCTTCAGGCACACGGTGAGGTAGGACGGCACCGAGGGCGCCTCGAGGACCCTGCGCAACAGAGAGTGACAGGAAATCATGGGTCCCGGGAAACGGGAGACAGCGCCGCCGCCGGGGCACGGTGCTCCGCCAGGGCACGGTGCTCCGGGGAAACACCCGAGCGGAGGCGCCGCCCGGGCCCGTGCACAGCGTAACGGCGGGGCAATCCCAGCCCATCGCCAACTTGTGAGCGAGACAGAAAGCAAACGGCCCGGCCGGCCTGGCCCCGTGGCTGAGGGACGACCCTGCACCAGGAGGTCGGGGTGCGGTTCCCGGTCAGGGCACGGGCCCGGGGTGCGGGCTCGGTCCCCAGTGTGGGGCCTGCAGGATGTTTCTGTCTCTCCCTCCTCTCCCTTCCTCTCTGAAATCAAGAAAAATATATTAAAAAACAACGAAAGCCCTAACCGGTGTGGCTCAGTGGATGGAGCGTCGGCCTGCGGACTCAAGGGTCCCAGGTTCGATTCCGGTCAAGGGCATGTACCTTGGTTGCGGGCACATCCCCAGTAGGGGGTGTGCAGGAGGCAGCTGATCGATGTTTCTCTCTCATCGATGTTTCTAACTCTCTATCTCTTTCCCTTCCTCTCTGTAAAAAATCAGTAAAATATATTTAAAAAAAACAACGAAAAACCAGGATGATCACATCAATCACTCCAAGAAGGGGGTGTGCATCGGGGTGGGGCCTCGGACGGTGGCGGCGGCTCTGGGACACCCCGGGGGCACCCCGTGGCGAGGGGCGGCCTTGGGCTTCGCCACTTACTGGTCCTGAAACATGTCCAGCAGGTGCAGCAGCATTTTCAGCGTCATCTCGATGTCCTGGGGGCGCAGGAAGGAAACAGCAGCGATGACTCGGCACCGCCGCCTCTGCTGAAACGGCCCGACGCCCCCGCCAGGATCTCACCCCGTCTGTGAGTGTGTTCTAAGGTGCTCGGGTGCTAAAGCTAAAGCTGATCTCCCAGGAATAAACGGCAGGGCTGAGCGTCATACAACGGTTCCCACCCCCGAAACGGGACAGGACGATGGCAGCCGTGTCCTCGTGCGCGGGGTGGTGTCCCCCCCCCCCCCCCCCCCGCCTGGCGCAGACATAACCGGGGACGGCGAGGGTTTTACTGAAACGGAAGAAATAGGAAGCCTCCCAGGGCACAGTTTCTTCCTTTAAAAGAAAAATATTGCCCTGGCCGGTGTGGCTCAGTGGATAGAGCGTCGGCCTGTGGACTGAAGGGTCCCGGGTTCGATTCCGGTCAAGGACACGTACCTTGGTTGTGAGCACATCCCCAGTGGGGGGTGTGCAGGAGGCAGCTGATCGATGTTTCTCTCTCATGGATGTTTCTAACTCTCTCCCTCTCCCTTCCTCTCTGTAAAAAATCAATAAAATATATTTTTTAAAAAAATAAAAGAAAAATATTTTTCACTGACTTTTACAGAGCAGAGGGGGAGGGAGAGAGAAACACCCATCAGCTGCCTCCTGCACGCCCCGCACTGGGGATCGAGCCTGCAACCCGGGCCTGTGCCCTGACCGGGAGCCGAACCCTGACCTTCTGGTTCCTGGGTCGAAGTTCCGCCCCTGAGCCGTGCCCCCGGGCACAGTGCACGGTTGGTAAGGAGCCCCCGTCAGGTTTCCCGGGAAGAGGACGCGGGGCTCTGCGCGCTAACTGGCCGGGGCGCCTGCGCGGGCGACAGACCTCCGGGTTTCCGAGGGGGACGTCCTTGGGGTCCTGCAGCCGGTAGCAGGTGCCCAGCAGGCAGTCCAGGACGCGCGCCGGGAAGCAGGCCAGGTAGTTGGTGAACTCCTGCAGGTAGGCGGCCAGGCTGCTCAGCGGCAGCAGGCTGAACCAGGACCGGAACAGGGCCTCGTCCGCCCCCAGCAGGTGCTGCTTCTCCACCATGAACTGGACTAAGTGATTCCTGCGGGGGGAGAGCGGGGCGGGGAGGGCGCTGAGTGCCGTGCAGACCCGGAGGAAGCAGCGAGGGAGCGCGGGCTTTAAAAGTAGCCCGTCCATGCCGAAACCGGTGTGGCTCAGCGGATAGAGCGTCGGCCTGTGGACTGGAGGGTCCCAGGTTCGATTCCGGTCAAGGGCGTGTACCTGGGTTGCGGGCACATCCCCAGTGGGAGGTGTGCAGGAGGCAGCTGATCGATGTCTCTCTCTCATCGATGTTTCTAACTCTCTATCCCTCTCCCTTCCTCTCTGTGAAATATCAATAGAATATATTTAAAAAAATAAAAATAAAAAATAAAAGTAGCCCGTCCGGCCGGCGAGGCTCAGGGGTTGAGCGTGACCTAGGATCCGGGAGGTCAGGGCACAGGCCCGGGTTGCGGGCTCGATCCCCAGTGGGGGGCGTGCAGGAGGCAGCCGGTCCAGGATTCTCTCTCATCGTGGATGTTTCTCTCTCTCCATCTCCCTTCCTCTCTGAAATCAATAAACATACATTTAAATAAATAAAAATGTCAGTGCGAAGAGGTGGACTGAACAGAAGGGATGCACCTTGAAAACATGGTGCGGAGGGCAATCAGCCCGACACCCAGGGACACCCCGTGTGGTTCCGGGACAGGACGACCTGGCTGGTCCCGCCCACGGGGACAGGAAGCAGGAGGAGGCATGGGGGGTGTGGGGGGGGCGGGCAGTGAGCGCCTCACAGGGACGGCGTTTCCGCGGGGCCAGGAGCTCGGGGTGTCCTGTGGATGTGCTTAATGCCGCGGAGCTGTGCACGGAAAGCGGGGACCCTGGCAAGTCCTCAGTTATGCGTGTTTCACAATAAAAACACTGAGGATTCAGCGTCGCTTCCAGCTCTGCTGAGAGGGGCTGGTAGAAAGCATGTGTCGCTGGGAGGGGGGATTCGATACACTGGCATGTTGCACTGGGCCTCCGAGGCCTGTCCTCCTTCCCTTCGGGTGGCCAGCACGTCCGAGGTCCGCTCCCTGTGTAACGCAGCCCCGCTGACGAGTCCCCGCTGTGTAGCTCCCGGGACGCCCTCCGGCTGAGGTCTGTGCCTCTGGCCAGCACCCGCCCCTCCCCGACCCCAGCCCCTGGTAACCAAACTCTCTCCGTCTCTACGAGTTCGGCTGTTTCAGATTCCACAGATGAGTGAGATCACACAGCCCTTGTCCCTCTCTGTCTGACGCATCTCCCCCGGCTTCACGCCCCGCGGTTCCATCCAGGCTGTAGAAAGCGGCAGGGGGGCCTTCTTTCCCGGGGCTACCAACACCTCGTCCTTCTGACCCGCCTGTCCCTTCACAGCCACGTGGGGGCCCGCACCCCACGGCGCGTGCACTCCCGTTTCAACGGGGCCCGATCGTGGCAAAGAAACCCACTCCCTCCGGTCACTATTCACTCCCTATAAGCCCAGAGGCCGGAGCCCCCTCTGATTTGGGGGGGGGGGAGGGGTGCACTTGGAACAGTTTCTCGGACAAAAGGCAGCGCCAGCGGGGGCCGCGCTCGGCAACGGGCGCCCGCCTTCCTGTTCCCGTCCTTCGTCCGCCTTTGCGTTTTCTTGGACTTCAGCTCAATGTCTGCGCTTCTTCGCCATTTCCCCCGTAGATCGCTTCCCGGGCTCCTCTGAGCAGAGGCCGCCCCAGCGCACCCCGAAGGCTGCGGGCGGCCCTTGGCGTGTCCCGTTTGGGTCGTATGTTCCACGCTTTTCAAACAGGTCATTTTAGGAGGAGAGACGCATTGCTCGCGTCCCTAGAAGCGGGACCGCGTGCGCAGGGGGTCCGCCGAGACTGCGCAGGGAAGGGGGGCCCACAACTTACTCGTGCGCCCTTTTCCGCCGAAACTCCCAGAAGGAGATTCCTTCCAGGGCCGCCCAGACGTCCTCGGGCTGCGTCCCGGGCTGCCGTGCGGGGGGGCGCGGCTCGGCGCAGAGGTGGAGCACGGGCAGGGTGCCCACCCAGGAGCCCACCTCCCGCTTCATGCTCCTGCGGCACAGGGTCAGCAGGTGCTCTCGCCACCTGGAAACAGAACAGAGGCCCCGTGAGCCGGGGGCGCCGGCAGCTGCCCTGCTGCCTGACGGCCCTGGGGGAGGCCGGCGTGCGCCCAGGGCGGGCGGGCCACTGGGAGTGGCTGAGCAGAGCGGCCGGGCCAGCGGGGCACAGGTGCCACGGGAGACAGGGCACCCTCAGCGTCACCCCCAACGCCTGGGGCACCGAAGAGGCCCCCAGCAAACTCCCGATGGTGCCAATTCCACCTTCCTGACGGCGGGGGAAACCGAGGCTCTGGCGGCTGAGTGATCCCACCTGGGCCCGGGCGTCTGGCGCCAATCTAAATATAAAGCAAGTTTTTAAACGGGAAGGGGCTCAGCCGGTGTGGCTCAGTGGTTGAGTGTCGACCTATGAACCAGGAGGTCACAGTTCGATTCCTGGTCAGGGCACAGGCCCGGGTTGCGGGCTCCATCCCCAGTGGGGGGCGTGCAGGAGGCAGTTGGTCCATGATTCTCATCATTGATGTTTCTCTCTCTCTCCCTTCCTCCCTGAAATCAATACCAATGTGTTTTTTAAAAAGCGGCTATAAAATCGTTTCACACACACACTCACACACACACTCACACACACACACACACTCACACACATTCACACACTCACACACACACTCTCACACACTCACACACACACACACTCACACACACACACTCACACACACACTCACACACACACTCTCACACACACACACACCCATACACACACACACACACTCTCACACACACACACACACTCACACTCACACACACACACTCACACACACCCATACACACACACACTCTCTCACACACACACACTCACACACACACACACTCACACACACACACACTCACACACACACACACACACACTCACACTCACACTCTCACACACACACACACCCATACACACACACACTCACACACTCACACACACACACACTCTCACACACACACACACACACTCACACTCACACTCACACACACACACCCATACACACACACACACTCACACACACACTCTCACACACACTCACACACACACACACACACCCATACACACACACACACTCACACACACACACACTCACACACTCACTCACACTCACACACACTACCTCTGAGGGTTTTCAAGGATGAGGCTGAGGTCGTCCTGGAGGTTGTGGGGGGAGCTGGTGCTGGCGCACAGGAGGCTGCACAGGGCGCTCAGGTCACGCTCCGAGAGGGGGACCTTTAGCTCCTCGGCCACGTGCAGGGCGACCATGCCCATCCTCAGCTTCCTCCTCACAGGGACGTCCTCGGGCAGAGAGTCCTCGCTCCTCTCCAGGAACGGCGCCAGGTGCTCTTGCAAACACTCCCACAGGTGCGCCCACACCTGACGCAGGGGAAACGGATAGGGCCGTGGAGCCGAAGCCATCGGGCTGCCCCACCGCTGCCCCGAGGTCCGCCTCACCCCGCAGAGCCCATGGCCCGAGGGGCAGGGACAGCTCTGTGATCCGAGCAGCCCCCCCCCGCCCCGGGCCCAGCTGCCCTGATTTCTGGGAGCCGCCCCCCATAATGGGATCGGAGACCCCGGCACGGGGGAGGGGCTTTCCGGTAGGGCCTGGGTGCTCACAGCGGGTCAGCATCATCTCAGATGTGGGCCCGGGTGTGTCTCAGAGCTGCCCAGTCCCCACCACAGTGCTGGGGAGAGGCAGGAAGGAGGGTTCCACCCCTGTCTACTCCAGGGGTGAGGCCAGGTGAGGGGTGAGGCCAGGTGGGTGGGGCCAGTGGTGGGGGTGGGGGCAGTGTTAGGGGTGGGGCCAGTGGTGAGAATGGGGGCAGGTGGGTGGGGCCAGTGGTGGGGGTGGGGCCAGTGTTAGGGGTGAGACCAGTGGTGAGAATGGGGGCAGGTGGGTGGGGCCAGTGGTGGGGGTGGGGGCAGTGTTAGGGGTGGGACCAGTGGTGAGGGTGGGGCAGGTGGGTGGGGCCAGTGGTGGGGGTGGGGCCAGTGTTAGGGGTGGGACCAGTGGTGAGGGTGGGGGCAGGTGGGTGGGGCCAGTGGTGGGGGTGGGGATAGTGTTAGGGGTGGGACCAGTGGTGAGGATGGGGGCAGGTGGGTGGGGCCAGTGGTGGGGGTGGGGATAGTGTTAGGGGTGGGACCAGTGGTGGGGGTGGGGGCAGTGTTAGGGGTGGGACCAGTGGTGAGGATGGGGGCAGGTGGGTGGGGCCTATGGTGGGGGTGGGGGCAGTGTTAGGGGTGGGACCAGTGGTGAGGGTGGGGGCAGGTGGGTGGGGCCAGTGGTGGGGGTGGGGCCAGTGTTTAGGGGTAGGACCAGTGGTGAGGATGGGGGCAGTTGGTTGGACCCAGTGGTGGGGGTGGGGGCAATATTAGGGGTGGGACCAGTGGTGAGGGTGGGGCAGGTGGGTGGGGCCAGCAGTGGGCGGAGGAGGACAATGGGAAGAACAAAGCATTCCCAAGAGGAGGTATTCGGAAAAGGGGCTGAAGTACCCTGGCCCCCCTGGCCCATCTGCACCTGCCCACTGCATCCCAGGGTCCCCTGGCCCCTAGTGGGGGGGGGGGACGCTGCTGCCAGAAGATGGGGGGGGCAGCGCCCAGCGGTACCTGCTCCTTCGGGTAGTTCAGGGAAGTCCAGGCCTTCTCCTGCGCCTCGTAGACCACAGGCTCGCTGACCACGGAGAGGAACTGGCGGAACTGCGTGACGAAGCTGCTCAGGTTGACGGCGCTCCAGGTCTGCAGGACGCTGAGGACGCGGCCCAGCATGACGGAGGCCGCCAGCTGCTTCCCCTGCACATTCTTCTTCATCTGGTCCGTGAAGTGGTTCAGGAAGTAGTCCCGGATCTCCCGCAGCCTCCCGGTGGGCCGCTTGCAGATGATGTCGTCGTACTGATGCCAGTCTAGGGGAGGGGCAGGAGCAGAGTGAGCCCAGCCGGGGGAGGAGGGATGGCAGAGGGCGGGCGGGCGGGCGGCTGGGGCTGGCCCGTGGGGAGCCGGCTGGGTTGGGCACAGGCGTGCAGACGCCACACGGGGGAGGCGAGACGGAGGCCACGCCGTCCGGGCCTGGCCGCGCAGGGAGTGCCGTGGCAAGCTCGGTGGCTCACAGACCCGGCAGCCGAGCCCCTAGGAAAATGCGCGCTCGGGGGGTAACCCTTTTACACTGGAACTGCGTCACGCACCAGCCTACGGGGCACCGAGCCGCCCCCCGCCCCCACGAAGGATGGTACAGGCGACAAGGCAGACGGAGCCCTCGGCCCCGGGCTGACAGCCACACTCACGCACACACGCAGACACACGCACTCGACGGCACGTGGTGAGCATCAAACACAGCAGAGGGGAACACGGAAGGAGGTGAACGGTGTGAACGGGAAAATGAGCATCGCCCTGCGAGCCAGGAGGTCTCGGTTCGATTCCTGGCCGGGGCCCTCGGTCCCCAGGGCGGGGAGGGCAGGAGGCAGCCGGCACTGATTCTCTCTCATCGTTGATGTTTCTCTCTCCCCCTCTCCCTTCCTCTCTGACATCAATAGAAATTATTTTAAAAAGAAAGAAAGAGAAGACAAAATGGAGGATAAGAAAGGAAGAGCAAGCGGAGCTGCCGCGACCACATAGCGGGGCGGCGGGCGGGGCTCCCCAGCTCCTCGCATGCTCACTCCCAGGGCCTGTGGACATCTCCACGAAGGGCCCGCCCCTCCCGCCCCTCCCGCCCCCACTCCTGCGCCCCCGTGCCCGGCGCCCCCGTGCCCAGCGCCCCCGTGCCCAGCGTCCCCGTCCCCAGGGTCCCCGTGCCCAGCCCCCCGTGCCCAGCCCCCCGTGCCCAGCGCCCCCATGCCCGGCGCCTCGCTCTAGCAGCTGCCTCTCCTCCCCGCCCTTCACGACAAATCCCTCCCGTTTCCTCTCCTCGGTGAGCACTGAGGCTGCACAGATGGAAACTCGCTTCCATCCCAGGTCTGTACGCAGGGCACGGGTGGGGCCCCGCCGGGCAGAGAGGGCCCGCCGGGCCGGGAGCCCCTGCCGTCGGAGGCCTGCGTGCCGCGGCCGCCCGGGACCCACCTCCGGAGCCCAGCAGCGCGGAGCGCAGGTGCAGGCAGCGGTTGACGTGCTTGCCCTCCTTGTCCTGCTGCTTGTAGATGAACTCGTACACGGTGGACTCCTTGCCCTTCACGACCACGTACTTGTAGGGCGCGGGCTGGTCCAGCAGCCGCTTGGGCAGCACGGCGCTGCCTTCGACGAGGGCCCCGTGCGGGTCCAGGGTTCTGAGAACAGAGGAGACATGCCCAGGCGTCGGGAAAGCCTCCCCGAAGTCTTTAGTTCTTCTGAAACTCAGGGTGGAGCGCAGGGCGAGAGCGACACCTGGTCGCCGGCTGGTCCCCCGACGGGACTGACGGGCAGCCGGGCCTGGGGGCGCAGGGCCAGCGCGTCGAGGGGCAGAGCTGCTCGAAACGCTCGTTTGCCGAACTAATGCCACCAGCTGCGCTCGCAAGCACTTCGAAGACGGACGTCAGGACGCCCCGCTGCCCGCGAGCCCGGGACACTCACTTGGTGACGTGCAGCTCGCACACGTTGAGGTTCCATTCTGGCGTCCCCAGCGCTTCGCCGCCCCGGACGAACAGCCGGTGCTGGCTGGGGTCGAAGTTGAAGTCCTTGGAGAGGATGGCGTGGAAGAACACCGTGACGCCCTCCCCGGGGCTCAGGGGGCTGCCGGAGAGCCGCCGGGAAGCACGGTTACACCCAACTGTCTTATCCAGCCACGTACACGCAAAGCACGCGTGCACACACATGCACAAAAACATGCGCGCGCACATACTCACATGCTTGTGCACACGCATGCACAAAAACATGCGCACTCAAGCACACACATACTCACATGCTTGTGCGCACACATGCACAAAAATGTGCACATACGCACACGAACACACACTTATGCACAAACACGCACACATGTGCACACATGTAACCGTATTTCTTCGCCCGCATTAACATGCACCCAGCAAAACTCAGGTGCATGGACACTTGAGATGTACCGCCCGCGGGGTCCTCTCGCCGCCCTCCGCAGGGTGGGTGGTGGGCGCAGGACGGGGACAATCTGCCCTGGAAGCGCTGGGTGGGGGGCTAGCGCTCGGACATCACAGCCTCCCTCCCGAGTCCCTGAGGCCCGCTGCCCCTGGGCCCCCGGGGACCCGCCGCCTGCCCCGGAGCCTGGGGGTGCCCTCTGTGGGCGGGTGAGCACTGGGCCCGCCTCCCCGGGGCGGGCACCTCACGGCCCCCACGGGCCGCTGCACCGCGCGCCCTACCTGCTCGGAACCTCCCGCGTGTCAGCTCTCAGCTCCTTCTGGCCGCCCTCGCCCTTCGGGGCCGCCGCATCGGCCCTGAGGCCCCGGTCAGGCTTCCTCCGGTCTCCCGGCTTGCCTTTCTCCCCAGAAACGGCAGCCTTGCCTTTGGGGTCAGCTTCCTGAGACAAGGAACCAGCCTCCACCTTGAACACCAGCCTCCAAGGCTGCCTGCGACGGTCTGGGGCCCCACCACGGCCTCTCCCGCATCGCTCGGGGGCTCCGCTTCCCGCTGGTCCCTCGGGCCCTGCCCCTGCCATTCCCTCTGCTGGGGACACGGCCCCAATCTCCCCGGAGCCTGCCTCTCGCCCCATCCAGGCGATCACAGAAACCCCTCGTGGGCAAGGCCTTCCCGGCCATGGCCCCTGGGCGCCACCCGCTGCCCTCAGCCCTCGCCCCCTTCCCTGCGCCATCTCTCTCCTCTGGAGAGAGCCCCCAGGCCTAGCGGGCACTCCCGGCTCCAGCCAGCACCTATGGGTGAGTAACCGAATGAAGGAGGAGCGGTGGCAGGACCGGCCAAACGGAGCGGCTGTGGGACAGATGGCCGGCCACGCCCCTCCCCCAGAACAAGCCCCTCACCTGGCCCTGCTCCCCCTCCCCCAGAACAAGCCCCTCACCTGGCCTCGCCCCTCCCCCAGAACAAGCCCCTCCCCTGGCCGCGCCCCTCCCCCAGAACAAGCCCCTCACCTGGCCACGCCCCTCCCCCAGAACAAGCCCCTCACCTGGCCGCGCCCCTCCCCCAGAACAAGCCCCTCACCTGGCCGTGCTCCCCCTCCCCCAGAACAAGCCCCTCCCCTGGCCGCGCCCCTCCCCCAGAACAAGCCCCTCACCTGGCCACGCCCCTCCCCCAGAACAAGCCCCTCACCTGGCCCTGCTCCCCCTCCCCCAGAACAAGCCCCTAACCTGGCCCTGCTCCCCCTCCCCCAGAACAAGCCCCTCCCCTGGCCACGCCCCTCCCCCAGAACAAGCCCCTCACCTGGCCGTGCTCCGGGGAGGCAGGAGGGGAGGCAGGGGTGCCGGGTGGCTTCGGTTTCTCCTTCGGTTTCTCACTCTGCACCTCAGCCCCCTCCCCCAGCCTGGCCGCCCCGTCAGTCGCCTGGAAGAAATAAAGACCAAACGTCAGGGCCCAGAGGACCACATGGACAGGGAGGCGGACTCCACGGCGTGAGGGTCAGCATCGCCTCCAGCTGGGTGACGGGGGCGGGGGCCGGGGGCTGGCTGACGGGGGCGGGGGTCGGGGGCTGGCTGACGGGAGGCTGGGTGACGGGGGGCTGGGTGACGGGGGGCCGGGTGACGGGGGGGCCGGGTGACAGGGGCGGGGACCAGGTGACGGGGCCAGGGGGTGGGTGACGGGGGCGGGGCTGGGTGACGGGGGGGGCGGGGGCTGGGTGACAGGGCCGGGGGCTCGGTGACGGAACTGGGGGCTCGGGGACGGGGTCAGGGGCTCGGGGACAGGGTCGGGGACCCGGGGCGCAGGGCAGCCTCTCCCTCAGCCCCATTCCCAGGAGCAAGCCCCAGAGGACGCCCCACTCAGACCAGGAAGCGACCTTGGAACCACACGGCGCAGCCAGGCGCCAAGGACTCCGCAGGCCCACTGGGTCCTCCCCTCCCCACCACTCACCCCTGGAGCGGGGGGCGCGGCCTGCTGCCCCACGGTGGGCGGCTCATTCCTGGGCTCCGAGGCGTCACCCTGTGGTGCGGGCGGCGGGGGCTCCTGGGCAGTGCCCTCCTTCCCACTGGCGGAGGCGGGGGGCCCGGCCCCCTCTGGGTCCTTCCCTCCTGGGGGGGCACCTCCTGCGGTCTGGTCCTGGGGTGCTGCGCCGCCTGGAGACGCTCCTGCCGAGGCTGCCTCTGGGGCCCCAGCGGCCTGGCCCTGCGGACACCCTCCGCAGCCACCGGACCCCTCGCCTGGCGGCGGCTGGCTGGGGGACCCACCCTGCTGAGCGGAGCTCTGGGGCGGGGCCACGTCCTGGACCCCAGGATCCGCAAGCGATTCGAGACGACAAGGCGCGGAGGGGGGTGGCGCACAAGGACTCTGGCCCTTTGGACACGGGCACCTTTTCGTTCTTTTTCTTCTTCTTCCTCTTGCTCTAGACAGAGAGACGCTGGGTCACTCCTCAGGTGCACACGGCACCCATCCACCTTCCCCCCACCTCCGTTCAGCTGCTCACGAACTCAGCTTAGCTCGACCAGCATCTGACTCCCGAGGGAACTTCCATCTCTTTTTTAAAACCCAGAACTTAAACATATACATACATCCGTACTGATGTCCGAGAGGAAGGGAGAGGGAGAGAGAGAGAAACATCCATGAGGAGAGAGGATCACGGATGGGCTGCCTCCGGCACGCCCCCCACTGGGGATCGAGCCCACAACCCGGGCCTGTGCCCCGACCGAAATCGAACCGTCACAGGTCAACGCTCAACCACAGAGCGTGCCGGCTGGGCACCTGCCATCGCTTTATCTCGGGAAGAATGACGCTGAGACAAGAGGATGGGGGTGGCGGACAGAGTGGGGGACAGAGTGGGGGACAGTGGGCCTAAGTGCAGGCGACAGCCTCATGGGGGGCCGTCAGCGAGCAGGTCCGCGCTGCCGGGACTCACTCACTCTCGTGTGGAGCGTACGATGCGCAGGAAATGGAAACAGAGCAGAGGCTGGGGCTGGTGAGCGGGCAGAGCGGCCCCCGCCGGCGCCGGGCACGGAGCCCCCAGGAGGCCCTGCCCCGGGCGAAGAGTCCCCAGCTATGGAAGCGCGTGTAACAGGACCCTGTGGGGACGAGGCTCCGGGCTGAGGGCTGAGCAGTCCCTTCAGGACCAGTGACCCATGACCCCGAAGGCCGGTCACCTGGGTGAGGGGGATGGGAGAACGTGGGTGCGTCTGCGCATGGGGTGGGGGGGCCTCGTCGGGGTCAGCTCCGGGAACCCTCCAAGAGCCCTGAGGGCGATTCCAGGCTTCCCAGCTGCCACCTGCTTTGTCACCACGCACACACATGCACATACATGCACACGCACATACATTTGCACACGCACATGCGTTTGCACATGCATTTGCACATACACACACATGCACACGCACATGCACTTGCACACGCACATGCATTTGCACATGCACACACATGCACACGCACACTCACAAACACAACATGCCGTGTGCTTGTTTCCTGTCCCCTCTAGAACAAAAGTCCGTGTGCTCTGCTCGCTGCCATGTCCGGACCCAGAACGATCCCCGGCACACGGGCGCCCAGCGTGTCTGCGCCGAGGCCGCCACCTCTGCAGCCCGCTCTGCCACCCAGCCTGCGGGGCCGACGGGAGGGGCTGCGGCGGGTGGCTCTGGGGCCGGCCCGTGGGGACTCGGGCACCAGGGCCGGCAGCTGGGGCACCACGGCAGGAAGTGGCGGCGGCAGAGCCTGGGCGCCTGGGGCCGGGGCCGGCACTACTCACTTTCTGGCTCTTCCAGGACCGGGGGCTGGGCTGGGCCAGCTGTGCCTGCGGGTCACTGGGGTCCAGCGATGAGGAGGGGCCCCCGTCCTCCTTCAGCTCCTGTCCGCTCTCCATCTCCCCCTCGGGGACCGACGTTGCCTGGGGGCCCCCATCCTCCTTCAGCTCCTGTCCGCTCTCCATCTCCCCCTCGGGCACCAACGTCGCCTGGGGGGCCCCGTCCTCCTTCAGCTCCTGTCCGCTCTCCATCTCCCCCTCGGGGACCAACGTCGCCTGGGGGCCCCCGTCCTCCTTCAGCTCCTGTCCGCTCTCCATCTCCCCCTCGGGGACCGATGTCGCCTGGGGGGCCCCGTCCTCCTTCAGCTCCTGTCCGCTTTCCTTCTCCCCGTCGGGGACCGATGTCGCCTGGGGATCCCCGTCTTCCTTCAGCTCCTGTCCGCTCTCCTCCTCCCCCTCGGGCACCGACGTCGCCTGGGGGGCCCCGTCCTCCTTCAGCTCCTGTCCGCTCTCCTTCTCCCCCTCGGGCACCGACGTCGCCTGGGGGGCCCCGTCCTCCTTCAGCTCCTGTCCGCTCTCCTTCTCCCCCTCGGGGACCGACGTCGCCTGGGGGGCCCCATCCTCCTTCAGCTCCTTTCTGCTCTCCTTCTTCCCCTCGGGGACCGATGTCGCCTTCAGGTCGTTCTCAGACTCTATAATACAAGGCAGGGAAGGGAAGAGGCCGTCACCCTCTGGAATATTCGTTTGAGCTGGTCTTTTTTTTCTTTTTTTTTAAATCCTCACCCGTGGATCTTTTCCCATTGATTTTGGAGAGAGTGGAAGAGAGAGGGAAGGACAGAGAGAAACAGATGGGAGAGAAACACATCGATGGGTTCCTCCTGCACGTGCCCCGATCAAGGCCTGGGCCGGAGGGAATTGGGGGGGGGGGGAGTGGGAGGAGCCAGCAACCAAGCTACGTGCCCTTGACTGGAATCGAACCCGGAACCCTTCGGTCCGCAGGCCGACGCTCTGTTCACCGAGCCATGCGGTCGGCGGCCCCGGGCGCTCTGAAGGCGGAGGGAAGGCGCCCCTCTGGGGGGACACTGCCGTGCGGGGAGCCTGCGTGGGTAAGGGGCCGCACCCCACAGGACGAGGAGGGGACCCCCTCTCTGGGAGCAGTTACCAGAGCTGCAGGCCCCGCAGGCCTTCCGGGTCGCCGACCCCAGCCCGCACCCCGTCTTCCGCTGGGGACGGAGCTGCGGGGGGCCTGTGCCGGGCCCTCGGGAGGAGGGTTCCTGCTCTCGTGTGGGGTTCGCTTCGCTAACCTGACCTCGATCGCTTTACTTACTGGATCAGCCAAGGAACCTGGGGGGGCCCTCCGTCCCTACAGCCGCTGCCCGCGGGCCCGACGTCAGGGGAACGCACGTGGGCGTCCCGGGACAGCCCGACCCCCTTCCCCCCCTCCCCACGGCCGCCGGCTCTGGCCCAGCACCCCCACACACGCACTCCTGGACACAGCAGCCGGTTCAGGCCCCGGTGTCCCCCCTCCCCCTCCTCCTGGGTGTTCTCAAGAAAATGTAGAAAATGCAGAAAATGCAGATAAGAAAAATAAAAACACGGCCGGTGTGGCTCAGTGGGTGAGTGTCCACCAGGCACCCAGAGGGAACCGGTTGGATTCCCCGTCAGGGCAATGCCTGGTTGTGGGTTGGATCCCCAGCAGGGGGCGTGCGGGAGTCAGCCAATTGATGTTTCTCTCAAATCAATAAAAAAATATATTTAAAAGAACGAAATGTATTGTCCAGAGCTTCCCCGTCCCCCATAACCTTCCAGCACGGCAGGGCCCCTGGAAGTCCCACCTGCGTCCCCGGGGCATGGGTAGTGAGGACTCGGGGTGGGGAGGGGCCCCCTAACTCCCTGCTCGTCAAATGCTGACTCGACTGGTATTCGAAGCTCTCCATTGAGAGCAGCCCAACTGGCAGAGCCCGCCACCTCCCCCGGCCTGGGGTGGCCCGAGACTCGGCCACACATTCCCCTTCCATGCGCCCCCCCCCCCCCCAGACCCCGGGGTCCTGGCAGGTCCCAGCCATCACCCCCCACCCCCACCCCCACCCCCTGTGCCGCAGCTCTCCCTCTTGCTTTCACTTTCTATTCTGTGAACAGCCAGGCAGGGGCGGGGGGGGGGGGGGGGTGGGGAGGGGGGGAAGCTAGGAGCCAGCAGACAGGAAGTCTGTGTGTTCCCCGGGCTGTGGCCCTGAGCCCTGGCCCGAGGGGTGGGTGCTCAGAGGCCAGCGGAGCCAGGCAGGCCTCATCCTTCAGGCGCAGGCGTTTGGCCCTACTGTGCGCCCCCACGGACTGACCAGGACCAGCAGCACTTGCCACTCCCAACAGCAAGGGAGAGACGCCCCCAGAGTCACCCCTGCAAAAAGGTCAATGGTGCCCGGCCGGTGTGGCTCAGTGGTTGAACGCTGACCTATGAACCAGGAGGTCGGGGTTCAATTCCCGGTCAGGGCACAGGCCCTGGTTGCAGGCTCGATCCCCAGGGAGGGGCGTGCAGGAGGCACCGAATCAATGACTCTCATCATTGATGTTTCTCTCTCCCTCACCCTTCCTCTCTGACATCAATAAAAATGTAAGAATAGTTTAAAAAAACAAAAGGCCATGTGCTCAGAGGGAGAAGAGGGTTAGGCGAGGGCTCTAAGAGGGAGTGGCGGTGCCCTGCGGGGCCCGGGGCGAGGGGCTGGCCCGGCCCGAGGATGGCTGCTGGAGGGAGCAGGGTCTCAACCCCCCAGGCTGTCTCTGCCCCGAGCGTTATTTTAGGCCGATTACCTTTCAGAACCAGAGACCCAGGGCGGGCTTTTTCCTCCCCCTGGACCGCCAACAGGGACGTAGACAGAGGGCCTGGTCCAGGCCATGGAGACATTCACAGCGGCTTGGTGTGGGGGGAGAAGGACGGGGGGGGGGGAGGGCGGGGCGTGGAGCCAGCAGGGCCTGCACCACGTCCTGTACGGGTCCCACGTCTCTGCAGCCCCAGCAAACACCTGTTTGCCTTCCTGTAAACTGTCCTGCATGGGCCTGACGGGGAATCGAACTGTGACCAGGTTCATAGGTCGACGCTCAATCCCAGCCACACGGGCAGGGCGGGATTTGCTTCTATTTTGTTGAGTCTCTGAAGCCCCAGAGGCCCCTGCCGTCCCAAGGTCCATCCCCCGCCAGGCAGACGTTCTCATGACGAGGGGCGGGGAGCCCTGCGGGCGGAAGTCCCACTGGGACCCCAGGCGCTTGGCCACGCGGGGCATCCGGGCAGCGAGGAATCGAGGAGGGAGCGGACGCTCGCTGACCACCTAGGGCCCCTGGTCTGTGACCCTCAGGGGCCCGCAGGGCTGACTGCCACCCAGAGCTTCTGCCCAGGGCTCGGCCGCAGAAGCAAAGCAATAGAACACGATGCACAGCATGAAGCGCCGCGCCCCCCTCCCGCCCGCCCCCCCCCCCACCGCGCCCTCGAGCCCAAGCACAGTGTCTACAACCTGCGCACCTGACACACACGCCCGACCCGAGCGACCGCAGGGCGCACCCTTGGAGGTCACCCGGGCGCGAGCAGGGAGGCCTGGGACTGCGGCGTCTGTCCGCTATGCACACACACTCACACATGCACCCCCCCACACACATGCATATGCACACCGGTGCACATACATGCACACACAGCGGTGTGCTTACAGAACACGTGGGACTTCTGAGTCCCACAGCATGGTCTATGGAGCACCCACAGGGCGCCAGGCACCGCCAGGGACCTGGGGTAAAGCGGAGGCCAGACAGCAGTCTCCCCTGAAGCCACAGGACAGACAGACAGAGGGAGCGTGGCTGGCGGCAGGCGGCAGGCTTCAAAGGGGGGGGGGGGGGGCGGTGCTTAGGAAGGAGACAGCAGAGCAAAGGCTGGAGCGGGGGAGGTGTGTCCCAGGCGTCCCAGGGTCAGAGCCAGCCGTGTCCCCAGAAGGCTAGGAGGCCATCGGGTGGGGGAGCGGCTGCAGGGGAGGAGGTCAGAGGGCACCAGAGGGGCATTCAGGCAGGACTTGCAGTTTTTACTCTGAGAGGCTTGGCAGGAGGGGGGGCGGGCACCGCTTGGGCCCATGCAGCCAGAGGGTCCTGGGAGCAGACGTGGGGTGTGCAGAAGGGAAGGAGGGGAGGTCGGCGCTGGGGGTTGGGCCCGAGGCGCTGGAGGGGTGGGTCACCCAGCTCAGGGCAGGTGGGAAGCCTGAGGGGTGGGTTTGGGGGGGGCGGGGTAGGAGCTGGGCTTCAGAAACAGGAAATGGAGAGGCTGTCAGACACTCGGTGGGGAGAGCGGCTGTTTAGGTGACGGGTCTGGGACAGAAGGGCTAACCTGGTGCTAGCAGGATGCCGAGTGGGCAAGTCAGTGGGTGAGACCCACCAGCCGGGGCTGTGACACCCTGAGGTGCCACCGGCCACCCTCGCCAGGCGACCCCTCACCCAACCCTGTGCCTGGGGTCCCACTTCCATGCAGCATCCTCCAAACACCCCATCCCCGAGCTCAGCCACACTCCCCACTCCCAAGGGGGCAGGGAACCTCACAGTCTCTCCACGAAATGAAATTCTGACAAAGCGACAGGTGCCTCCAGCAAAAGCCCGGGAGCTGCTCGGGAAAGTGCTTCTGGCCAGAGGCGCTTCCCTTGGCCCCAGGAGACCCCCGCTCTGCCGGCCCTCTGTTCCCACCCCAGGAGAGGAGGCAGGACCGGGCTGACCCCCCATCGGCACCCCCAGCCTTACCCGGGGCGGGGGCCGCGGCGGGCAGCCTGACCCCACACTCGCAGCAGAACTTGGGCGCGTCCTCCTTGGAGACATGGCCGCAGGAAGGACACTCCATGCCGCCCTCCCCTGCGCCCTGCAGAGCTGGAAGCGCCAGTCCTAGGAAGCGGCCGCCTTTATTCCCAGCCGCCCGTCACGTGACCACCGTCCCGCTTCAGTTTCATTTTCTGGAAAGTGAAATTGCAAACAGCTCAGAAGGTCCCAGCTTCATCGAAACTCAGCTGAGCCCCTCCCCTGCAGCTCAGCCTGGCCTCCGACCGGCCGTCCTCCCCTCCGGGTCCCTGCTGTCCCCCCACCCCCCACCCCGGCTTCGGCACCCACTTGCTTTGCTGCTGCCCCGCCCCTGCCCCCCAGCCCGGCTCTGTGCTCTCCATCTCCTAGGGAGGCCGCCCGGCTGAGGCTGAGACTGGGGCCGGGTGGCTGAGGAGGGGTGCGGGGGGGGAGCAGGGAGGGTCCCCGGAGGACACAGGACATGCAAAAGCCGCCGAGTTGCGGGGAGGTGCCTGCTGCGTGCCCAGGGCAAGGTGCTCACAAGACTCAAACCCTGGCCCCAGGTGAGGAGGCTCAGGTGAGGCATCCAGGCGGAGCCCACAGAGCACCGGGGACGGACGTGCTGGCGGCCACACGGGGCTGCCCAGGGCTGCGGGGCCCCAGCCAGGGGCCTGCTAACGGGCAGGGGTTGCCACCTACGAAGCGCCGTCTCCTGTTGTGATGTCTCCCTCAGAACGCCCGCTGCGGGGGGGGGGGTCGGGGGGGCGTGGAAGCACGGGCGGGGCCATGCTCGTCCAGGCCAAGGCCAAACTCAAGTCAAGGGTCCCCGCTCCCAGGGGCCACGGGGCACACGGGGGGGGGGGGGCGGGGGACGGGGACTCGGCCGTCCTTCCTGCTGCGCCCCGCCCCCGCTCGCTGCTCTGGGCAGGGCTGCCTGTCCGCCTGCTACTGTGGGCTTGGCTTCCTCTCCGGCAGATGTGCTCTCCTGCGGGCAGGGCAGGGCAGGGTCGAAGATGCTCGATTGTGGGGTGCCCTGGCTTCGCCTGCCACAGCCAAGCCCTGGCCTCCACCTCGCCCTCCCCACCACAGCCCGAAGCCACCCCCACCGGGGCTCGGGCACTCTCTCGCTCCAAGACCTCCCATGGCTCCCACAGCCCAGGCCTCTCCGTTCCCCAAGCTCTCCTCCCCGGCTCTTCCTCCCCACAGACCAGAAGCCCCAGCAGCTCCGTAACCCACAACCCACAGTCACCTGCGCCAGGACCTCGGGGAGGGGAATGCCTTCTCTACTCAGCCAGCTGCCAGACCTTCCTTCCCCTTTATTTCCACCTGCTGAACTGTGCCAAGCTCAAAGCCCCCAGCCACCCCCGGAAAACCGGGGGGCTGAGTGGGTGGGGGCTGGAGTGGGTGCAGACCCCACCGTCTTGCCTCTCCCTCATTCTGTGCCCCCTCCACCCGCCTGGCTGTCAAGGCCACCACCCAGCAGGTGCCCCGGCACCGAGCCCTGCCAGGCAGCCCTGTCCTGTCGGGAGAAGCGTGCTCGGGGCGCAGGGGGGTGTGGGCAGGGCGGCCTCTCTGGTACAGTTGCTGTGTTTCCGGAACAATTCTTCCCTGTCACTGCCATCAGCAAAAGGGCAGGATTCCTGGGGAGGCGCCGCCCCGTCTGGCCGCCCGTCCACCATCCGCCCGCCCGCGAGGCCCCTCCTCAGGGTCTCACTTCACGCTTCCGGCCCAGGCTCCCCGGGGTGGGCCTCCGGGAGTGTTGGGGGGGCCCTGGGATGTGCGCTGCCCCTGGAATGCGTGCTGCCAGAGGGCGGGGCGGGGCGGGGCGGGGCGGGGACCAGGCTGCGGAACTGAAACCTGTGCCCTGGGAAGAGGCGGCGGGAGGAGAGGGGACAGAGCGGGGGCGTGGTGGGGGACAGACACCCGGACGCAGGAGTCACTGCCCAGCTCGCCCCTGCTGCGACCCAGACCCGCTGCGGCCCCCAGCATCCCCCCCCCCATCCCGCGCCTACCTCGCTGGGCCACTTGGTTTCGTTTCTGGCTCAGTCCCGCCCCTCCTCGCGCCTCTGGCTGTGCTGCAGGTTCCCCAAGGCCAAGGCCGGAATGTCCCTGCCGGGGGCGCCCCCCAGTGGACCCGTGCCGGGGGCGCTGCCTGCCAAGAGGCACGGGGGCAGCCCCGACTCCAGCCAGTCTGCACCCTGGTCTCCCCCAGCCACCCCGCCCCGCCGACCTGATACCGGGGCCCTTGGGAGCAGAAGCGGGGGATGTGCCCTGGACGGTACCCACGGCCCTGCAGAGCCAGCGGCAGCGGGAGAAGGGCCGTGGCCACCAGGCGGGTCGCTGAGCCAAGCTTCAGGCCACTTGGGTGCCAAGGGGAGGTCACAGCCCCATCCTAGGGCAGCCTGGTGCCCATGAGTGACCCAACGTGGCAGTGACGTCTGCTGCCCCACGCAGGGCCCCCTGGTCGCCGATCACCGAGGCCGCGGGGTCTGCTCTCACCCCTCCCTGCTCTGTGCCTGTTTCCTGTCTGTGAGCGCGTGGTCCCGCACCCAGGGCCGCTCGACAACACAGCCAACGCCCCAGCCACGTGTGCGATGCTCTTCCTCGCGCCTCACCTTCCTCTCCGGCCAACCAGCGCAGCCTGAGGGCACCCCACTGCGGCCACCAACGCTGATTAGAGTGGTTGTTACTGCCCGGCCACTCAGGGGTTGAGCATCGACCTACGAACCAGAAGGTCAGGGTTCAACTGCAGGACTGGGGCGCAGGCAGTGTTTCGGGGCCCCAGCAGAGGTCGCGGGGCGTGTTCTTGCATTCAGGCAGCCTCCGCGGACGTGGACGCAGGTGTACACCCCGTCACCCCATCCAGCTCACCTGGATCCAGGCAGCGCCCACGGCTGTGGCCTTCGACCTGGTGGCGCCTTCCTGGGGGCCCCAGCAGAGCTTGCCAGAAAGAAAGGGTGCACGGGAGTGGGGGGGAGCCCTGGTCACCAAGCTGTCTGTCCGGGAGGGAGCAGACCTAATTGGGCCGACCTTCTGGTCCTGGCGGGAGGGGCCCCCTGGGGACCCAGTGCTCAGCCACATGCCACGGCGGGGGCCCAGCAGGCCAAGGGGAAGCCTGGCTCTGCCCCCGCTGACACCATCACCGTCAGATGGGGGGAGGGGGGCACCAGCAGACCTCGTCAGTGTCCAGGGGAGCGGGGGCCGCAGCCCGGACCCCTGCCAGCTGGTGGCACCTCCGCTGAATGTCCGGAGGGCAGTGGAGGCTTGTGGACCGGCCGTGGAACCGCAGAACCAGCTCAAACTGGTCCTGTCCTGCTTCCAACGAGATCCGGAACCCAAGTTGACCCCACTTACGGGGGACCCGTGGAGCCCACTTACACGGGACACGTGTGGACATGACCTATCAATGACATGTGTGAGCCCTTAACTGCTTCCCCCACGGAACCACAAGAATGGACACCACGGGAAACTCAGGCCAGAACCCTTTGGGGGGGGGGGAGGGGCGGGGGGCACGCTGTCCAGGGAGACCCGGTGCTGAAGCCCCTTACGATCCCGCCCGAACCCTGGATGGGGAGGGATTTGAGCCCCGCCCCGTCTCCTTGCGCTGAACTCGCAATAAAAGCTCTTTCTTCTCCCCAAAGCTGGTGCCATAGTACGGGTTCCTCTGCCTGGTGACCCCCGTGTGGGCCTCAGGCTCTGGGCCGTCCCGTCACAGGTCCTTCCAGAACAGCAGCCGCTATCTACTCAGGGCTGGTGACACGCCAGGCCGCTCGTCCCCCTCTGCTCCCTCTAATCTGTGTGACGTGAAGGGTCAGGGACAAGGGATGCTGGGGCACCACAGCCGTCTGCACGGGGACGTAGCTGTCCGTCTGCACAGGGGCACAGCCGTCTGCACGGGGATGTAGCTGTCTGTCTGCACAGGGACGCAGCTGTCCGTCTGCACGGGGCATAGCCGTCTGCACGGGGATGTAGCTGACCGTCTGCACGGGGCATAGCCGTCTGCACGGGGATGTAGCTGTCTGTCTGCGTGGGGACATAGCCGTCTGCACGGGGACACAGCTGTCTGTCTGCACAGGGGCACAGCCGTCTGCACGGGGACATAGCCGTCTGCACGGGGATGCAGCTGTCCGTCTGCACGGGGACATAGCCGTCTGCACGGGGATGCAGCTGTCTGCACGGGGACATAGCCGTCTGCACGGGGACGCAGCTGTCTGTCTGCACGGGGACATAGCCGTCTGCACGGGGACGCAGCTGTCTGTCTGCACGGGGACATAGCCTTCTGCACGGGGACACAGCTGTCTGTCTGCACGGGGACATAGCCGTCTGCACGGGGATGCAGCTGTCCGTCTGCACAGGGGCATAGCCGTCTGCACGGGGAGGTGGCTCACAGCTGCCCAGGAGCGCAGAGGCCCTCGTGTGGCTCCACAGGGGGAATTTCCAGCCTGCCGGCCATGCTGCTGGGGCAACAGTGCGCGGAGGGGCCCAGCAGGGAAATCGACACGTGCAGAGTCCCAGCAGCCACGGAAACCACAGTAAACACGGCGCCGCAGGGACTGCAGGGAGCAGAGCACCGTGGGGACACCCCCCCTACCCCCCTGCCCCCCGCTGGGCTCACCCGCACGGGCCAGGGGATGGCTCCTGCAGCTTTCACAATACGCATTTGGTTGTTACAAAACCATTAAGGCTATTACTTATTTTTAATTAAAAAAAAAACAACTGGCAAATGGGCCCTGGCTGGTTTGGCTCAGTGGGTAGTGTCAGCCCGAGGCCTGAAGGGTCCCGGTGAGACTCCAGTCAAAGGCACGTCGCTCGGTTGCAGGCTCGGCCCCGGGCCTGGTGGGGGTGCGTGTGGAAGGCAGCCAGCCGATGTGTCTCTCACATGGATGTCTCTCTCCGCCTCGTCCCTGCCCTTCCACTTGCTCCGAAAGTCCACGGAAAAATACCTTCCCGGGAGGTAAAAACGCAGTCCAGCCTCACCGCCCTTCGGCAGGCAGGAGGCCACCGGCACACCTTGTGGGGGAGGAGGGGGATTAGCACCGCCGGGGGCGGGGGCGGGGAGATGCGCCCCACCCGCCCCCCAAGCCAGGAAGTTTGGGCTGCGGGGACCTTCCTGGCCCAGACTGACACGCTGGAATCTTTCGTTCTAGAAGTCTCTCTCCAAACAAGGGCTCTGCCCCAGGTCGGCAGGAGGTCAAGCTTCCATCGTCCCGGGGGAAGCCAGTGAGGCCGCGTCCTCCTTCCTCCGGGTCCCAGCTCCCGCTTCCTCAGACCCTCCAGCCAGCGCCGCTCCGGCCTCGCACGAGAACCTTCTGCGAGGCTCTCCAAACCACGGCCGCCCCGCCCTCGGGTGCTCCGGCCTTCAGCGGGGCAGCGTGGGCTCCGGGACAGAGTCGTCCTCGCCGAAGCTGTGGGGCTGGGTGCCCGGCTCCTGACTCAGGTATCTCTCTGCAGAAAAGTCAACATTTTTTTGCCCGGCCGGCGTGGCTCAGTGGTTGAGCGTCGACCTATGAACCAGGAGGTCCTGGTTCGATTCCCGATCAGGGCAAGTGCCCGGGTTGTGGGCTCGATGCCCAGCAGGGGGTGTGCAGGAGGCAGCCGATCCATGATTCTCTCTCATTGATGTTTCTCTCTCTCCCTCTTCCTTCCTCTCTAAAGTCAACAAAAATATATTTTAAAAAACAAACACACACAACATTTTTAAGCGCTAAACAAGCACCGGTGAGACGGGGTCAGCTCACGGAATGGGGTTAAAGGCCTCACCCATTTCAGGGTCCCTGCGTGGCATCCCCTTCCCCACCACAGTGGCCCTTTCTGATTGGTAGCTGCGCCTGCCTGTCATCCCCGCCCCTCCCCCGCCGCAGCCCCCCCCCCGCCCCCTCCCCCCCCCGTCCCGTGGAGGAGCCTCAGTGCTGCTCCTTCCAGCAACAACAGAGACTTCTCGGTGCCACACGGAGCCGAGGAACCGGACACGACCAGGGTCTGGAACCTTCCGTGGTGCTCGAGACGAAAGGGCCGCGAGAGGCGGGGCTGCTCAGGAGTGACAGCCTCTCCTGCGCCCGCTGGCGCCCTGCGGGGCCCTTCAGAGCCCGAACCGAAGTCTGCAGTCTCCGCGGCTCACTGTGTGCCAACCGCGCCTCAACCCGAGACACGCCCCGAAAAATAGAACCCCCGCCCCGGAGGGCCCTACGCCCCCCACCCTCACACCCCACAACCGGATGCAGCGTCCGAGCCCAGCGTCCACGGTGACCTCGCCGGCACCCACCTGCCTCCTCCAGGCTGGGGAAGTGCTGGACGTTCAGGTCAGCGGACAGCAGGACACGGCGCACGGGCTCCTGTGGGACGGAGAGGTCAGTGCCAGGCGGGAACGGCATGCTCTGGCCACAGGGCAGGCTGCCCGGCACCCTCAGGCGAGCACGGTCTCTCTCGGTCCCCGGGTGGGTACCACTCCCCCCTCAGGGAGACAGAGCACAGACCAGGCCCCCGGGGACGGGGACGGGTTAAGAGGAAGGCTGGCATGCTCACTGGTTGAGCATTGACCTATGAACCGGGAGGTCATGGTTCAATTCCAGGTCAGGGCACATGTCCCGGTGGTGGGCTCAACTTCCAGTAGGGGGTGTGCAGGAGGCAGCCGATCCATGATTCTCATCATTGATGTTTCTCTCTCTCTCTCCCTCCTCCTTCCTCTCTGAAATCAATCCTGTGTAATAAAAGCGTAGTTTGCAAATTGTCCCCTTGACCGGGAGCTCAGCCAGGGCGCGGGGCCAGCCGGGGGAAGGGAGGGAGGCCCTGGCCGATGGCAGCAGCGTCAGGTGATCGGGGGAAGGGAGTAAGTACCCGGCCGGTGGCTGGCAGCCGCTAGGGACCTACCGGTGCATGAATTCCGTGCACCGGGCCTCTAGTAAAATTGCGTTTAAGAAAAGAGAAACAGCCCTAACCGGTGTGGCTCAGTGGATAGAGCGTCGGCCTGCGGACTGAAGGGTCCCGGGTTCGATTCCGGTCAAGGGCATGTACCTTGGTTGCAGGCACATCCCCAGTGGGGGGTGTGCAGGAGGCAGCTGATCGATGTTTCTCTCTCATCGATGTTTCTAGCTCTCTATCCCTCTCCCTTCCTCCCTGTAAAGAATCAATAAAATATATTTAAAAAAAAAAGAAAAGAAAGAAAAGAGAAACGTCTCTAAGCAAGCACACACGACACAGAAGCTAACAGTGACGAGCAAAGCCCCGAGGCCAGATGCCTGAGTGGGATATGTGGCCACATCCTCGCTTTGTGGCCTTGGGCAGGGTCCTCAGCTCTCTGGGCCTGGACACCCTCACCCCGGCACGAGGTAACACCGGCCTCAGGGCTGCGAGAGCGGCAGGCGCTGGCCGTTTGGGGCGCCCACCTGCAGGCCGGCGAGGGCGAGGGTGAGGCCCCGCCGCCGGAAGTCCTCCAGCAGCTCCCCGAGCCCCAGCACCACCGTGTAGTCGAGGCTGCACACATGGCTGCACTCCAGGACCGCGCAGCGCGGCGGGGACGCTGCGGGAACAGGCGCGGGCAGTCACACGGCGAGGACGAGGCACGGGCGTGGCGAGGCCACGGGCAGCTCCGGCCTGGCGGGCGGCGTCAGGGGGTCCGCCGACACCAGCAGTTTCCCTCCAAGGAAGAACCGGTCCCTTTCCCCCAAACGCCAAGTCCCAGAGGGAGCAGGCGCTCAGGACAACGTTGGGGAAACGCCACCCTCGCCGGGCGCCGGGAGTGAGGGGGCTAGGCCGGGGGGACGCCGCTGAGACGCCCAGACCTCCTCCCTGACCAAGGGCAGGGCCTGGGGCCCCGGGAGCAGGCTGGGTGCGGAGGGGACGCGGGGAGCTCGGGGGTCACACGCGGCCATCCCTGCCTGGCCCACGTACCTCCCAGGGCACGGCTCGCCACCGCCTTGCGCAGGGCCTCGACGGCGGGGAAGTGCAGGCCGCCGGCCGGCTGCACCACCAGCACCGGCCACTCGGACACCTGGCACAGGGGAGGGGCAGCCCTGAGTCCTGGAGGCACGTCGGGCGGGGCAGCGGGCCAGGCTGGGGGCCGGGGCAGAGCCGCACGAGCCCTCACCGCCCCCGAGCCCTGCGCAACAGAGCTGTGGGCACTCCCGCTGTGGGCACTCCCGCTGTGGGCACTCCCGCCGCAGGCTGAGCGGCCACGCAGCCACGCCCTGGGCCACCAGCACACGGGAAGCTCAAGGCGCAGAGCCAGGGCCTGCGGGCGGCGGCGGCGGTACCTGCAAGCCGGGCCTGGCCACGGAGCGCAGGAGGATCAGCAGCGACACCAGCGTGCCCGCCAGGATGCCGTACTGCACCTCCCAGAGGCAGAGCAGAAAGGTCACGCTCAGGGGCAGCAGGTCCAGCCCTGGGGAGAGGGTGCGCTGAGGCCTCCTCCGGCAGGGTCAGGTCCGGGGGAGGGCAGGAGGGAGGGAGACCCCGCACCCCGCAGGGGCTGAAGGCACTCTCGGGGCCTGAGGGTCTGGGGGAGGCAGCCTGACCCTGGCCCCGGGGGGACACCTCCCAGAACCACGTGAGCCTCCCGCTCCAGCCGGCGCCGTGGTCGGAGGGGATGGCGGGCAGCCGGGACCTCGCGCTGACAGACGAGGAGCCACGTACTCCTCACGCGCCACAGCGTCCGGGCGATCCCCGCGTCCAGCAGCGGGGCCACGGCCATGATGATGACGGCCGCCAGCGCGGCCTTGGGGATGTAGTAGAAGAGCGAGGTCAGGTAGCCCAGCGACAGCAGCACCAGAACCCCTGTGGGGGGGGGGGAACTCCACTGACGGGGCCTGAGCCCGCCTGGGACGCAGGGGAGCCCCCCACCCACCCAGGACGCAGGGGAGCCCGCCACCCACCCGGGACGCAGGGGGAGCCCGCCACCCACCCGGGACGCAGGGGAGCCCGCCACCCACCCGGGACGCAGGGGGAGCCCGCCACCCACCCGGGACGCAGGGGGAGCCCGCCACCCACCCGGGACGCAGGGGAGCCCCCCACCCACCCAGGACGCAGGGGAGCCCGCCACCCACCCGGGACGCAGGGGGAGCCCGCCACCCACCCGGGACGCAGGGGAGCCCGCCACCCACCCGGGACGCAGGGGGAGCCAGGCCGCCTGCACTGTGGTCCTGCCGCCCCTTCCTCCCATGTCACGGCCTCAGCACATGGGGGTGCAGCGTGTGGGGGCTCACCTGTCACCAGGCCCCCCGCAGGGGTGCACACCCCCGACTGGGCGTTCACGGCCGTCCTGAAGAAAACATGGAGGCCATCAGTGGCGGCCAGAGCAGGGGGTGTTGGTCCACACAGGCAGCTAGTCTCCGGGGACAGGGCTGCCCCCAAGGCTTAGGAGCACAACAGAGCTTTGGGGTCCCCTCAGCAAAGGGGAACCACCCCGAGCACAGCAATCAGCCTCCCACTGGCGGCCGCGCCCGCAGAGGCCGTGAGGGCTGAGCCCGCGAGGGCTGAGCCCGCCAAGCAAGGCCCTCATCCTTCTCAGGAGACGGTGAGGACAGACACGCCGGACGGACACAGGAACGGCCACGTGGGGGACGCAGCGAGACAGCACCTGCCAGCCCCGAACGCGGCCCCAGGGGAAGCCAGGCTGCCGGCCCCTGCCCTCGGCTCCGGGCCTCCTGAGCGAGGCACCGTGGCTGGGGCTGGAGCTGGAGCCGCCATCGCCGGCGCTGGCTGGGCGGGTCTGCCCGATAACACTCCCGCCCCCGGGGTCCCGGGCCCTGGGGAAGGGTGGGGGGTGCTGCTTTTACGGAGAAAATCTGACGGAGCTGCCAGGTGGGGGTCCCACTTAACCCACACACGGCACGTGTGCAGACACACAGCACACGCGGTCACGCGGTGCATCCTGTGAGCACAGCACCCGGGCGCACACCAAACCCTCTGTGGGCTCCTGGGGCGGGCCTGGCTCAGCCGCGCGGCCTGCTGGGAGCCCCGCACCCACACCCGAGGCCGGAGCTCTCCCCCCACACCAAGGCCGGGCCCAGCAGCACAGGGCTGCCTCGTCCACCCGCCAACGCCGAACCGCGCCCCTGGCCAGCTGCACCCCTTGGGACGCAACCTGCTGTGTGCGCCTGTCCATGGAGGCCCTTCCTGGCCGCCGGCCGCCCCCAGGGAAGCTGATCGGGGAGCCGACAGGACCCTCGGCCTCGGCCGGGACCTCCCGGGGACTCAGACACGCAGGGCGGGCACTCACCGTCCGAAGCTGCCGGTGACCGGGAAGGAGGAGAAGAAGGAGCCCAGGACGTTGGTCAGGCCTGCGCACCAAGCGGGAGAGGGTTACCGGGAGGGAAGGCGCACGACGTGGAGAACAGGCAGCGGTGGCGGACGGAGAACGGGCGGAGGGGGCGGACGGAGAACAGGCGGAGGGGGCGGACGGAGAACAGGCGGAGGGGGCGGACGGAGAACAGGCGGAGGGGGCGGACGGAGAACAGGCGGCGGTGGCGGACGGAGAACAAGCAGAGGTGGCGGACGGAGTAAAGCCAGAGGGAAACAGGAGCCCAGGCCAACACCGCCAAGGCGGGCGTCACCGCCATCGGCCCAACGCAACAGGGCGGAGACGCGCCCGACGCGGCCTCACCGATGGACAGCAGCTCCTGGTTGGCGTCGATGCGGTAGTTGTTCTGAGACGCTGAAGAGGAGGGACGATAAAAACCCGTCACCACAGGGAAGGCCTCGCTAGGAAAACGTTCACGAGACGAAAAACAGGCCCCACGTCCCCGCCTACAGCACTCGGTCTGGAGGCGCAAACGTCAACGTAAACGCAGGAAACACACGCGTACGCTCAGGAGCACGCGGGGCACGTCTGTGGGTTTCAGATGGAAGCCGGCGAGCGGGGCAGGCGACATCTTACCAAAGGCCTTGGCCACGGCGATGCTCTCCAGCAGGCCCATCAGCGGCACCACGGCCAGCCCGGCCCCCATGTCCTGAGGGGAGAGGGAGGGTGAGTGACCTGCAGGGCAGGAAAGGACCCTCAGGGATGTCCGTTCCAAGGGCTCCCCTTTCCCGCCGGCCTGTGCGGCTCAGCGGTTGACCATCTACCGATGAACCAAGAGGTTGCTGGTTCGGTTCCCGTCAGGGCACACGCCTGGGTTCCGGGCACATCCCCAGGGGAGGGCGTGCAGGAGGCAACTGATGAATGATTCTCTCATCATTGATGTTTCTCTCTCTCTCTCTCTCTCTCTCTCCCTCTCCCTTCCTCTCTGAAATCAATAAACGTTTTTTAAAAATAATCATGCCAAAACCGGTTTGGCTCAGTGGATAGAGCGTCAGCCTGCGGACTGAAGGGTCCCGGGTTCGATTCCAGTCAAGGGCATGTAATTTGGTTGCGGGCACATCCCCAGTGGGAGGTGTGCAGGAGGCAGCTGATCGATGTTTCTCTCTCATTGATGTTTCTAGCTCTCTGTCCCTCTCCCTTCCTCTCTGTAAAATATCAATAAAATATATTTTTTTAAAAAAATAATCATAAAAAATAAAGGGCAGGGAGGGGCCGAGTAGGGAAGAAGGGAAGTATACACCCGGAGACCAACACTGGCTTTCAAGAAAAGGGGCATCCCCTTCCGATGCCGGCCGCCGCTCAGGGTCACACCGCTGTCGGTTTGTAACGGGTCCGACCCCGTCTTCCTTCAGTTTGTGTTTGTGGTGATCTTTTTTGTTTTGTTTTCGTTTTGTTTGGCTTCGGGGGGGGGGGGGGGCGGAGGGGGGTCTCTTGGAACCCTGCTTTGTGAAGGCAGAGCAGACACCGGCCTCCCGCAGGCACGCGCACTCGGCTGCAGGGCTGTGAGCTCGCCCACGCCAGGTGCGGACGCGGCAGAAAAACAAACGTGAGGCCCTGAGGCTGTGCCCGATCTGGAATTCTCCCCTGCCTGTCCCTGCACCCATCGACGCCTCTTCCCGAGGACCGGGCAGTCCCGCCGAGCTCAGAGCTCCCTGCCACCAGCGGGCGCCTTCGGGGGACAGAACCAGGCCCCGAGGCCCCCTTGCAGCCCAGCCCGGCGGGCCCCGCTCCCTCCCTGCCCACCTGGACCATCTGGGTGAAGGAGACCGTCCCGTTGGCCGTGGTCAATGAGAAGGGGGGGGCCCGCACCGGAGGGAGCCCCTGGACTATCTCCCCAGTGAGAACGAAAGGCCGGTAGCCGGCCACGTCGCAGGAGTACGCCATCAGGGCGGCGCCGGACACCACCAGGGCATTGCGGGCTGTGCGGAAGGAGGGGAGACCCGTGAGGAAAGCTGGCTCCTCTGTACACGGGGCGGGAGCCGCCCAGCCACGCCCCCTCACGCTCCACCCTGGGGACAGGGTGCGGGTGGAAAAACCCCCCCCCCATGGGAAGCCCTGCCCAGCCCCACCGCACAGCAGGACCCCAGGAGCTGACCGTCCCAGGCCCGGGCCACGCCCAGATGGGGAGGGAGAACCTCCAGGGGGGCCCCGCCCAGCCCCCGCGCCCCCAGGCGCCTGTCGGGGCGGTGGGGCCCAGCTGTGGGACTGGCCTCCACAAGGCCCTCACCGGTCGTGGCCGTCCAGACCAGCCCGAGGCTGAGCCGCACGCCGGGGGGCGTGTTGGGGTGCACGGGGGGCGCGTGGGCCCGCATCAGCCGCAGCAGCAGCAGCAGCAGCAGGCAGACCAGCCCCAGCACGGCGTCGCCCACCCTGCGGACAGACGCCGTCACCGTGGTCACCGCCGACCGTCCAGCGGCAAGCCCTGGCCCCCAGGTGACCTCCTGCCGGAAACCTCTCCGTGGCTCTGTGTGCTCCCGGGGAGTCAGCCCCCAGGCCCCGTCAGAAAGGGAGGAGAGGACGGCCACCGGGCCTCCCTCGCCTCCAGCCTCAGCGCTGCTCCCCGCCGCCCCTGCACATCACTCCTTCCCTCTGCTTCCCGCCAGAGGGTCCCGGCTCCCGGCTGGACTCAGCGGGGAGCACCTCCTGCTGTTCTCTCGCCTGCGCCCCCTCCGCACTGAACTCGGCCCTTCTCAGAGGGGGCCTGGTCCTTCTCTATCTCACCATCTCTTCCCACTGCTACCCCCCCGAGAGGGCGCGGCACGGGGTCACACCGACCGGCTCTCAGGTTGCTGGAGCCGACCTCTGACCCCTGCACACGCCCCTGGCTGACTCAGCCGCTCTGGGCTCCCGGAGATGCTGACAGGGCTGCCCCAGGGAACCCTGTTTGAGCAGCAAGGCCCCAGAGTGGAGGAGGGGGGCCAGGAGCAGGGTGTGGGGGGGAGCGTCCCTGTGGGGGTCGGGGCAGAGAAAGGCAGGCAGGCAGGCAGGCTACCTGGTCTCCCCGAGGCTGCGGAAGGTGTGGTAGAGCTGCAGGAAGAACTGTCGGGGGACGCGCTGCAGTCCTAGCAGGTTCTGGTCAAAGAGGCTCTGGTTAGACGCCCTTCCCCAGTGAGGCCCGAGGCCCCGCCCACGGGGGGCCTTCCCGGGGGACACATCTCATGGGCCCCAGGGACCATCTGCCCATGCCCACACCCCAAAGACGGACCAAAGTGAACCCCAGGAGAGGGCATTTCACAGCCTTCGGGTCAATGACCCCCCCCCCCCACCCACTATTTTCATATCCCAGGGAAACCAATCTGGGGGACCCATTGTTCCACCTCGCCCATCGCGCAGGCCCTGTTGTAACTGGCTTGCAGCCGTGTCCGTCACTGAGCGGCCCGCCCCCCGCCACGCAGACTCCACCACCATTGGCCCAAGGCCGTGTCCATCCCTCAGAGGCTTACCTTGATCTGCCCGACGCCGATGGTGATGGCAGCAGCGGAGGTGAAACCTTTGATGACGGGGCAGGAGATGAAGTCCAGCAGGAACCCTGGCGGCCAAGGGGGACACGGAGCTGGTCCCGGTGGTGCACGGAGGCCGGGGGTGGACATGGGCTGGGAGGGGGTGCGGGTGGGGCTGGGGTTAAGCCTGGTGGGCACACACCGGTTGGCAGGTTTGGAGAGCGGGAGGCCAGGCTAGGGTCTGAGGCCTTGGGCCCTTCTCCAAGCAGCCTGGCTCCTAAGCAGAACAGGGTAGTGTGGGGGGCTGAGGGCGGTGGGGGGCTGAGGGCGGTGGGGGGCTGAGGGCGGGCGCCCCACCCACCCTCACAGGGACCCTCACAGGGACCCTCACAGGGACAGCCCCTGAAAGGCCAAGAAGAAAGTGTTGAGAACAGCCTGGCTCAGGGTTGAGGGTTGACCCATGAACCAGGAGGTCACGGTTCGATTCCCCGTCAGGGCGCATGCCCAGACTGTGGGCTCCATCCCCAGTAGGGGGCGGGCAGGAGGCAGCCGATCCATGATGCTCTCATCATTGGTGTTTCTCTCCCTCTTCCTCCCGCTCTGACGTCAACAGAGATATGTATTTCCCAATGTGGAGGGCAGGGCACCCCAGGAGACAGGGGCCTCGGCTGGTTGCCCAGGAAGAGAACCGCAGCGCCCCCCCCACCCCAGGCAGCTCCTCGCAGGAAGGCCCGGGCCTACCCAGGCACAGGCAGCGCATGGCTAGCTGCACGCAGCCGCACAGGAAGGCGAGCAGCACGGCGTAGGCTGGCTCCCGGAAGGTGTAGGAGGAGACCAGGAGGGACATGATGGCCGTGGGGCCCAGGGTCACGTCGCGGGCGGTGCCCAGGAAGAAGTACACGAAGCACCCCACGAAGGCAGAGTAGAGGCCGTACTGTCGGGGAGAGAGCAATGGGCACCCAGGAGGCGGGTCACGGGGTCACGGGGCCCCTGGTGTCCGTGTCCGAGCGCAGGGGCCCGGGGGCGCCGTGGCTCCCCTCTCAGCCGCCACAACGAGGGGCCATTCCCACCCGCCTACGAGCACCAACGCCTGGGCTTATGTCCGGGTCCGAGTGGGAACCCCTCTTCCGGAGCCGCCCGCCGGCCCCCCGGGCAGCCCAGGACCAGCTGGTGGTGCGCGGCCACCTGAAGTGCCCAAGGCAGTCGCAGGCTCTAGACTTCCCGGTCCCGCGGGGCTGAGCCCGGGGTGCCCCCCCCCCCCACAGCCCCCCCCCCCCCCCCCCCCCCCCCCCGGTCTGGGGCAACACCAGGCATTTCGGCTCTGCTTCCGGCGGGCGCCGAGGCCCAGAGAGGGGTCAGGCGGCGGGGGGATGTGGCGACAGCAGGCAGACACCTCACCTGGGGAGGGAGTCCGGCCACCTCGGCGTAGGCCAGCGCCTGGGGGATGACCGTGAGCGCGACCGAGAGCCCCGCCACGAGGTCCATCCTCAGCCACCGCGGGGAGTAGTGGGGCATCCAGGCCAGGAGGGGCAGCCACCTCCGCAGGGCGGCAGGGGGGCAGCTGCGGGCCCTGGGGGCCGGCGGGGGGGGCCAGGGCATGGCCTGCTCCATCGCCTTCCCAGACGCCATGCCTGTGTGGGCGTGGGGGGCACAGAGTCGGGGCACGAGCTTCGAAGAACCTGGTCACAGGGAGAGGGTCCACCCCCACCCTGAGCGGTTCAGAGGGCCTCCCTCCCACGGGGCCTCTGAATGCCCACAGGGGCCTGTCTCACAGGAAGGGGAGGGGGTGGCGGGGGCGACGTCCCTGCCCAGCACCCCTCCCATTCCTTCCCCCCTTCCCTGCCCGATGCTCTCCCTGGAATCCCCCCCCCCCCCACCCACCCACCCTTTGCAGGGCGCTTGCTGGGAAGAAGAGAAAGCCGATTTTCCATGAGAACCCTAAACACCACTCAGGGCCGGCCTGGGGGAGAGCTTTCCTTCCCACTTCCCTCCCCAGGAACCCACTGGCAGGAGCGGAGAGGCAGGCAGGTGGGCGCAGGAGGCCCTGAGGCCCCGGTTTTCCCACTCAGGGGCCTGCTGCGCTGGGCTGAGGGGGGCGTCTCCCATCCTGAGGCTGCGCGCTGCCCCAACCCCCACCTGTGGCATTCGCACCCCTAGAGGGGCCCCAAGAGTTGTAGTTGGTTCTGGAAAAACGCCAGAGGTCCCTCCTCCAATTCCAATTTCACAGCACCCTCCAGGACCACCCCGGCCCCCCGCCCGCGGGCCAGCTCTGGGCAGAGCCCGACCCCCACCCCGAAGCCCCTGGCCCGGCCCCTGGCGTCTAAGAGTGAGGCCCCCACACCGGCCCCAGCGAGACCGAAGGCGGCAGGAACCTGGGAGGGACGCGGTGGGTGGGGAGCCGGGGTCCCCGCGGGAGGCGCCCGCACCTTCGGCGACCCCGGCCCGTCGGGGCAGCTCGCCCACCCCGCCCACCGCGGACTCACCCCACGTCGCCACCGCGGGTCGCAGACCTGCCCGGCAGCGGGACGTGGGCGGAGCCGGCGCCTCGTGACCGGCGCTGGCATCACGTGACGCGGGGCGGGGCGGACCGGGACCGGACCGGGACCCGGACAGAGATGGGTGCTGCCGCCATGCGCCGCCCCGGGCCGGTCTGCTGGGCGCTGCTGCTCGCCCTGGGGCTGTGCCGCGCGCACCGGGCGCGCCCCCGCCACGTGCTGCTGATCCTGGGTGAGAGCGCCCCGCCCCGCCCCGCCGCACCCCCACCCCGCTGTCGCCCCGCCGCCCGCAGCCTCACTGCCACCGCTGCTGCCCCGGGCGCCTCGTGGTCGCTCCGTGGAGAGGGAGGCGGGGCAGTCTCGCTCACTGCGGGGTCTGCTGGGATCGCTCCGCTTTCAGCCCCCCACTCCTCCGCCGGCTGACCCTGCACCCCTCCCATGTCCAGAGCCCCGACCTCGGGGTCCACAGATCCCAGCGGGAATGCCAGAGAGGAGCCGATGCCCACATCCCCAGAGGCCAACGTGCCCTGGGGCCCCCGGTCTCCCTGCGGCTTCTCTGACCCCCAGAGCTCTGAGGGTCAGCTCTGCTCCCACCCCACACCCCTCTTCCTCAGCCCCATCCCCTCCCAGAATCTCCCAGTCCCCGCTGCTCTTAGGAGACTTAGGAGACTTCCCGTTCGGGTGGCCAGCCTGGCTGTCACAAGGCAGCCGGTTCTTCCCCTTTTCTGAGGCTGGCCCTGCGCCAGGTGCTCTGATTAACCCTGTGGTCTGTGGCCAGGCCTCGGCTCCGTGCAACCCGGCCGCTCTCCACTGGGGCTCCCTCAACCCCACCCAGGGGCACCAAGGAGCCCTCCACGGATCCACACCTGCCTGCTAATGTGCCCACCCGAGTAACCTGCCCACCCGAGCTCCATGCACCCAAGCTCCATGCACCCGAGCTCCATGCACCCGAGCTCCCTGCCCACCCGAGCTCCATGCACCCGAGCTCCATGCACCCGAGCTCCCTGCCCACCCGAGCTCCATGCACCCGAGCTCCCTGCCCACCCGAGCTCCATGCCCACCCGAGCTCCATGCCCACCCGAGCTCCATGCCCACCCGAGCTCCCTGCCCACCCGAGCTCCATGCACCCGAGCTCCATGCCCACCCGAGCTCCATGCCCACCCGAGCTCCCTGCCCACCCGAGCTCCATGCACCTGAGCTCCATGCCCACCCGAGCTCCCTGCCCACTCGAGCTTTATGCCCACCCGAGCTCCATGCCCACCCGAGCTCCATGCCCACCCGAGCTCCATGCACCCGAGTTCCATGCCCACCCGAGCTCCCTGCCCACCTGACCTCCATGCCCACCCGAGCTCCCTGCCCACCCGAGCTCCCTGCCCACCTGACCTCCATGCCCACCCGAGCTCCATGCCCACCCGAGCTCCATGCCCACCTCAGCTCCCTGCCCACCCGAGCTCCATGCCCACCCGAGTTCCATGCCCACCCGAGCTCCATGCCCACCCGAGCTCCATGCCCACCTGAGCACCCTCCCCACCTCAGCTCCATGCCCACCTTAGCTCCATGCACCCGAGGTCCCTGCCCACCCGAGCGCCCTGCCCACCCGAGTACTGCCTGCTAACATGCTCACTGCTTTTCACACTTGGCTGGTAACATTGCCACTCGGCTATCATGCCTGCTGAGTAAAATGCCCATCCAGGTATCATGCCCACTGGGTGATGCCCACCTGGGTAGCTTGCCCACCTGGGCATCACTGGCCAGGCCACTGCCGCAGGACCCCGCTCTTCCCTCCCACACGTGGCTGCTCCTGAGCCCAGCTCACCGGGTCCCGTGTCCCCCACCTTCCTAGCGGATGACGGAGGCTTTGAGAGCGGTGCCTACAACAACAGCGCCATCGCCACGCCGCACCTGGACGCCTTGGCCCGGCGTAGCCTGGTCTTCCGCAACGCCTTCACCTCGGTCAGCAGCTGCTCGCCCAGCCGCGCCAGCCTCCTCACTGGCCTGCCCCAGGTGAGGGGCGGGGCAGGAGCAGGGCCTGGTGGAGGGGAGCCCTCCCTGCCCCCTAGGTGTGCTCACCTTCCATGCCCCGCTCCGCACGTGGCATCCTCTGGTGAGCAGGTGCACGCTGGGGTCCCCCGAGGCGGAGGCCGCGAGGAGGCGCCTCCGGAGAGGGGCCTGTGGCCCGAGCACACACTCCGACGGCTCACAGGCCGCTGGGGGCGGCGGGCCTCTGGGAGGGGGGAGCCTTTCGCCATCAGCTGGCATCTTTCTGGTCCGAGTGGTAACACCCACGAGCTCACACCGTAGAGCAGCCGGGTCACAGGCCCGCGCTGTCCCCTTCCCACGGTGCGTGCTCACGTAGGGGAGCGGGCAGTCCAGGCGAGCGGAGGGGCCAGCGGAAGCCGCCCGGCCCGGGGCACCTCCTCCCCGTCTTCCATTTCCTGCTGACGCGCCATGCGGGGTGAGGAGTGAGAGTGCTGGCCCCTGAAGACTAAACAGGCCGTGAAGGGCCGGGGTGATGAGCTGTCAGGCCCCCACCCCCGGCTCACGGTGTCCCCGCCGCCGCAGCACCAGAACGGGATGTACGGCCTGCACCAGGGCGTGCACCACTTCAGCTCCTTCGAGGGCGTGCGGAGCCTGCCGCTGCTGCTCAGCCGCGCCGCCGTGCGCACAGGTGAGGGCTTCCCGCACGGGCCCGAGGCCGGGCCTTGTCCTGAGCCACCCTCAGCCGGTGGCCGCTGGGAGCACGGTCCCCAGGGCTGGGTCTCCGGGCCGGGCCCGGGTCTGGGCAGCCTGCGTCGAGGCCATGGCAGGGCTGGGGCGGAGGAGGGCGCAGAGGGCACCGGGAGGCTTTGGGGACTCTGGATGGCCTCTCCCGCCCCAGGCATCATCGGGAAGAAGCACGTGGGGCCGGAGGCGGTGTTTCCCTTCGACTTCGCGCACACGGAGGAGACGGACTCGGTGCTCCAGGTGGGCCGCAACATCACGAGGATTCGGCTGCTGGTCCGGGAGTTCCTGCGGACGGGGGATAGCAGGTGCAAAGACCCGCCCCCCCCACCCCCCCCAGGCCGGACCCGGGCGGTGAGCATGGGACGCACCCCAGAGTCTTTCCTTGAGAGGACTCTCCAGACAGTGGAGTGGGGTAGGGGTGAAGGTTCCAGACACTCAAGTGAACCTGGTCAGAGGAAGAGGGCCCTGGGGAAACGGAGGCAGTGAGGCTCGCAGGAGACTCTCAGTGACAGGAGCAGGCAAAGCCGAGGGGCTCCTTTCTGAAGGAGGGGCTCCCCAGGGTCGCACACCAGGCCCTGGCACTGAGGCCCCGCCCTGCGCAGGCCCTTCTTCCTGTACGTCGCCTTCCACGACCCCCACCGCTGCGGGCACTCCCAGCCCCAGTACGGGGCCTTCTGCGAGAAGTTCGGCAACGGGGAGAGCGGCATGGGGCGCATTCCAGACTGGACCCCACAGGTCTACGACCCCCAGGATGTGCAGGTAGGGGGCCCTCGGCGAGCTCGCAGCCCGGCCCCGGGTGTGGGACTCGGCTCGGAAGTGGCCCTGTGACCTGGGTCCAGGTCCCCTCTGCGGGGCCTGCAGAGAGAAGCCTGAGGGCCCGGGTGACGCACCCAGCATCGAGGATTGGGGGCTGACCCATTCCCGGGAGGAGGCCGGCACCGCCCCGCCCTGGTTCAAGGCTGCACAGGTCCCGGCCTCTCTGCTGACATGGACTGTCCACCCACCTGCCTCAGGTGCCTTACTTCGTCCCTGACACCCCAGCGGCCCGGGCCGACCTGGCCGCTCAGTACACCACCATCGGCCGCATGGACCAAGGTGAGGCAGGACGCCCCGGCGTGGGGGTGCCCGTGCGGGCCAGGAGCCTGGGACCAGGGGGTGTGGAAGGGCTCCTGTCTCCGGCCCCTGCCTGGACTGTCTGTGTCAGCCCCACAGGGAGACCTGAGGTTCCAGAAAACACAGGGCAGCGGTGGCAGCTGTGTGGGGTGACATGGAAGTGCCGAGGGAGGGCCGGCGTCTGAGGGGGTGGGGGGCGGGTGGGGAGGAAGGCTGGGGAGGCCCTGCACGCCAGCTCCGGGGCGGGGGGCGGAGTACTGGGCAGAGGCCCAGGCCGGTGGGAGGGACAGCGCAGGGCCCAGCGGCTGGGGCAGGAGCGAGGGCGGGCACGCACCGCCGGGTGGGGAGGAGGGAGTGGTCCGTGTCCGTCTGCCCTGAGCGGTGCCCTCTCCGCCCGCAGGCGTCGGGCTGGTGCTGCAGGAGCTGCGGGCGGCCGGCGTCCTGAACGACACCCTGGTGATCTTCACCTCCGACAACGGCATCCCTTTCCCCAGCGGCCGGACCAACCTGTACCGGCCGGGCGCCGCGGAGCCCCTGCTGGTGTCGTCCCCGGAGCACCCGAGGCGCTGGGGCCAGGTCAGCGAGGCCTACGTGAGCCTCCTCGGTACGGCCCTGCACCTACGGGAAGGGGAGGGCGGCGGGTGCGGAAGTGTGGGGGACACCATGTCCGGGCTGTTCGCACCACTCCCTGCCGTGGCGAGGCGGATAACTGCCCCCGGCCACGCAGCAGGGGCCGATGAGCACGCTGGGCTTCCAGCCGGGCCTGGCCACCCCACCGAGCGGAAGGTGCTGCTGCCCCGATACCCACCCCGGTCCTGGCGCAGTAGGCCGGGCCGGGCCTCAGAGCGCGTTTCCGACGTTTTCCCGGGGCGGTACCGATCGATGCTGCGGCCCCGGGACCCCGTGGGATCTCAGGAGTCACAGTGGGTGGGTGTGGAGACATTGAGGCAGGTGGGGCAGCAGCCTCTGGCTGGCTGGCCCTGCCGGTCCCATTGGTCCTACGAGAGGCTAATGGCCTGGTGGCCTGAGGAAGGAGGGGAGGGAACCCTAAGGCAGAGCAGGAGGGCTCTGGGTCAGAGGCAGGGGTCAGGGCAGCAGCACCCTCGGGCCCTTTGGCCCCAAAGCACGTGCGGGAACGCGGTGGCTGCAGCTCAGCGCAGGAGCCGATGAGCCGGGTGGGCGGCCTCACGGGTCCGAAGGGTCTTAGAAGGACCCTGAACGTCAGTCACGCAAAGGGGCGGGCGGAGCGGGGCGGCAGGGACGGGCCCGGCCGGAGCTCCTCCTGCTGGTGGCTGAGGGGAGAGGCGGCCCACCGGCTTCCCCAGGCTCCGCCTCGGCCTTCCCTGGCCTCGTGCCCGCCTGTGCGTGCTGATGCGCCGCCCTCCCCCCGCAGACCTCACGCCCACCGTGCTGGACTGGTTCTCCATCCCCCTACCCCCGCTACGCCATCTTCGGCTCCAGGACGGTCCGGCTCACTGGCAGGTCTCTCCTGCCGGCGCTGGACGCGGAGCCCGCCTGGACCACGGTCTTCGGCAGCCAGAGCCACCACGAGGCCACCATGTTCTACCCGATGCGCTCGGTGCAGCGCGGGGCCCTGCGCCTGGTGCACAACCTGCACTTCAAGATGCCCTTCCCCGTCGACCAGGACCTCTACGTGTCGCCCACCTTCCAGGACCTGCTGAACCGCACGGCGGCCGGCCGGCCCACGCGCTGGTACAAGGACCTGCACGGCTACTACTACCGGGAGCGCTGGGAGCTCTTCGACCTCCGCCGTGACCCCCGCGAGACCCAGAACCTGGCGGCCGACCCGCGCTACGCCCCGGCGCTGCAGCGGCTGCGGGCCCAGCTGGCCAAGTGGCAGTGGGAGACCCAGGACCCCTGGGTGTGCGCCCCCGACGGGGTCCTGGAAGAGAGGCCCTCGCCCCAGTGCCGGCCCCTGCACAACGAGCTGTGAGCCGCACGCGCCGCCTCCGGGCCCGGTCCTCGCGGCCCTGCCAGGGAGGGCGCCTCGGGCCCAGGCACAGCCGCCTCCGCGCGCAGCCCAGGTGCTGGCCTCCTTCCCGCCTCTGCCTGGAGGGGCCAGAGGGCGCGTCTCCACCATGCCATGGGACATGGCCGCCCTGTGTCTGCGCCGTGTCCCAGCACAGGGACTCCAGGGCGACCTAGGACAGGCGTGGACAAGGGGTCGTTTCCCTCGGTTGGGTCCCGGGACCCTGCTCATTCTCTGGAGCCACAGATGTCCGTGCCCTTCCCGCGAGAGGAGACGAGGGGCTGTGTGCGCCACGTGGGTGGAGGCGGGTCCAACCCCTCTGGGAGCGCAGTGGTGGTTTTAATCGACCTCTGGTCCTGAAGACACGGGACGCCGGGCCAAGTCCCCGGCCCCGGCTGGGTTCCAGGGGGACCGCTCCCGGCAGGCTCCGAGCGGCAGGTCTGAGCCTGTGCGTGTCCATCCTTTTGACGCCCAGGGATGCCACCCGTCTGCGGGCTGGTCCCTTCGGTGGAGGACACGGGTCCTAGCGCAGACCGCCGGCCCGAACGCTCCAGGCCCTCCTCCTGGCGTGGAAGCAGAGGCTCTGCCTGGGAAAGCCGGGAGGGCGCTTTCTCTCTCGATGGGGGGCTCCTGGCGCCCCCACCCTCCCCATCTCCTCCCTCCTGGGGGCGAGGGTAAGCCACAGGCCAGAACACTGTACACGCTTCTTTTAGTAAAACACGCAAGTCCGTTTCTGAGCTCATTTACAGCAGCGCCCCCGGAATTCCCGTGCGGCTTCCTGGGCGTCAGATCTGGGCACTGCTGTCCAGGGACTTTCAGTTTGTGAGGGGGCAGCTGGGCCGGGTGGGGGCCTGGGGTGGGGGGCCTCCCCTGGGCAGTACCCAACTGTGTCACGGTGGCCTGAGATGGGGGGAGGGGGGACACTGGTAGAGGCAGTCCTCAGCCCCGGAGGAGCCGCCGGCCCCAGCAGAGGGGTCTGGGGGTACAAACGCACCGAAGACACTGTGTCCGTCACTCGGAGATGAGCCTTCGTGGTAAACAGCCTACACGGGAGTGACTGAGCATCGGCACCAGCAGCCGGGAGAACGGGGCTGGTGCTAGGTGGTCTGCGCCTCCGCCTGGGCAGGGGCACCTGACCTTGGGGCCACCAGTGCCGCCGCCCGCCACCTCCGTGGGTGTGGGGGGAGCCTCTGACACACTGAGATGCAGAGCAAAGTTCAGGGGTCGGTCAGATGGGCACTTATCTGGGGACACCTGGGCCTCCGGCTGTGGGGAGGGCACCAGGACCCGCCCGTGGAGCGTCCTTGGGGTGTCAGTTCAGACCATGCCAAGCCCTGGTGCGAGGAGATGGTTTACACAGGAAAGAGTGGACGGTCTGAGTGCCCATCTGTGACCTGCACGTGGCGAGGGTGGTGGTCGGACTCCAGTGAGGGGACCCGAGGGGGCGTGTGCGGTGATCACGCCAAGCTGAGCCCGCAGGACAGGGCGCGGGGTCCGCCAGTCGGGAGGACACAGCATCTGTCAAGGGGGGCTCTGCTCCGTCCACACCACCTTCTTCTGCTCGTCGGAGATGGCGAAGCGGACGCAGCTAAGCAGCGCGTCCAGGTCACCCCAGGCGTCGGGGGCCAGGCTGCAGCAGGGGCAGGGTGCCCTGTCCAGCTCGCCCTCCTCCTGCCTGCTGGCCGCCAGGAGCTGCTCCTCCGAGGCGCCCAGCCGCTGCAGGGCCTTCCTGCGGGGCCAGAGGCGGCTCAGGGGGACAGCGCCGCTGCCCCGTCCCAGCTCGGGATCCCAGGGGACCAAACACCCCTGGGTGCAGCGGCCAGTGTCACGGGGTCCTGAAGAGACGGGGCCCCAGACCACACGGCCGGGCAGGGCTGGGTGTCTAGTTTACAGCCTCGGGTGTCAAATTATAAAGGGCCCAGGACTCCTGGGCTTGTCCCCAGCCATGAACAAGCCACGGCCTCCAGCGTGGTCCTCGCCACCGGGCGGGCGGGTCCCTGTGGCCCCAGCAGACGGGGCCTTAGTGAGTCAGCGCAGGTGCCAAGTCCTCGCTGTCCTCTGGACTGCTTCCCAGGGGGGAAGGGGAGCCTCTGTCCCAGAGTTGTGGGGGCCCCACCCTGTGACATTTCCAGGAATCCCGTCACATGCTCCAGAGGCACGAGGGCCTTCTGGGGAGGCCCAGCCGGGAGCCGCCCAGCGGCCAGCCCCGGGCGCACCTACCTGAGTCTCTTGGCCGCCTTCTCGTTGATGACAACGTGGAGGACGATGGGGAAGATCTCCATGCTGTGCAGGGCACGCACGCTGTCCAGTGGGACGTCCAGGAGGGCGTGGGTGTTCTGGGGGAGAAGAGGGACGAGTCAAGTCCGCCATCCGGGAGCGATGCTGAGGGGACCAGGCAGGGCTGTGTTGGTACAGGAGACGGGAGAGTCCACAGCTGTCCGGGCCTGCGGGGTGTCGGCTGCACAGCCGTCGGCAGCTCCATCCACCTGCAGGGTACTCTGCCAAGTGGCAGACGTGAGGCCAGAAAGATGAACAGCCAGCCAGCAGCGTGGCTCAGGGGTTGAGTGTGCACCTATGAACCAGGTCCCGGTTCGATTCCCGGTCAGGGCACAGGCCCGGGTCGTGGGCTCCATCCCCAGTGCGGGGCGTGCAGGAGGCAGCCGATCCATGATTCTCTCTCATCACTGATGTTTCTGTCTCTCCCTCTCCCTTTCTCTCTGAAATCATTTTTAAAATATATTTTTTAAAAAACAAAAGACAGCCCTAGCCAGTTTGGTTCAGTGGATAGAGCGTCGGCCTGCGGACTGAAAGGTCCCAGGTTCGATTCCGGTCAAGGGCATGTACCTTGGTTGCGGGCACATCCCCAGTGGGGAGTGTGCAGGAGGCAGCTGATCGATGTTTCTCCCTCATCGATGTTTCTGACTCTCTATCTCTCTCCCTTCCTCTCTGTAAAAAATCAATAAAATACATATATTTTTTTTAAAAAAAAGCAAAGCACAAAACCCATAGACATGGAACAGAGGGGAGGCGGGAGGGTGACACGGGTGGAGGATCGGTCAGTGTATGACGACGGGTGGAAATAGACAGCTGGTGGTGAACACGCTAACGGGTACACGGACGTAGAATTACGGTGCTGACACCTGAAACTCACATGAAGTTAACCAACGTGGCCTGGACTTAAAAAGCAGCCACTCTATTCTAGCAGCACCGCACCCCCACGCGTGCTTTGCCCCCGGAAGCACAGAGCTGCACGCTGGGGCTGAGGGGCCTGTGCACCGGCCAGTCCCCAGGAGTCCGCAGCTCCTCCTCGGGGCACGGGGCGCCCGCCTCCGCTGGCAGCCGGCCTGGCCGCCTTGTATCCAGTGACACGGGGGCTCACAGCGAGCTTTTCCTGCGTTTGAGCCCTAGAACGTGGGTGCCCTTCCATTTCATGTAGTCCCTTCACAGGTGCTGCGAACCGCCTCCTGCGCTGGGAAACAGGCTGCAGGGAGTTCAGAGACTCCCCAAGGCCACGGGGACCCTGCTCCCACCTCCCACCTCCGCCTCCACCCCCTGCCAGTTCCCGCTCCCCGAGCTGCACGCCCCGCCAGCCCCACCTTCTCCATGAGGCGCTCCAGGGCTGCGCGGGGCACCCAGCAGTGGCGGCCGGCGGCCTCCCTCTCCTGGACGATGCCCCCTCTCCGGCCGGCGGCCTCGCCCTCCTCCGGGCTCAAGTACTCTGAGGGGGACAGTGGACGGGGGTCACACACCCAACCACCGGAGTCCCGAGGGAGCCCCACGCTGTACCCCCGGCCCCCGGGCCCCGCCAGCGCTGGGGGAGCTCTGCCTAGGTGTCCCCTCCGTGAGCCTGACCCTGCGCTTCCCACTCAGAGGCTCCTCGGCGGGGCACCCTAACCCGAGGCGGGGTGCTTACAGGAAGCTCTGGTGGAGACAGACACACGGGAGAAGCCACGTGGCGAGGAGGCTGGGGGAGGAGGGTGCGCACAAGCCCGGGGGCCGAGGACCAGGAGCCAGAGGGGAGGGAGGCCCTGCCAAGATCCTCGGTGCCAGGCGGCCTTGAGGGCCTGGGTGCCGCCCGCCCCGGCGTGGTGACCTGCTCGGCAGCCCCAGGGCCCTCGTGGCGCCCCCGCTGCTCTGCTGGAGCCCGTCCCGCAGCCGCCCAGGCCTTGCCCGCCCGCACACAGGGGTGCCCAGGGGGAACGCACCTGCCGGGCACGGCTTAAACCCTGGCAGGAGGCAGAGCTTCTCACTCAGGACCCTCCCGACCAGGCCGGGCACCAGGAGCACGGGCCGCGGCTGGTGGGGCCTGCGGGGGTGCACCCGTGTGTAGGGCGCCAGGGTGACGCAGCTCTCGGCCCAGAAGCCCCAGGGGGAGGCGTCTGTGGGGAGAAGAGCCGTGAGTGGTCCCCGGCCCCGCCCGCAGCAGGGCCTGCGCTTTGCCCCCGCGCAGCCCCCGCGCCTACAGCGACGGCCACGCGGGGCGCCGCTCAAGGGCCGAGTCCGCACCGCCCTGGCCGAGCAGCCTGGGTGCCGGTGGGCCACGGAGCCCTGTGGCCTGCCAGGCCCAGCGGGTGGTGCGGCTGGTCCCACCTGCCTCGTTGGCACAGGGAGGGTGAAGAAGGCCTCCTCCTCCCTCCATCACCCTCTCCTCGCCCCCAGCGCCACCCGGACGCCCGCTCCACGCTCCCCTCGCTCCAGGCCCCGCCTCCCTCCCAACCATTCAGGTCGCTATCCGTTCCCACGGCCCCCCTATATTATGCACCCAGAAAACTTTTCAAGGAGGAACTAAGCTCAGGTGGATGGAGCTTACTCTAAACTCACCCCCATCGCCCTCATAGCTCGGTTTCACCCGCATGGCGCCGCCGTGCTGACCTCCCTCGGGGCCTCAGACCTCACCCAGCTCACCGCTCCAGAGAGCCACCCAGGCGCCAAGTATGGTTCTCAGGGTCCATCCTGGTCCCGCTGAGCCAGCCCAGCAGCCTGCACCCTCCCCACACCCTGGCCTCGAGCAGCCCCTCCCCAGCCCCTCCCGCCCCGCCTCACCTCCCAGCCGGCTGGGGTCTGGCTGGGCCCCGTCAAAGGGTGAGCACAGGGCGCTGGCCTTGGTTCTGGCCACAGTGACGATGCGGACCACCCTCTGGGGGCCTCCAGGAGATGGCTGGAGGGAGAAGGGACCAGTTGTCCTGCCGTCCACACCGGGCCGGGGCAGGCACCGCCCCACCGGGGGATCCAGGCTGGTTCCTGGACCTTCAGGCTGTGCCCACACAACAGCCCAGGCCCCGTGCCAGGGAGGAGAAGGGAGCAGGAGAGGGTCCTGGGGCAGAGGCCCTCGCCCAGGGCACGGCAGTGAGGGCGGCCCCCACACCTCGCCCGCTGTGATGGGGGGGGGGGCGCCCTAGCTCCTCGCTCAGGGCACAGTGTCCTCTGTGGGGAGGACGCCAGGCCCCGCCCTCAGAGGGAGGAACGGGCAGGGGGGCAGGGGGGCAGGGGGGCAGGGGGGCAGGGGCGCCTCTGCTCGCGGTGGAGGAACCTGCCATCCGGGTGCCCTGTGTGGGCCCAGGGGAGGGTGTGCAGGGCCCCTGGGGCAGGGACTCGCAGGGAGACCCCCGCAGATCAGTAGCCTACACCCTCCCAACAGGACCCCAGCCAGCCCCACCCCACTGCCAGCCCAGGGCGGAAGGAGGCAGGGAGAGGCAGGGCCCCCCCGCAGGGCCCGGGCCAGGACCCGGCAGGGCCTCACCTTGCGGGCGGAGCTGCTGTGCTGAGCCAGGTCCTGCAGGAGGGTGATGAGCAGCTGCTGCGCCCTGGGAGGGGGAGACACGGCTGCCAGGAGGCTCCACACCCCGTGCCCAGCAGCACCCCTGAAACCCTGCAAGTCCTCAGCCACCGGAGCTGCCCGCTGATGTGCCGGGTGGGAGCCTGGCTGGGACGTGGCTCCTGGCGTCCCTGCACCGCTGAGCTGAGCGGCACCACCCCGACACCACGATGCGTGCGCACCGGCTGACCTGGGACCCGGCTCCCGGCGGGCGGATGCTGCTGGGCGGAGGGGTCGGCCCTGCCCCAGCTGTTCCAGGACAGGGTCCCGGGAGTGGGACTTTCTGTGCTAAAACCAACACAGTCCTGGACACGCCAGGTGACTGGCGAGCCCACCTCCGGGGCCACTGGCGATGTCTGGAGACAGAGTTGGCTTGCACAGGTCTGGGCCAGCATGAGGCCAGGGAGCCCCCGGCAGAGGGGCCGCCTCAGGTCGCAGCGCTGAGGCTGGAAACGCTGGCCGAAAGCTCTAGAACCGAGGCCCACCCTTTCACAAACAAACGCTGTCCACGTGGGGGTGGCACATGGGGACTCCACTCGGGCGGTGTCCCCTCCCCGGAGGTGGCCGCTCACCGTGCGTAGGTGGGGATGGTGCCGCCCTCCGTGTCCCTGGTGCTGTAGGGGTCCACGCGGTGGGCGTGCCAGCAGCCGCGGCCCTGGAACATGGTGTCGGTGACGTGCAGGGTGTCGCCGCAGTGCACCGCCAGCTCCCCCTCCGCCCGCCCCTCCAGGGCCAGGTTGACCCGGATGTAGAAGGAGTCCCCTGAGGTGGCCGCTTTGGCCTCCAGGTCCTGGACCAGCTTCTTATAACCTGGTAAGAGAGGACAGATCAGCCGCGGCCGTGACCCACAGGAGGAAGGTTCTGGAATGTGAAAGGAGGAGGGGCAGAAGGTACCGCCCCAAAGTCTCAGGAGCCATCGTGGTGCCAGAGTCAGTGGGTGGGAGGCCCCAGCTGCCTGGGGGGCCTCTGCAGACTGGGGGTGCGGCCTGGCTCTGGGATAGGCCATGGGGGCTGGGGCAGGCACGGCCAAGGCTCAGAGACGGGACTGGGCGGATGGGCAGGTCCTGAGAGGGGAGCTCCTGGGGTGGGGGTGGCGGGCAGTGTGTACCCTCCGTGTTGACCTTCACAGACAGGCAGCAGAAGCCGTCCACCCTGCGGAGAAGACCCACAGCCTGCTCCAGGGTCACGCCTTGCAGGACGGCCTTGAAGAAGGGCTCCGTGGCCTCGCAGTCCACCTGGGGGCAAACCACCAGGGCGGGCCGCTATCGACCAGGCTTGGCGGCGAAGCCTGAGCACAGATCTGCACTCACCACCCCCAGCTGCCCACACGCACCCGCAGCTGCCCACACGCACCCCCAGCCGCCCACACGCACCCCCAGCCGCCCACACGCACCCCCAGCCGTCCACACGCACCCCCCACCCCCAGCCACCCACATGCACCCCCAGCTGTCCACACGCACCCCCCACCCCCAGCCGCCCACACGCACCCCCAGCTGCCCACACGTGCCCCCAGCCGCCCACACGCACCTCCAGCCGTCCACACGCACCCCCCACCCCCAGCCGTCCACACGCCCATCAGGGCCTCTGTCCCAGGCCCTGAACCGGGGCATCTGCATTTGGCTCCTTCAAGCCACACCTGTTCCCACCTGAGTCAACCCCCAACCCCTTCCCACCCGCATGCCGAGAGCACCACCCAGGACCCAGTGTCTGCTCTCCAAAATGGACCTTCGTTCTAGAGCGTTCCGGATCGCAGGCTCTCGGCTTTGGGACTCCTGACATTGGGAGCCAGGTCACTCTGTGCTGTGGGGCCGCCCGGGCCCTGTAGGATGTCAGCGCCATCCCTGGCGTCCACCGCTAGCTGCCATCCCCCCAGCCCGCTGTGGAAGCTCTCGGCTCTCACTGTCCCTCCATTCACTCCCTCGCTGCCTCACGCGAGGACAGGGCACTTTGTCAGGAGAAGGAACATGTGCCTTTAACTGAACTGGCCCCATTCGGGCCTCAGGTCTGTCCCCGAACACCTTAAAGGGCTCTGCGCTGTAACCACAATGCCACTGGCGACCAGACACGGAGAAAGGGTCCGGTGGCATGGGGACAGGGTTTCCCCCGGGGGACGGGCGAGCCTCGGGAACAGGTGACGCCTATTTGGTGAATTTCTTACAATGTTAAAAAGCTTGAAGTTCACGTTTCAGCGACATCCAAGTCCCCTCCCTGCTGCTGTAGTCGCTTAATGGTAATTAGTTAATTGTACATTTATGTTTCCTGCAGCATCGTGAATATTTCACAACAAAACGTTTTGAAAGAGTTAAAGTGGTGGGTCTCCCGGTATGTGTATTTGCACACACAGACGTGCATGCACACGCACGGGAGCTGACAACGAGACACCGTTAAAAAGAGCAACAGGAGCCGAAACCGGTTTGGCTCAGTGGATAGAGCGTCGGCCTGCGGACTGAAGGGTCCCGGGTTCGATTCCGGTCAAGGCCATGTGCCTTGGTTGCGGGCACATCCTCAGTGGGAGGTGTGCAGGAGGCAGCTGATTGATGTCTCTCTCTCATCAATGTTTCTAACCTTCTATCCCTCTCTCTTCCTCTCTGTAAAAAATCAATAAAATACATTTTTTTTTTTAAAAAAAAAAAAAAAGAGCAACAGGAAGCCCCGAACCTCACCATGACGATCTGCGTGCCTGGGCGCAAGGCCATCTCGTCGGCCGCCGAGCCAGGGGTGACACGGTGGATGAAGATGCCCGTGTGGTTCCCGCCGATGACGCTCATCTGCTCCAGCAGTGCGTCCCCCTGGAAGGCCAGCACCGTGACCTGGCTCGGGAGCTTCCGGGCCGGCCGCCGCCGCACGGGGACGCTGCTGCAGGAAGGGGCGACGGAGCTCGTGTGCAGCCCGGCTCCGTCCCCAGCCCCAGCATTCTGGAATTCTCCACCCCCACTTCCTGCCACGACCCCACCCTCAAAAAAGGCTGTCGCCTGCCAACAGCCCTCACTCTGCCGCCTGCTGGCCCGGCCCCCCTCCGCTCACCTGGCTGAGACGCAGGGGCCCCTGGAGATCAGCGGTGGGCCGCTCTCAGACTCCAGGAGGTCTAGGCAGAAGCAAAGGCTCAGACCCCGCGCCGGCCTCCCTAGAGGTCACCTTCTCGTGGCTGACCTTCTCGTCCTCCTCCTTCCTCCTGCTTAGACCTTGACTCATCTCTCCCCACACGGGAGGAGCTGGTGGAGAGCTGCACGGCCTGGGTCTGGCCTCCACTGTGTCCTTTGTGAGACTGAACGTTGCCCACGTTTTATGAGCTGGGGAAGCTGGAACCCACGTCCACCTTCATTCAAACAGTCAAATCCGGTGGCCCCCGGGCCCGCCTTTCTGCATAGCAGCGCCTGCCGCCTGCATCAGCTGCTCCCGCTTACCCCGGGCCACGTCAGCTGCTGGTCGCGGAGGCCTCGATGTCCCTGGGCGTCCCCCAGCTCTGCACTTGGACATGCGCCCGGGAGGCCGATGGGCCCAGCCCAGACGGCGGCCTCCCTATGGGAGGGAGAGGCTGCTCCTCCACCTGGTGGACCGGCCGCCCGGAGGACCAGAGGCCAGCAGAGGGCGGACAGCTGCCTGCCACCCGCCACGGCGGCCCGTGCCCAGCTCACAGGAAACCCTGTTCCTGAGTACGTTCCAGCCACGGGGAGGCCGCTGGGCGCTCCTGGCGCATGTGAGGCGAATTCCCCTGGAACGCGTGGACGCGGGACATTACGTGGGCTCACCCAGAAGAGCCGCAAGCACCCTGTCCTCCTGGCCTCAGCCAGGCTGGCTCCCCGGGTGCACCCTCTCCATTGGTCACTGTCACAAATAAGACCACCAGCGATCCGGGAAGGAGGACGGCTCCCGGCCGCGTGACCACTGCCCACCACAGGTGCCTCTGTGGACCTGCGTGGGTGCGTGCGCCCCCTGGTGGCCGCAGGGCGAATTGCAGGCGGGGTGCTGAGCACCTACTGTGTGTGAGGCCCAAGGCTGGGGCGGGAGTGCAGGGTGGGAAGGGAAGGAGGCCGACGTGAGGGGCGCGCGGCTTGGGAAGGAGAGAGGACCAGCTAAGTGACAGATACAAGGCATGAGCCACAGGGAGGGGAGAGGCTCCCCCAGGTGCCTGGCCAGCGGGAGGGGCACTGCAGCCTGAGTGCCCAGGGCCCAGAGCAGGAGGGACGGAGCGAGCAGCTGTCTGAACAGCTGGCTGAGCGGGCACGGAGACAATCAACTCCCTCACGGCTCGGTGACAATGGAGAGGACGCCAGGCTCAGAGCGGCGGGCACCGGCCTGAACGGCCAGGGCCCAGGGTCAGGGCAGCGTTCCGGTTCCCCTCCCTCTGCCCGGCCCCCGAGGAGACCTGTCCTCGTGTCTCCCCCTGGCTCTGTGGCCCAGCCCAGGGGAGGTGGGCAGCTGCAGAGGTTGGCAGAGGGGGACACACTCACCTGCTCTGTCTACAATCTCGTAATCCAGGTCGGCGTCACCTGCCTTCGCTCCCGGGGAGCCCCCCCGGTCCCCCTCCAGGATTTCCGAGAAGCCGCTGCGCGGGGGAAGAAGACGGCTCGGGTCCGGAGCACCCAGCACCGGCCCGGCCCTCGTCCTCGGTGAGCCACCAGGGGACCCGTGTCCTCCGACGCCGATGCCGTCCCCTCTACCTGAAGGACCACGGATCCTCCCGGAGGTCCTCCGCGGCTCGCTTGTACAGGGACAGCTGGCTGGGGGGCGCGGGGCTGCTGGAGCGGAAGCTGTCCGCCAGCTCGCGGCTGCAGGTGGCGCTCAGGTCCGACCAGAGCTCGGACTGGAGGACGGGGGGCAGGGTCAGCGCGAGCTCACGGGCTCACGACCCCTCCCCGCTCTGGAGAGGGAGTAAGCCATGGCCGCCAACGTCAGGGCCGAGGAGGGGACAGGGAGGGGAGGGGGAGCTCGCAGCCAGGGCACATTAGCTGAGCACCTACTATGTGGCAGCACTCTATTAGCGGTTTCCTGTATTTTACGTCGCTTAGTCCTCACAACAAATAAATAAGAATAATCTTCCCACTTTACATAGAAAGCGATCGAGGCCCTGAGAGACCAAGTGACTGGCTAGCGAGGGTCACGTGCTGATGGCGGACGGTGCAAGATGCTGAGGGGGCACAGCACGCCAGGTGGACAGTGTAGGCCTGGATGCACCCCTGGATGCATCCGCTTAAGTCTCCCTTCAGCACCCACGATGTGCCGGGCCCCCTTCCGTCCGCACGGGCCTGTCCCCAGGAGCAGAGGGCACTGGCCGTACCTCGGAGGAGCTGAGGCAGCTGCAGTCACTGTCGTCCCGCGGGCAGATGGCGAACATGCGCACGAGCCGCTGCTTTCCCCTCCAGCAGGGCTCCCTCGGCCCCGCCTCCTGCTTGGGCTGCCAAGGTGCCGGGCGGGCTGGTTAATGCAGGAAAGGGTCCCCTCGGATGCTCTCGGGGTTTCTACCAGGCACCTCCCCCTTCCCTTCTCCACCCTCGCTCACGGCTGCCAGCCTGGGTCCGCATCTACCCAGCCTGGGCCCCCCTGGCTGGCCACCGGGATGCACAGCACTGGGCTGGGGGAGTGGCACTCCATTTCTGGCAGAGAGTATACGTCAGGGGTGGGCACCGTTTTTCTGCCAAGGCCCCTTTGGGTATGGACACCACCGTTCACGGGCCGTCCAAAATGATCAGCTTAAAAATCAGCCGGGCCAAAACCGGTTTGGCTCAGTGGATAGAGCGTCGGCCTGCGGACTGAGAGGTCCCAGGTTCGATTCCGGTCAAGGGCATGTACCTTGGTTGCGGGCACATCCCCAGTGGGAGGTGTGCAAGAGGCAGCTGATGGATGTTTCTCTCTCATCGATGTTTCTGACTATCTATCCCTCTTCCTTCCTCTCTGTAAAAAATCAATAAAATATATTTAAAAAAAAAAAATCAGCCGGCGCCCAGCAGGTGTGGCTCCATGATTGAGCATCGACCTAGGAACCAGGAGGTCACGGTTCGGTTCCTGGTCAGGGCACATGCCCGGGTTGCAGCCTCAACCCCCAGTAGAGGGCGTGCAGGAGGCAGCCGATCCATGGTTCTCTCTCATCACGGATGTTTCTCTCTCTCTCCCCCCCTCCCTTCCTCTCTGAAACCAATACAAACACACTAAAGGCCCGGTGCACGAAATCCGTGCGCGGGTCGGTCCCTAGGCCTAGCCTACGACCAGGGCCACCTTCCCCGGCTGCCCGCAGCTGCCCCCCTCCCTGGCCGCTACCCCCCGCCCCCTGGCTCCCCGTTTGCCATCGGGCGATCGGGGCCTGACGGCCAGGAGAAGGGACCGAGAGGTGGTCAGTGCGCCTCATAGTGACTGGTCGGGCGGTCGTTCTGGTCGTTCCACCGTTAGGGTCAGTTTGCATGTCACCCTTTTATTTTACAGGATTGTAAAAGAAAACGTTGTTAAACGTTAGCCTGCTTTATCTGGCCAAACATTTAACTAACTCACCCCTAATGCCTTGTTAGGGCCAGACCAAATGATTTTGTGGGCATTATATGGCTGAACGTTCCCCACCCCCGTGCACACAGTTCTTCCTGGCTACACACCTGGTACATATGCGTGTACATGTATCTGCACACACTGCACGTAGAAAATGGGGCAGACCAATCAGGGAAGAAAAACCCAGCCTCCCCCCAACACGCAGACACAGCAGCTGGCAGGGTGCGGCCGGCCTGTTAGTCTTGCTTTTGCACACGGCTGATGCGGGAAGGGGTGAGGGCGAGGGGCAGGGCTGTGCACTTGGAGGGGAGGCCCCGCCCCTACACCAGGTGCCTGGACTGGAGCGGCCAGCCAGACCGTAACTAGGGCCTTTATAGTCGTTTTAGCTCAGCTTCGTCTTTCTTTCCTCAGCCCAACACCATACCTGACAGGTTCCAGAACCTTCTGTCGGGCCACCCCTTCCAGGACGTGCAAGACATCATCACGAAGGGAGAGGCAGAGCAGCCGCAGCTGCCCCCTGTGCGTCTCCAGCGCCCGCCATCAGGGCTCGCGCGTGGGGCCCAGCTTGCCTCCCACCGTACCCCACCCCACGCACACGCTGCCCCTGCTGCCAGGCGCACGGCAGGGCAGGACTCACCCCTTGTGCCAACTCGGCCTGCAGCTGGCGGAGCTGCTGGCGCAGGTCGCAGCCCTGGTCGGTGAGCTCGAACAGCTTCCTGCGGAGTGCGTCCTTCTCCGCCAGGCTCTGGGCAATCTCCACCTGGGCGGCGTCTCGGGCCGAGTAGGCCTGCGGGCCGGGACACGGGGTGCCCGGGGCATGAAGGGGCAGCGAACACTGGGCTCACCCGCAGGCACACGCCACGGTTCACCATCGTAGCACGCGTGCGGGTGTACCACCGCCCGGGGTGCGCACAGAGATGAAGGGAGTCTCAGTGAGCATGTCAGCAGGTGACAACGGAGGGAGTCGAGAAGCCGCCTGGACCAAGGAGGGAGGCCCCGAGTCTGGAACCAGTGGCCGCGGAGGGCGGGGCGGGCTGCACGAGGCTGCCAGCCCCCAGCCGCCGCCGGCTCCCGTTCTCCCAGCCCCGCCGCCTCTCGGGTACCTGGTCCCGCTCCTTCTGCAGCCCGGCCACCTGGCTCTGCAGGGCGGTCACTTTCTCCTTGTAGATCTCGCAGTCCACCTTGGTCTTCTGGAACTGCAGCAGCGTCTGCTCCTTCTCTTCCCAGAACTGGACCGAGGGGCAGAGCCGTGGAGGAAGGAGGGGGAGCGTCAGGGAGAGCGAGGGGACGGGGAGAAACAGGGTGAGCTCGTGCGCGCCCCGAGAGCGATTTCCAGGAGCGCCGCGGAGATGCTGTGCCCAGCAGACGGCGCTGAGCCATCCAAGTCCGCGTGGGCGCTGCGCGTGTGGCTGTTTTGTTCATCCATGCCCAGAGCAGGGCGCACAGATAACTCCCCTCCCTGCTCATGCTCCTGCACCGGCCTTCTCCCCACTGTCCCCTCACTGTCCTGTCTCCCCACCCGCCCCTCACCATTGGCAGCCACTCAGCAAGCCCCCGGCTCTCAGCGGGCCGCACGCACCTGCCCCTGAGCGCCCCTGTTCTCACCGCCTACGTGCCCGCCTGTCTGCTCATCACCCACCCACGGCTGTGGCCTCTAGTCTCGGACTGTGAGTTGGTGCCAACACAGGAATGAACTAACGAGGGCCCGTTCCTGGGGCAAACTCGGTCCTAAGCTCAGCATGGACTGAAGAGCCGTCTCCCCGGCGCAAAGCCGTGGTCACCTGCTTCCGCTGCCGCTCGGCGGCCACGGCGCGCTCCCTCAGCGAGTGGATGCGGTCCACCATCTCCTGTTTGCTCTCCAGGGCCTCGTCCAGGCTCTGCTCCAGGATGTCCTTCTCCGCCTGGGGCACAGGGGGGTCAGCCGGCCCCGCTCCCACACGCCTGCCCCTAGGAGCTTGTCCCAGGAACGGGAGCTGGAGGCTGCTGGCGGGTGGGCAGGTGACATCACTGCCCTCGGGGCCGGAACGGAGGCCTGGGGGAGGGGAAGCTGCCCTGGGGCTCTGCTGGGCGCGGCTGGGCAGGACCGGAAGGTACCGGAAGGTACTGGAAGGTACTGGAGGCCCAGGCCTCTTGGGGTAGAGCCTCCTGCTTTAGGCACTTGCCGGGGAGCTCCAGAGAGGGACCCAGCAACACCAGCCTCCTGGGGCTCACGCTGCAGGTCGCCCCCTCCCCCCCCCCCAACCCAGGCCGGGATGCAGGATGGCGAGCTCTGCGCCGAGGGGGCACCTCCTGAAGGAACAGCTCCAGCGCAGGTACTTATTCATTCAGAGACCCGGGAGAGGGGCTGAGGGGCTGCACGACTCCGGGCGCTGGGGACCCCTGCATCCAGAGTTCCCCACTCTCCCACGCAGTGAACCCCACCCCTTGTAACCAGCCCAGTCCTCTCCGAGGCAGCCTAGCCGGGGCTGAGGAGCTGAGCGACGTCCGCTAATCCCACCAGCGCCGGGGCTGGGGCCGGCGGCCGGCACTAGGTTTCCATCACCGGGCCCCTAGCCCCCCTCCCCAGGGGCGTCAGAAGCCCAGCCTGGGGGCAGGGGGAGGAAGTGGGCCCGGGGCCGGGCCTACCAGGCTGAATGTCAGGGAGCGGAGCTTCTCATTCTCCTCCTTCAGGCGGCTCAGCTCCTCCGCTCCGGGTTCCAGGCCGTTGGCCATCCGCAGGGACCGCTCTCGGAACTCCCGCTCGCAGGAGGCAGACAGCCTCTGGCGCTGCAGCTCCTGCTTCGTCAGATAGAGCTGCGGGGGATGAGGGGACAGGAGCCGGGCGGGAGGACGTGAGCACCCCGGCCAGACCATGCCAGGCTCGGGGAAACTGTGTGTGTGTGCGCGGGGGGGGGGGGGGGGGGGGAATGCGTGCACAGAAATATACACAGGTGTGTGGGGAGGGGGCACAAATGTCCAAGTAAGGTATGTGGGGGTCCTCTGCACCATTGTCTTCGTATATTTTAAAAAATAAATTTGAAATTATTTCCAAATAAAATGAACGAACAAGCGCCCTGGGCGGTAAGCTCAGTGGTTAGAGCACCAGCCCATGCACCGAAGGGCTGGGTGTTCGGTCCCAGCCTGTACCCTTTCTGCAGGTTCACTCTCCGGCCCCCAGCGGGGCGCATGTAGGAGGCAACCGATCCACGTGTCTCTCTCACATTGATGTTTTTCTCCCTCTCCCTCTCTTTCTCCCCCCCCCTTCATTTCCTCCCTCCCTTCCACTCTCTCTAACAAAAAAGGCAATGGAAAAATATCCTCAGCTAAGGGCTAACAACAAAAAAAGGAAAACCAAAGCCATCAAGGCAAAAAGCAAATGAATATTGAAAGAACCCCACAGATCACTAAGAAGAGAATAATCCCCAACGGAAGAACGAGTAAAAGACATTGTTGGGGTTCGAGGGGTTCCTCATCACAGGACCAGCTGAGACACCGACACCGACAGCCGGAGGGAGGAGGCCTAGCGGACTCCTGCGGAGCTCAGACTAGCCAGACCTGCCCCGGCCCAGGCATAGGCGGCAGGCCTCCCCGCCCCCCCGCCCCCGTGGGCCGGCACCCCAGCCAGGCCTGGGGGGATCACAGGGCAGGCTCCTTGCAGGGGGGTGACGGGAGGGGCCCCCTGGTGGTGGAGGCAAAGGGTCAGCTTCCTGCAGGGGTGCCTCAGCCAAAGCTGGCGGGGCAGGAGTTCCGGGGTTGGGGGGGGCGGGGGCCGCAGCACCTCTTCCTGCAGGCCGCGGCAGCGCGTGCTGGCCAGCTCCTTCTCCCGCAGCGCGTTGCTGTAGTGCAGCGACAGGTTGAGCATCTCGTCCTTGAGCTTCAGCACCTCGTGGAAGTGGGCGCTGACCTCGCGCTTCATGCGGCCGTGGTCGGCCTCCAGCTGCTGCAGGCCCTCGGCCCGGGCCTCGGCCTGGCCCAGACACTCCTGCAGCCGCCGGCATTGCTGCGCCAGCGCCTCCCTCTGCCCCTTCTCCTGGCTCAGCTCCTCCTGCAGGCTGCCGATGGCCCCGGCCAGGCATGCGGTCAGCTTGGACGTCTCCATGAGCCCTGCGGGGAGCCGGCATCACCACCTGCTCGCTCCTCGTCCTCCAGGGCTTGGCTTCCTGCCCCGGACTCTCAAGAGGACCCACCCTTGCCAAAACCGGTTTGGCTCAGTGGATAGAGCGTCGGCCTGCGGACTGAAGGGTCCCAGGTTCGATTCCGGTCAGGGGCATGTACCTTGGTTGCGGGCACATCCCCAGTGGGGGGTGTGCAGGAGGCAGCTGATCGATGTTTCTCTCTCATCGATGTTTCTAGCTCTCTATCCCTCTCCCTTCCTCTCTGTGAAATATCAATAAAATATATTTAAAAAAAAAAGAGGACCCACCCTCTCTGTCGTCTCCTTCAAGGCTTCGGGGCCCAACTACACACGAGATTGGGGTAAATAACCCCCAGGATTCCAGATTTGGGTACAGGGACTACCCTTCATTTCCTCCCTCCCTTCCACTCTCTCTGCTACTTGGCTGCCCCGTGGGACCCACTGTCCAGACCCGCTGCCCCTCCTCAGCCCAGACGTGCTTAATGCTAACACAGTTTAACGTCCTCCTCAAAGCAGGAACGGCCGCAAGTCTGCGTGACAGGTCTCTGCGCGGCACAAGCACAGCCTGCGAGGCGCCAGGCAGGAGTGTCCTCCTGTGCCGTTTCCAGGGCTCCTGTCCCGCCCTCTGAACCCCCACCTCCCTCAGGGCCGCCAGGGGAGCCTGGAATTACTCACCCCCCGCCCCCCAAGCCCGGTGAGCCTTCCCTTGGCGGGCTGAGCTCAGGCACAGGGCTGCGGCCCGCACGGCCCCTCGGGGCGGCGCTGCCCCCCAGCACAGCCCCAAGCGGGCCTGGGAGCGCCCCTGGGGAAAGGACACGTCCCTGCGCCCGCGTCCCTGAAGGCCGTCCTCTTGGCGCTGCAGCCAGGACAGACTCCTCCTCAGAGCCAGGCCAGCGGCTCCCTCGCCCACCCGTCCCACTGCAGCGCGGAGGGTCTCCTCCCCTGAGCGCTGGACGGGGCAGTGCGGAACCTCTGCCTGAGCCTCGGGAAAGGGTTGGGGAGAGGGGTGACCAGGACCCGGGGGCCCGGTCGCAGGCCGGCTCTCACCGCTGAAGGTGCTGAAGTCCACGTCGGGCTGCAGCCCGGTGACCAGGGTGTACACGTCGGGGTTGTGGAACTTCAGGCTCTCCAGGAAGGCGAGCACCCCGTTCTTCCCGCGCGCCCTCAGCAAGTCCAGCAGGTGCCCTTGGGGGACAGGACAGTCTGGGCTGACAAGGCGCGGGGCGGGCTTCCCCACGAGGGGCGGGGACCCTCTGCTGCCGCAGGCCCCTCGGCCCCAGAGCGCAGTCAGTCTGGAGAAGGGCGAGGCCGGCATTTACTGAGCAGCTACTACGACCCCACCGTGCGCTAAGAGCTGGGGATAAGAGGCTAGGAAGATGATGTGGGTGTGCGTGCCTAGCTCGGGGAGGAAAGCAGCAAGCAGCAGCACCCCGGGCCTGGGCCCACCCAGCCCCATGGCTCTCAGCGTGGATTCATTTCTCCTGCTTCTGAGGCTCATCAGGCAACAGGCAGAAAGCAACCTGTCAGTAGCTACCGCCCACTGCCGGCTCTCCAGGGTCCGGCCCTGACCGCCCACTGCCGGCTCTCCAGGGTCCGGCCCTGACCGCCCACTGCCGCCTCTCCAGGGCCCGGGACTGACCGCCCACTGCCGGCACTGACCGCCCACTGCCGGCTCTCCAGGGCCCGGCCCTGACCGCCCACTGCCGGCCCTGACCGCCCACTGCCACCTCTCCAGGGCCCGGGACTGACCGCCCACTGCCGGCTCTCCAGGGCCTGGCCCTGACCGCCCACTGCCGGCCCTGACCGCCCACTGCCGCCTCTCCAGGGTCCGGCCCTGACCGCCCACTGCCGGCCCTGACCACCCACTGCCGCCTCTCCAGGGCCCAGCCCTGACCGCCCACTGCCGCCTCTCCAGGGCCCAGCCCTGACCGCCCACTGCCGGCCCTGACCGCCCACTGCCGGCTCTCCAGGGCCCGGCCCTGACCACCCACTGCCGGCCCTGACCGCCCACTGCCGGCTCTCCAAGGCCCAGCCCTGACCACTCACTGCGGCCCTGACCGCCCACTGCCGGCCCTGACCACCCACTGCCAGCACTGACCGCCCACTGCCGGCCCTGACCGCCCACTGCCAGCCCTGACCGCCCACTGCCGGCACTGACCGCCCACTGCCACCTCTCCAGGGCCCGCCCGGGCTTTGAAACAAGTATCTCAGAAACTGACTCAACTCTCCTAAGAAGCTGATACGGTGACGGTAGGCGGTCCCCGGTTTTGAATGAATAAACGTAGGTGGTCAGTTGGGCTGGAACAGGCGGGCTGGCCCCAAGGAGTGTCCCCCTGGAGCCTGCCAGTGGGACCTGACTGGGAAGAAGGGTCTTCCTGGGTGTGATGAGTGTGACCCGCGAGCGGAGCGCATTCTGCACAGCCCGGGGGCCTGTCCAAGGACAAGTGTCTGAGAGAGGGAGGCATGTGGACAGGCAGAGGCTGGAGCGACGGGGCCGCAGCCGAGGGGTGCCGGGGCCACCAGAAGCTGGAAGGGGCAGGAAGGAGCCTCCCCTGGAGCCACGGGGGGGGGGGGGGGGCCTGGCCCCGCCCACACCCTAACTTCAGCCCTTCAGCCTCCAAACTGTGAGAGAGCCCAGTTCTCGGTCCCTGGCCACCGACTTCGTGGTCGTTCGTTAGGGCGGCCCCGGAGACTCTAACACAGCCCCCCCCCCCACCAGAACGCGGGTCCCCTCCGCTTCGGCTGAGCAGAGGGCCCCGATGGCGGCGCAGGCTCACCGACTCTCATGGCCGAGTTGGCGAACCGGGGGCCGTGCAGCACCTCCTCCTCGTCCAGCTGGCCCAGCACCTTGGCCTGGCGCAGGTAGGGGGTGAGGCGGCTGGGGCAGATGCTGCGCACGATCCGGTGGCGGTGGCTCTCCGTCATCTCCCACAGCGTCTCCTCGTCCAGGGCCGCCAGCGAGGAGTGCGTGCGGTGCAGCTCCGCCATGGCTGGACCTGGCCGGGAGGGGCGGTGGCCAGGGCTGTCAGTGCAGGGCCCCGGCCCGGAGGCCTTCCCATTCCACCCATCCTCCCCACGGACGGCCAGGGAAGGAGAGGACCCCCCCACCCCCCGCCCGCCGCCCAGAGGACGACGACACCAGCCCGGCCCTGGGGTCCTGTGACCGGCGGGAGGGACACCTGGCTTCTCTGGCTCAGGACACGGACCTGCCTCTGACTCACAGGCACTGGCTTAGCAGGTGGGTCTAGACCAGCCGTGGGCAAACTACGGCCCTCGGGCCGGATCCGGCTGTTCTATCCGGTTCTCTTGCTCTCCCCTCCGCTCCTTTACTTTGAATTTATATGAGTTCACACAAACACTCCATCCGTGCTTTTGTTCCGGCCCTCCGGTCCAGTTTAAGAACCCATGGTGGCCCTCGAGTCAGAAAGTTTGCCCACCCCTGCTCTAGACCACAAATCCTCAGCAGGGGGACGCAGGAGGGAGCAAACCCCTGGAATCCTGTGGCCGCAGCACAGATGTGCGTAAGCCGACAGCAGTGCGCCTGTGGCGGTGCCGCCTCCGGGCAGGCGCGGAGGGGGAGGGTGCCCGGAAAGGCTCCTTGGGGGTGATGAAGCCCCAGCACCGCCACGGGGGGACGTGAGGCTGGACGCGCTGGCACCCAGAGGCAGTGCCCGGGTCCACGTCCATCCGTGGGAAGCAGGCCAGGGCCTGGGCCTCGCACAGAAAGCGACGGCTTGTCCTCGGCAGGGCGGACGCCTGTCGCTTCCGGCAGCCCCGGGACCCCGGCACGGAGACACCTGGGCGCAGCGCCATAAACGCGCATTGGAGACGCCATAAAACTAGGACGGCTCTTGGGGGCGAGCAGCCAAGGCCACACCCCTCGGCTGGTGTGTATGTGGGGGGTGGGGGGTGGGGGGTGGGATGGCCAGGCGTCTGAGGGCTGAGCTGCGGGGCCTGGGCAGATCCTGGCTGGGTCCCAGCTCTGGTCTGTGTGGATCTCGTGCCTGGAGCAGTCACAGCCCGGTCGGCCCTCTGAGGAGAGGGCCCTGCTGAGTGGGCGGGACCCAAGCCCTTGTGCTAAGAGGACCTCGGGGCTCCCCCCACCCCGACCCAGAGCACACCCGCCCTGCTCTGTAGCCACCGTGGCCACACTGCGTTCCCTGGGCACAAGGCCTTTAGCCTATTAATCCGCGTAACTCATCCTAAACGGCTGTGGACGTGGACTGTCTCGAGCACAGAAAACAGCCTGCACGCAGCAGCGCCCGCGCCCCCGTCCTGGACTTCAGATCCCCGGAGGAGGCACATCACCAGCGCCAGCGCAGTCCTGTGCTCGGTCTCTCTGCCCCCTCCCCCTCCTGCCCGGACAACGAGGCGACAAACACACAGCTCGTGGCGTAACTATGAAACAGCCACCTCACGCCGTGTCTCCTCTGTTAACTCTCACTGCAGACGACAGCCTCCGCTGGACGGGGCGCCGCCCTCAGCGAGGTTAGGGTTTAGCACCTGGATACGCGTGGCTACATACACCTGCTGGGCTGCAGGCTGACTCCGTGATGGGAAGAAAGTAGATGTACCGACGGTCCTGTGGCTGCGCATTACGTTGTTTCTTTTCTCATCACACTTGTGCACAGGGGGCACGGGGGGCACAGGTGGGCACAGGGGGCACAGGTGGGCAAGGGGGGCACAGAGGGCACAGGGGGATAAAGGTGGGCACAGGTAGGGCAGGTGGGCACGGGGGGCACAGAGGGCACAGGGGGGATAAAGGTGGGCACAGGGGGCACAGGTGGGCACGGGGGGCACAGGTGGGCACGGGGGGCACAGAGGGCACAGGGGGGATAAAGGTGGGCACAGGTAGGGCAGGTGGGCACAGGTAGGGCAGGTGGGCACAGGTGGGCACAGGGGGGATAAAGGTGGGCACAGGTGGGGCCAGGTGGGCACAGGTAGGGCAGGTGGGCACAGGTGGGCACAGGTGGGCACAGGGAGGATAAAGGTGGGCACAGGGGGGATAAAGGTGGGCACAGGTAGGGCAGGTGGGCACAGGGGGGCACAGGGGGGATAAAGGTAGGCACAGGGGGGATAAAGGTGGGCACAGGTAGGGCAGGTGGGCACAGGTGGGCACGGGGGGCACAGGTGGGCACAGGGGGGATAAAGGTGGGCACAGGTAGGGCAGGTGGGCACAGGTGGGCACAGGTGGGAGTGTTGCCCTGGACCTGAGAATGTGATCTGGTCCTTTGCACGGGATGACCAGCTGCCTGGCTGGAACGCCTCCTGAGAGGCGTGTGCAGTGAACGCGCTCCAACAGCGTGTAAACCAAGGACAATGGGCATGGCCGCTGCAGTCCTTCTCCGCGGACAGCCCCCCCAGCCCCCCCAGCCCCCCGCGGGGCCGGCCCACAGCGCACACTCACCGAGAGACGCGCGCTCCCAGCCGCGCAGGAGCTGCTGGCGTGCAGTGGGCCCGTGTGCCCTCCCGGCTGCAGGCTCAGGCTCAGGCTCAGGCTCCTCTGTGGATTCCGGGCACTGGGCGGGGCTGGGCGGGAAGAGCCTGCCAAACCAGTGCCCGGGGCATCTGACGAGACTTCACGCCACGTGACTTGCTCCAAAACTCAAAGTTCAGGTCCCAGAGACTGGTGCGAGGGGAAAGGCCAACTTTGACCCAGGAAACAAGGGCACAGACCTTCCACCCCGGCTCTGCCCGGCACGCAGAGCGCCCACAGCTCCGGGAAGCCGGGGTCTGGGAGAGAACTGGGCTCCGTAGCCTCCGACGCCCAGGAGAGTGGCCAGGTGCCACGGTGGCCAGTGTGGGGGGGCCTTACCTCTGGCCAGACCCCACTGATCCCTCCCCTCAGGGTGGCTGCTGGAGGGAGGGCCTGCGGGACAGGGGACGGGGGGATGGGTGAGGATGGGGGAGGGGGGCAGGCCCTCGAGTAGGTCTGTCTCGCTGCCCCTGGGCAGCTCATTCCATTTCTGCAGGGGACAGTCCACAGATGCTCACGGACCAGGGTGTTGTGGGTTCAGTGGTGCCCCCCACAAAAGAAATGTTAAAGTCCTAACCCCTCAACACCTGTGAGTGTGGCCTTTTGGAAATAGGTCGCGACAGCTGAGGTCATTAGGTCGAGCCTTAAGCCCTATATGACAGGTGTCCTCATGGGACGAGGAGAGACCCAGACACACCCAGGGAGGGGCCAGGGGACAGCGCAGGCAGAGGCCCGGGGACACTGAGGGCTGCGGGCAGCACCAGGAGCTCAGAGCAGGCACCCTGACTGTCCTAACCCCCCAACACCTGTGAGTGTGACCTTAGGAACTAGGTCGCGGCAGATGTAAGCAGGTTAAGATGAGGCCATGAGGTCGAGCCTGAAGCCCCCTGTGACGGGTGTTCCCACGGGAAGAGGAGAGACGCAGACACACACGAGGAGGGCGAGGTGCCAGCCCAGGCAGCACCAGCTCACCAGGCTCGGCCCTCCGCCCGGGGGTGCTGGGAGCAACTGTGTGCTCTGCCCAGGAAGCCGAGTGCCTCCTGCCGCTGCCCCTCCCTCTGCTCCTTCCTCCTCACTCCTGCTCCCCGGCTCCCTGCGCCCCCGGAGTGCCTCTCGCCCAGCACAGGCATCAGGCTGCCCTCATGCCTTCTAGAGCAGCGGTTGCCAGCCGGTGTCCGCGGACCTCTGGCCCACGAGGCCCCAAAGACTGGCGGCCGCTGCTCCAGATGACAGCCAGATGGCGCACGTGTGAGTGCAGCGCCTCCCTCCGCGTCCGACTCAAAGACCCTGGATCACCAACATGTGAAAGCAGCGAGCGAGCGGGCGGGGAAGGGCTGAGTGAGCAGACACGGTCTCTCCCAAGCCTCACAAAATGAGCCGGAAATGGTTTGTTTTGAAAGCAGCCACAAATGAGGCAGCGGGTCCTCCTTGCCCCACACCCAAACCTACAGCCCTCCCTTCTTCCTCTTTCCTCCTGGGGCGCCAATGCGGACATCAGAGTCCAAAACAGAGCGTCCTTCATCCCTCCCGGCCCACACTGTCCTCCTTGAAGGTGGAGCTGAGCCAGAGAGCGCCCAAGCACTTAACCAAACCAAACGGCCTCACACCAGGCTCCACCCTCTCGGGAAGAACCCTCCCCCCACTCCCCCCTACGCTCTCAGACCCCCTCGGGCCGGGCCTGCCCGCCCTCCCCAGTGCTGACCTGCGCTCCGCAGGACCGGCTCCACGCTGCCCTTCCTGGTCCTGCAGGAGGGACGCTGGGGCGGTCTGGGCTGAACAGCAGCAGGCGAGCAGGTCTGACAGGCAAGCCCGCCTGGCCCTGCCCAGGGGCGACGCCTCACACGAGCCTGCACGCATCACTGAGCCCCGGGACATTCTCACAGCAGGGCCGTGTGCGGAGTTGCCAGAGCTGTGGGAAGCTTCTGGAAACGGCCTGCGCATCTGGCCTCAGCGTGGGGGAGATCCTCTCCCGTCTGTGAACAGCCGGCCTGTTCATGATAAATCCCTCAGACGACATCCTGGCACCATCAGGACTCATTCTGCAGCCTCTTCCGTCCTCACCATCAGCCCGAAGTCTCTAAGCCAAGCATGTCAAACTCACAGGCCAACACGGGCCAAATAAACAAGGTGGAAGTGTATGTGGCCGCAAAAAAACGAAAGCTTCCATTTTCATAGAAACGTAGGTTTATTCTGATAGAGACATGCTGAGTACAAAGGGCTGAAATAAATGAGTCATCTTTAACATAAAATAGTAGAACATGTTAATATTTTTTCTTGAATATTCACTTACCAGACACTGGATAACGGCACAAATTAATAAGCATAACGTAAATAGACCTATTTTTCTTGTTCTCCAAAAGCAAAATACTCCTGTTGCGCACACCAAATAAGTCAGTCCAAGACTAATGACGTGGCCATCAGCTGCTAAAATATTTGCTGCTGGTATTAGTGGAGAAAAATTGTGCGCCTGCGCGTAAGGGAAATGAATGTAACACGGTTATAGTAATCAGTCATTAGCAAATGTTGTAGTTCGTTATTAATAACTAGAGGCCCGGTGCACGAAATTCGTGCACGGGGGGGGGGGGGCGTCCCTCAGCCCAGCCTGCACCCTCTCCAACCTGGGACCCCTCGAAGGATGTCCGACTGCCCATTTAGGTGGGATCGGGCCTAAACGGGCAGTCGGACATCCCTCTCACAATCCAGGACTGCTGGCTCCCAACTGCTCGCCTGCCTGCCTTCCTGATTGCCCCTAACCACTTCTGCCTGCCTTCCTGATTGCCCCTACCCACTTCTGCCTGCCAGCCTGTTTGCTCCCTAACTGCTCCCCTGCCAGCCTGTTTGCTCCCAACGTCCCTCCTCTGCTGGCCTGGTCACCCCCAACTGCCCTCCCTTGCAGGCCTGGTCCCTCCCAACTACTTTCCCCTGCTGGCCATCTTGTGGTGGCCCATCTTTTGTCCACATGGAGGCAGGATCTTTGACCACATAGGGGCAGCCATCTTGTGTGTTGGAGTGATGGTCAATCTGCATATTACTTTTATTAGATAGGACAGAGGCCTGGTACACGGGTGTGGGGGCCAGCTGGTTTGCCCTGAAGTGTGTCCCGGATCAGGGTGGGGGTTCCCTTGGGGCGTGGGGTGGCCTGGGCAAGGGGCCTGTGGTGGTATGCAGGCCAGCCACGCCCCCCGGCAACCCAAGCGGAGGCCCTGGTATCTGGGATTTATTTTCTACAATTGAAACTTTGTAGCCTGGAGCGGAGCCAAGACTTCTGCTCGCTCTGTGGCGGTAGTCATTTCTGTTGGGATTTATGTATCTTCTATAATTGAAACTTTGTAGCCTTAAGCGGAGGCCTGGGCCGGCCAGGGTGTGTGGAAAGCTTGGCTTCCTCCATTGCCGGGGAAACCCAAGCCTCCCTCCTGCTCTCTCCGTGGCTGCAGCCATCTTGGTTGGGTTAATTTGCATACTCACTCCTGATTGGCTGGTGGACGTGGCTTGTGGGTGTAGCAGATTGATGGTTAATTTGCATATTACTCTTTTATTAGATAGGAGGACTATATATAACAGGATATTGTAAAAACTAAGTTACAAAATTTTTATTAAAACGTTTCTTACATACCATTACGTTGGCTGGGCCACAAAAATATTTGTTGTGGGCCACATTTAACATGCTTGCTCTAAGCAATTCCAGGGGATCCTCTAGAATCACCATTCAATGGTCACTACTTAGATTTGGATGAGTCTTTGTATTTATTTTTATTGATTTCAGAGAGGGAGGATAGAAAGATAGAAACATCAATGATGAGAGAGAACCATTTACTGGCTGCCTCTTGCATGCCCACACTGGGGATCAAGCCCAAAACCTGGGCATGTGTCCTGACCGGGAATTGAACCGTGACCTCCTGGTTTATAGGTCGACGCTCAACCTCTGAGTCACACCACTGGGCTGATTACAGTCTTGGTTCTCCTACGTTAATGTACTAGTATATCCAGAAACGCTCAACTGCTGGACACCTGCATGGCTCTGCCCTGATCATCCCCTACCTGGACCCCTGTAACAGTTTCCTAGCTGCCTCCTCCCACGGCCCCCAGTGCCAGTTCTCTGCACAGCAGACAGAGCGATCCTGTGAAAGGGGGGTGCTCCGGTCATGTCATTCCCTTTGGCTGACAGGCCCCCAAGTCCTCACCATGACCTGGGCACGAGGCCCACTGACCTCATCTCCACTCGCCTGCTCCACACACAGGGGCCTCCCTGCTATCTGATGCGCCGGGCACACTCCTGCCCCAGGGCCTTTGCACTTGCAGTTCCTTCTGCCTGCAATGTTCTCCCCCTCACCTCCCTCAGGACTCCACTCCAGGGCTCCCTTCCCGGAGAGGCCTACCCAGGCCATTCTATCTAACACCACCCCTCCAACCTCCCCGCTCCTTTCCCGGTTCGTTTCTCTATATTGGACCCGTGGCTCCTGGCACGTTGTGCATTCTAATTCCTTGTTGGTTTCTTGCCTGCGTTCCACTGTGAGCCTGTCACCCCCAGAGGACAAGAATTCCTGTCTTTCTTGTGCAGAACCAGGTCATCTTCCATCCTGGGGCATCCTGGCTCCGCTCACCTCAAAGGAAGACCACCCTGAAGTGGCTCCTAAGGCAACCATGATGCACTTCACCTCCACTCCATCATCTGTAGGCCTTTCCTGATCTGTCCCTGCTCCCCCTCCTCCCGCCCCCCACCGCACTGCATTCACGATGCCACAGCCACCTGCTTCCCATGCCTGGATGGTGCCAATCCCCTGCCCGTGTGGCGGCCTTCGAACTCCGTTCCTTCTTCCTAGAACCCTCCCCCCAGAGTGTCCCCATGGCCACCTCCTCTCACAACTCGGGTGGCACCTTCCTCCTGTCACTGCCATCGCCATCGCCGCGTCAGTAACCCACCACCGTGCCCACTCATTTCACTGGCATCTCGGTAGCTACAGGAACTGCAATCCCCTTACTGCTTTGCATGCTTTGTCGGGCTTGCTCTTTTCTGGAACACGGCCGAGAGGGCAGCGCTGCGCTGTCCATCCCGCCCGCCGCCCAACCCAGCACCGGAGACGCTCCATGCACGTCCGGTGCCTGGATGCCAGGTGGACGGGGTCAGGCTGGGCTCGGGGCTTCATCAGGCGCCCCGCCAGGCGAGTGGGTGGGAGACAGTCGCACCTGGAAATGCAGTGTCTGCCATGGAGAACCAGGTAATGTGTGGGGTTTCTGGCAGGAAGGCTCTTTGGGGACAGCCCCTCTGACCCAGGACATCAAGGTATGCAGTGATGACTCACAGAAACCCAGGCCAGCCCAGGAGCCCTACAGGCAAGCCTCCTGCTGCCCAGGACGAGACGAGCCACCGTGACCGTCCACACCAGGGGTGGGACTTTCTCCTGCCAATGGCTGTGTGGATATTTCTAACATCATTCTCAGGTCATGCAAAATTACCAGCTTCAATATTAGCCTGCTGTGTTTGGTCAAATGTTTCATTAACTCACCCCTAATGTCGTGGCAGGGGCAGACCAAATAGCATTCCCCACCAGTCCAGCAGGGGCCCAGGGGAAGAGGCAGGTCCGGAGGGTGTGGCCACAGGCCAGTCCTGCCTCCGCATGGCTCTGGCCTCAGCTCCAGGAGCTCCTGGACAGCCGGCCTGCCCTCTCCTCCCCTGGACATCCAGGCACAGCTGGCTTTCCACATGAAGCCAGTATGAAAATTACTGAGATGTCATGTTCTTCTCTTACACTGTCTTGGAGGTCCGTGTTTACAACTCAGCCCTGGAGCACGGCTTACAAAACAGTGTGTTCAACCTCCCTCCCAGGAGACGCCTCCGTGGAGTGAGAAGACCTAAGACCTCACAGTTCTAGTTCACTCAACATCTAAGAAAGAGATTCATCTTCGCAAATACCTAACATGTGATTAGTACCTGCTTCCTTGCATGGCGTGCTTATTATCAGGTCAATTCTCCTGTAAGGGTTGCACCTATGTTTTTTAAATGTTTTCATTGATTTTTAGAAAAAAAGAGGGGTAGAAACATCATCGATTGTCTGCCTTCTGCACGCCCCCTACTGGGGATGGAGCCCCAAACCCAGGCATGTGCTCTGACCAAGAATCAAACTGTGGCTCAACCACTGACCACGCCAGCTGGGCAGCGTGGACATATGCTGCCAGCAGGGCAAGTGTCACGAGAACTAAGCCCTCATTTACTAGCTGGTGTGGACTGTTGGGCCCCCCTGCACTAGTGCCTGGCTTAGTGGGTGCACCTGACAGGGGCAGAAATAGAATATTGGGGACCAACTCTAAGTATAAGAAATGTGCGTCATGCTCTGTTAACCATGATGCTTTGTTGATTGAGGCACGTTCTAACCTGGCTGGGGGTTGCACGTGGGACCTGGGAGCTCACCTGGAGGTGCAGCCCATCTTCCCCATCAGGAAGCTGCCTGTTATCCTGGAAAGATTAGCAACCTTGTTGCAGGAACCAGAATCACTAGCCTTTTGAAGACCCCCAGCCCTTTGCAAATCACTAAGCCCTTTCAAGACTCCCAACCCTTTGCATACCCACAGGCCTTTGCAAATCCCCAGACCCCATTACCTGTCAACTACCCACTTGGCATACCCTTTGCCTACTTCCCCATGTAATCTATGTCCTTCTAGCCAATATAAGCAGCGGGCTCATGGTGGGGGCAGAGCAGGTGTTTGTGGATGACCTGCTGCTCTCCATGCTGCCGGCAGGATTGAAATCAACGCTCCTATGTGATTCAACCCTGTCCCTGCTTAATTAATTGGCTCAAGTAGTGACAGGCAGCCCAGGCCCCTTGATTGTCCAGTTACATAGTCCGGCAACTCTGGTGGGACACAAGGGCGGGGGGGGGTCTTCTAGGGCAGCCTTGGGCAAACTACGGCCCGCGGGCCAGATCTGGCTGTTCTATCCGGTTCTCTTGCTCTCCCCTCCGCTCCTTTACTTTGAATTTATATTAGTTCACACAAACACTCCATCCATGCTTTTGTTCCGGCCCTCCGGTCCAGTTTGAGAACCCATTGTGGCCCTCGAGTCAAAAAGTTTGCCCACCCATGCTCTAGGGTGAGTACGGGGGATCCTGCTTGCTGCCTGGACCGGGGTTCCCGGGGCTGAGGCCTGGACTCTTACTTGCAGTGCTGCCGGGAATTTTCCTGTTTCGAGTCCCAGCTGCAGCCTCAGCAATCCCCATCGTCTCACTTAAAACCTAAGTTGAGCCCTCGCAGGTTTGGCTCAGTGGATGGAGCGTTAGCCTGCGGACTGGAGGGTCCCGGGTTCGATTCCAGTCAAGAGCACATGCCTGAGTTGCGGGCTCGATCCCCAGTGGGGGCGTGCAGGAGGCAGCCAACTGATGATTCTCTCTCATCATTGATGTTTCTATCTCTCTCCCCGTCTCCTTTCCTCTCTGAAATCAATAAAAATATATTTAAAACAAAACCTACATTGAATAGAGCATTCTGTAACGGGGGAAGCCCATTGTCTGTTGTCCCCTAGTCTGGGGTGAGCCTGACCAGCTCCCAGTTGCAAGTGGCCTCTCAAGGGCCTTGCCTGGTCCCCGCACCCGAGCCTGACCTGCGGGGTGCAGGGCACTGGGGTCTGTAATGGGGGGTCAGTTGTCTGGGGTGAGCCTGACCAGCTCCCGGTTGCAAGCGGCCTCCCAAGGGCCTCTGGCTGAGCACGGTAAGGCCTGGCTGTGCGCCGTGAGCCACACGGTTGTCCGCTGTGTGCACTCGGGAACGTTGTAGGTTAGGGTGCTTCCTGCCAGGTGTAACACTGCCTGTGACCTTGCTTCAGTGGTTCAAGGATGGGTGCTGGTGGGTCCATCCCAAAGGATACCCCATCGGGCGGATCTTGGGGTACTGAGCTTATGCTTACCGCCGACGAGAAAAGGAAACGGGTGTTTTACTGCTTGGCCTCCCTCTCTAACTGGAGACAAGAGATTCGCGTTGGGGACGGTCCGGCGTGACGTTCTTGTCTGTGCGTTGTGGGCGCCTGTACATACCGCATAGGAGGGTCTCTGCCGGCTGTTGTCTAGTGTGTCTTTGCTGTTTGGGTTAATTTGTTTTGTTAAAGATGGGGCAGTGCCTGGGGACTCGGGAAGCTTCGGGCGAGTCGGCATCGCTGGTCACGTGGGCAGGGCAGCAGAGAGCCATGGTCTCTGGGGTCACCTTCTCCGCAGGGCGGCATTTACTCGCCCCTGGGTCACCTCTGCAGGGCGGGCTGCGTCTCAGGCCGGAGTGAGGAGCGAGCTGCAGTCCGACGAGGGCGCGTCCCGCTCCCGGTCGCGCGGCGGGTCCGGATCCGGGTCCCGGGCGGGGGGCGGCGGAGGGCCCGGGTGCGCTGCCCCAGGCGAGGCCCTGTCTCCACACTCGACCCCGAGCAGGGCTTCCCACGGGGGTAAAGGTGAACACAGGCCGCCCAACAAGCGCTGGTTCCAGGTTTTCAAAGGTGGACGCTCTGCAGGGAAGGTTCCCGCCGCGCATCAGTGAACACGCGTCTCCCACACGGTGCCCGGCGCCCTCCGCCCCGCCAGTGACTACGCGGAAGCGTACAAACCGGAGGCTCGCGCCTAGTTGCTCACTCAAGGCAGAGCCGCCTCCGACCTCCTCCGAGCAGGTCGCCCTGGCGCGGCCGGCAGCGTGAAGCAGCGACAGCTCCCTCAGCACAAAGCGCCCGCTCCTGACGCACTGCGCCGCCCCCGCCATTTTTATAGGAAATGAGCGAGGTCCCGCCCCTCGCGAGATCGGAGAGAGCTCCTATCCCGCAAGAGCCGCCGCGCCCCTGACCCTATCACGTGACGAGAAGCTCTCGTTCCCTCCCGAGGCGCGGCTTCGACGCACGCTTGTACGCACGCACGCGCGCGGTGACGTCAGTTCCTGTCGGCGGCGGCTGCGAAGGGTCGGGCTTCCGCTTTCCGCCGCCGCCGCGCGCGCTCCGCTTTCAGCCGACGCGGGATCATGGCGGCCACCGCCACGATGGCGAACTCGGGGTCGGCGCGGAAGCGGCTGCTCAAAGAGGAAGACATGACCAAAGTGGAATTCGAGACCAGCGAGGAAGTGGACGTGACGCCCACGTTCGACACCATGGGCCTGCGGGAGGACCTGCTGCGCGGCATCTACGCCTACGGTCGGTGGGCGCGGAGGGCGCGGGGCGGGCGCCACGGGTTTGCGAGCCGGGCGGGCGAGGGCAGGCCGGGCCCGTAGGCTGAGAGTCCCCGGCCCGGCAGGGACTCTTCGCCTCCCCCCGCCCCCGGGCTCGGAGCCGAGGCTGCTGAGAGCCCCCCCCCCCCTGCCCCCAGCACACCGTCATCACTCCGCGCCCGAGGTTGCGGCGTGTTGTCCTCGGTGCAGAGCTACGTGCTGGTCTCTCCGGGGCTGCACAGCCGTCCGGACGCTCATTCAGCTGATAACGGCCCTGCATCTCCCGGTGGGAGGCTCCCGCGCTTTGCTCTGGGCACCGGGGGCTGAGCAGTGAGCCAGGCGGGCTCGGGCCCCGGAGAGCTTAAGTTGCGTTTGGGAGAAGGTAGCCCAGCGGTAATGGCTGTGGAGAAACGGAGCAGGATAATTGGAGCAAATAGACAAGCGGGCTTCCTCCACAAGCGGGCTCCCCGGAGGAGGTGACATTTGAGCTGGGGTCTGGATTAGGGAGCCCGTTAGGAGATGACGGCGGTGAAACGGGGCAGTGGCAGCAGCAGGTGCATTCCAGGAACAGGAAGAAGCCTGTCCCGGGAGCCGGGGGTTGAGCTCGGAGAGGGCGGCAGGGGCAGTGCGAGGCGATGAGGTTTCGGGGCCCTGGGAAGGAGGGGTTTGGGCTGGGGGTGACCGTCCTGTTGGCTGTGGCTCTGGAGGAGGAGAGGCAGGAGAGGAAGCAGGGCTGAGCCGGGAGGCTTTTGCTCATTGCCGGGAGAGGTGACGGCGTGGCGGCGGCGGTGGGCAGCGCTGCCACGGTTCCCTGGTGGGCGAGTGGAGCAGCAGAGGGAAGGGGGCCGGTGTGATTCGGTGTTGTAGCAACCACCCAGGTGATGCTGCGAGTAGCTCAGGGGCGGAGCCCTTGAAGGAGGCAAAATCGGGGCGCTGGCTTGGTTGTGATGAGCATCCCCCCCCCCCACCGCGATGTTGGGAGGCAGCTGCCCAAGCTGGGGTTGGGGACACATGGGAATTCTCTGCATCTGTCTTGAGGCCTGGGGCTGGGGCCTCTCTTACCCAGTCCTTGGTGCCAGGACAGTTCAGACGGAGCAGAGGTGTTGCTGTGGGGAGGGGAGGTAAAGAACCATTGCAGCCCGCCTGCCTCTCGGCCCCCAGGACACCCTGCCGTTCCCCATCCGTGTGCTTGGTCATCAGGAGGGTTAAATCTGCTGCTACAATTGCTTTTGTGTTAGATGGGAACCCGCGCTACGTTGTGAAAGACTGCCAACAATAATGACAGCTTTGTACGTAAAGTGTTGGTGTACTTGGCGAATACTTGTACTCCTTCAGTGTAGCCCCGTCCCTTGGTGATTTAGGCTGTTGTGCGAGAGAGATGGGGTGCAGGTCACCCCGCAGTGCTCCCCAGCAATGGGGGGAAAAGCAACCTAGGTTATGGTCACAATCACAGAGTCGCAGTACACAGTGAGCCTCCCCACCCACTCTCCGGGAGTGCCGCCTCCTGCCTTCGTCTTAAACCTCTCGGGGTCTGTACATCCGCCGGGGTGTGCCTTTACAGAGCGGGTTTTGCCTACTACTAAGGCCCTGTGCCAGCTAAAAACCCGCTTCCGCCCATTGCTCAGCAGCTGTCCGGTGAGAGCTCAGGGTGCTGGGCCTGGGCTTAGGCAGAGGCTGGGGGTGGGGCTAGAAGAGCCCATCTCTGCGCCCTGGAGCTTACAGTGTCTGGTTGTAAACACACCGGCCTAGAGCTCAGAGCTAACTTCTCTGTTTCTGTCCCCAGGGTTTGAAAAGCCATCCGCCATCCAGCAGCGCGCCATCAAGCAGATAATTAAAGGGAGAGACGTCATCGCACAGTAAGTCTGCGGCTGCCGGGGCCCCGGAACGATGCGGGTTTGAACTGTGAGGGTCCTCTTTTTTTTTTTTTAATATATTTTATTGATTTTATACAGAGAGGAAGGGAGAGGGATAGAGAGCTAGAAACATCGATGAGAGAGAAACATCGATCAGCTGCCTCCTGCACACCCCCTATTGGGTATGTGCCCCCAACCAAGGTACATGCCCTTGACCGGAATCGAACCTGGGACCCTTGAGTCCGCAGGCCGATGCTCTCTCCACTGAGCCAAACCGGTCAGGGCCGTGAGGGTCCTCTTATACTTGGATTTTTCCCCCCAATAAATACAGTAAATGTATTTCCTATTAGGATTTTTGATAGCATTTCATTTTCTCCAGCTTTACTGTAAGAATATAGCGTGTAGCGAGCTTACAGAACATGCTGATTGACGATGGTTTGTTATTGGTAGGTCTTCTGGTCGACTGTAGGCTGTTCGCACTTAGGGTTGGAGGTAGTTGTGTGTGGGTTCTGGCTGTGGGACACGGGCAGCCCTGACCCCCTGCTGTTGCAGCGGCCCCTGTGTTCAGTGCTTGGGGGCCACACGTTCTGTTTTCATACACTTGTTACCAGCTGTTTCCTTGACTTCAGCCCGGGGTGCTTTATTGTTCGTACTCCTGTGTTCCTATTTCAGAAAGCTTTCGTTTTTAGCCAGCTTCAATTCCTGTCAGTTGGCATGTGGATTTGTGTATAACAAACACTCCTTAAAGAGCGTTATTGCTGACTGACCTGATTTCTAAAGGCTCGCTTACAAAGTAAAAGTAATGGGAGGACAGTTTCCGTCCAGATCACACTTACAGGGGAATGCCACCTGCGGGGGCAGCTTCTGCAGCTCCATCAGCCCTGAGGCCATCCGTAGCTCTGTCCTCATCACCGGGGACTTAAGAGTGACCTTGTGCCCGTGTCCCACCTCTTGCCACTAAGGTGGTGGTGGTCTGCTGGGGGCGGGGGGGGGGGGGGGAGCATCTGTTGGGAGAAGCCGCCCGGTGCTCCCTCCCCCCGGAGCATGGCTGTGGTGGGTTCTGTGAGTGGACAGTGGCATGCGGCCCGGGTTCCCAGTCCTGCTTACCTGTCTTCCCTCCTAGGTCTCAGTCTGGCACGGGCAAAACCGCCACCTTCAGCATTTCCGTCCTCCAGTGTCTGGACATCCAGGTGACTGGCGCTCCTTTCCTCCGGGAGGCGCTTCCTTCCTTGTTTGGCGCAGTGTCCACGTCTCTGTTGTGCTGACTCAGACTTTTAAAGAGAACGAGTGGCACACTAGTGCCTGAGCTAAGCCCCTGCCGTACATTCCTTTTATCTGGACGGGAGGCTTTAAACTAGTGGACGTTCTCGTCTATAAACAGGACTGCTCCCCGGGACCCGTTACCTCGGGGCTCGCGGTTTCAGAGACGCTGAGTGTGGTTTACCTCCGTTAGGAGTCAGGTGGGCGGTTAACGCGAGATCATAGTCAGAACAGGTGAGCCCGAGTCAGCGGGTCCGCCCGAAGAACGCTGACCGTCTGTCCCCGACGATTCCTTTACAGGTCCGTGAGACCCAGGCTCTGATCTTGGCCCCCACGAGAGAGCTGGCTGTGCAGATCCAGAAGGTGAGGCACCCCGCCGGCGTCGCGCTGCAGGTCCTGCCTCTTGGCCGTCCGGTCCCTAGTTCCTCAGGCTTCTCCTCCTGAGTCCTGACACTTTTGCCATAAATCATCACCTTACATGATTTGGGGTTTGCGTTGTCAATTTCAGTGTGGTTTATGTGGTTCCAGTAGCTCCTGGCAGTCCGCACCGAAGCGCCAGCTGTCTCAGGGTTACTGTGAGCACTGCGGAAGGCCGGGCAGTAATGTGCCAGGATTGCTCCTGGCTGGATGAGAGTGAATTTCATACATTTCCTGACTTCTCAGTAATTAACATGTGCTGTGTCTGTAGTGAGGAACCATTAAAGCTAACTTCAGTCTCCATTCTAGAAAGCTTCCGTAGGAAGAGCAGAGGAGGGCGTGGGGAGAGGCGGGCTCTGGCCGTGGTGTGAACAACGGCATAAGGAGTGCGTGGCGGTCATGCCAAGTGCATGGAAATGACCTGTGTTCCCGCCAGGGCCTGCTCGCGCTCGGCGACTACATGAACGTGCAGTGCCACGCCTGCATCGGGGGCACCAACGTGGGGGAGGACATCCGGAAGCTGGACTACGGGCAGCACGTCGTGGCCGGCACGCCGGGGCGTGTGTTTGGTAAGCGAGGGCCGCGCTCCGTGCCCCGCTCTGCCTGTCTGCGTGGGGTCACTTGTAGGAAGCGGAGGGAGGTCTCTGGGATGGCCGCTCCTTCCCTGTAACCTGAGGTCTGACTCCTGCATCTGGTTTGTAGATATGATTCGCCGCAGGAGTCTGAGGACACGTGCTATCAAGATGTTGGTTTTGGACGAGGCGGATGAGATGCTGAACAAAGGTGCGTAACAAAAGGACTGGTCTGCGATGTGTGGCCCCGCATGCTCACAGTGCGGGGGAACGGGCACCAGTGGACGTGCCCGCAGCAGGGGAGTGTGTCCGTGGGGACAGCCGTGCCCCGTGCGCACGGGGCCAGGAAACTCTCACTTTGGTCTTCTTGTGGTCGCTGCTTGTAAGGCTGACCACAGCCAGCAGGGCACACAGCCTCTCGTCCCGACCAGACGCGCCGCTTTCTGTGTGTCCGTGGTCAGCACGGGACGGGCCCCTGAGCTGAGCTGTGGAGAGGATTTGGGCGGAAATGTAGGCCGTGCAGTCGCAGCTCTGCCCCTAATTAAACGTGAGCCTCGGCCTGCACCTCTGTGCAGGGGCGTGGCCTCAGGTTCCTGTGGTCTGTTCCTCGGCCCAGGTTTCAAAGAGCAGATTTACGACGTGTACAGGTACCTGCCCCCGGCCACGCAGGTGGTGCTCATCAGTGCCACGCTGCCCCACGAGATCCTGGAGATGACCAACAAGTTCATGACGGACCCCATCCGCATCCTGGTGAAGCGGTGAGCACGCCCTGTTCAGCACCGTGGGCTGCACTGGGGTTTAAACACGGAACCCTAATTTCCTTCTCTGAAAAGCCAGCTTTTAACGTACATTCCCTTTTAACCTAGCAACTCCAAATTTAACCATTAGCTGCCGGTGTTGATCGGTGACTTGAGAGTAAGATGAATATATACCAGCCGTGGGCAAACTATGGCCCGTGGGCCGGATCCGGCTGTTCTATCCGGTTCTCTTGCTCTCCCCTCCACTCCTTTACTTTGAATTTATATTAGTTCACACAAACACTCCATCCATGCTTTTGTTCCGGCCCTCCGGTCCAGTTTAAGAACCCATTGTGGCCCTCGAGTCAAAAAGTTTGCCCACCCCTGTTACACACCGTGGAACAGCGAGGTGTTCTAACGTTTAGGGTGGTGGTAATTGCTGGTTCTGATCCAGAGCTGGGCCCGGGTGGAGAAGTGGTGGCTCCTACGAGTTGTGGCCAGCCAGTCGGGCCTGGCCCGGGCCACACCCCAGTCTCGGTGGGAAGAGCGGGTAACAGGGTTCGTCTCTCTCCTCCAGTGATGAGTTGACCCTGGAAGGCATCAAGCAGTTTTTCGTGGCGGTGGAAAGGGAAGAGTGGAAGTTTGACACGCTGTGCGACCTCTACGACACGCTGACCATCACCCAGGCCGTCATCTTCTGCAACACCAAGAGGAAGGTGCGTGCTGCCCTCACACGTCCTCCTGCTGCCGGCTGAGCTCGGGCTCTGCGGGGCTGGCATGGGCGGGCGTGGAGGCCGGACGTCTGCTTCAGGCTTCGTGGGCGCGTGGTCTCCGGGACAGCCGCCCACTCTGCCCTTGAGCACAGAAGCCGCTGTGGGCGCGTGCTCAGTGGGACTACAGTGTCGATTCCAGTCCCGTACCACCGGGGTTAGGGGCTCAGCTGATGGGTGTTCCCCGGTGAACAGATGAAGGGGATGTTCGTGCCACTCGCTGGGCAAATGACGTGCCTCACGCCCAGGGAGGATGAGTCTGCGTCTGCGCCTGCTCTGCGGGTGGCTCACGTGGGCTCCGCGGCGATGCGCTAAGTCCCGAGTCCATCTCTGCCTGGGAGCTCAGGCAGCACCTGCGGTTCCGTTGGCAGGTTGACTGGCTGACGGAGAAAATGAGAGAAGCCAACTTCACCGTGTCGTCGATGCACGGGGACATGCCGCAGAAGGAGCGCGAGTCCATCATGAAGGAGTTCCGGTCCGGCGCCAGGTGGGTGGGCTCGGGGTGGGGCATGCAGGTCTGTGGTCAGCAGCTTTCTCTGGAGGAGGGGCGGTGGGAGCGAGCCCCGCCACGGCCTGAGGCCGCTGCTCCCGAGCTTTGCGGAAGGACAGGGTCTTCCAGGTAGCGCCCCGCTGGCTTCGCCACGGCCTGTGGTGCCGTGACTGGTGCGGTGAGACGCGGAACTTGTACTCAGACCCCGCACCTGGCCCCGTCACCACGCTCACCCAGGGCCCTTGCGAAGGGTCTTTCTGGCACTGCCCCTCACCCCACGTGGACCAGGGTGCGGGTGACTGGCATCCAGTCTCGAGCCTTCGTGACTGAGTGACGGCCTCGCATCCCTTTCTTGCCGCAGCCGGGTGCTCATCTCCACCGACGTCTGGGCCCGGGGCCTGGACGTCCCTCAGGTGTCCCTGATCATCAACTACGACCTGCCCAACAACAGGGAGCTCTACATCCACAGGTAGGGCGCCGCCACCCCCCCCCCCCCCCTCCGGCCGCCCACTCGGTCCTCGCTGTGTGTGCCAACGCAATCTTCCTTCTTCCCAAGAATCGGGCGGTCGGGGCGGTACGGCCGGAAGGGCGTGGCCATCAACTTCGTGAAGAACGACGACATCCGCATCCTGCGGGACATCGAGCAGTACTACTCCACGCAGATCGACGAGATGCCCATGAACGGTGCGCGGAGGGCGGGGGTGCACGGAGGGGCAGGGGCGTGGGGGGGGCGCGCGTGGGGCCCGGTGTCCCGGGGGCTCCGCCGGGGCCTCAGCTAACGTGCGTCTCCTTTTGTCTGTTTTCCTGCTTTCAGTTGCCGATCTGATCTGAGGCGTCCGCTGCACTGGGGACGAGTCGGCCGGCTCTGTGTCCCCTCGGGACTGTCCAGAGCAGTTTCTGTTTAAGGAGGTTAAGGCACCCTCTTGCGGCCCCCAGGACGACCTGAATGGGGGGGACCTTGACCCCTCTGACCACACCGTCAGGGCGTGCCAATACGGACGTTCGTGGAGGGAAGGGTACGTGCGGCTCAGTGGATAGGGATGTAGGAAGCCACACCAAGTTCTGTGCAGGGGAAACCTCAGTCCGTGGTGGTGACCTGAACACCTCCTGGTTCGGTCCTCTTTTCTCACCCACGTGTAAATATGCTTTGCTCGGTCTTTTTCATTAAACGTTTTACCTTGGCCCGTGAACTCTCATTTCTGTGCCCTGCACTACCACACCTTCCTGTGCCCGCCCTCTGCTTGCTGAGCCCCTCCCCACACTGTGCGGGGATGAGTCTTTTTTTTTTAAATATATTTTATTGATTTTTTTACAGAGAGGAAGGGAGAGGGAGAGTTAGAAACATCAATGAGCGAGAAACATCCATCAGCTGCCTCCTGCACACCCCCTACTGGGGATGTGCCCGCAACCAAGGTACATGCCCTTGACCGGAATCGAACCTGGGACCCTTCTGTCCGCAGGCCGACGCTCTATCCACTGAGCCAAACCAGCTAGGACAGGGGGATGAATCTTGAATTCCCACGTTCATCCGGCGATTCTAACTTGCCTCTGAAACGATAGCTTATGAAAGGAATTTACTCTGAACTAATAGGAAAAATCAACAAAACCCAATATTGGCTCTTCAAAAAGAGCAACAGTGTTGACAGTTTCTAAGTGAAACTGACCAAGAGAAAACTCGGATTGCCACAATCAGGAAAGAGATGTTACAGTTACCCTCCGAATAGAGGGGTCACTGTGAGCAACTGTGCCAACAAGGCGAGCCGCCCAGGAAAGTGGGCGGAGTCCTAGGAAGACGGCCCTGCCAACCTGGCCAGGCAAACAGTCAGAAGGAGGCAGAGGCCAAGGCCAGAACGGGGAGGGCCAAAGCAGGCTTGGAGTGAAGAATGCATTCCCCATCCAACCAGTTGTTGCACGGACACCGTAAGCCCCTTCGGCCGCTGTGGGAGGCAAAGAGGAGGTGAACGTGCCAATGGAAACCACGGGAGAACACCGGGGCACCACACTGATGGCCACGGCAGCCAGTCCACAGTGAGGACGGTCCCCTGGGACAGGGAGGTCTCCTAGGGCCGTGGTCGGCACACTGCGGCTCGCGAGCCACAGGCGGCTCTTTGGCCCCTTAAGTGTGGCTCTTCCACAAAATACCACGGCCTGGGCGAGTCTTTTGAAGAAGTAGCATCAGAAGTTTAAAAAATGTGGCTCTCAAAAGAAATTTCAATCGTTGTCCTGTTGATACTTGGCTCTGTTGACTAATGAGTTTGCCGACCACCGTCCTAGGGTGAAGGGCAATTTATCAAAATGATGCGACAATCCTAAACACCTGTGTGTCGAACAGCTTCGAAACAGGAAGCAGACACTGACCTGCACGGACCAGGCCAGTCCAGTGGCGGTGGGAGCTCAGTGTCCTCGTCCTCCCGCTTGAGGCCACCGGCAGGGGCCAGGGCCGCGCGCCTGATAAGGACGGGTAGGAGGCACCGGGGGGCGGGGGGAGGTCAGAATCTACAAGCCCCTGACAAATAACAGGAAAGGTGAGTTCTGCAAGGTCAGCCTCCAAGGTCACGTGTGCCATTTGCAAGCAACGAGCATGGGAAAGGGGAATTTAAAGAACCCCCTTTAACACCATCCCATATGGGGGATACCTGGGGCTGCATGTGACAAAACCTGCAAGGTCTGCACTGAACCCACAAAACGTCGCCGTGAGGAAGTAAAGATGCGAGTCAGGGAGAGACACTGCCCCAAAGGACCAGAAGCACCCACTCAGCACGGCCCCGCTCAGTGCCGGGGCCCGTGTTCTGGTGGAACCTGACAAGCGGCCTCTGAGCTGCACCGGGAAATACGGAGCCTAGCGGAGTGAAACAGCGGGGAAAGGGCGCCTTGGGGGACTCCCACTGCCTGAGGCCAAGCGCCGGCCCACGAACCCGAGGTCACAGTTCAATCCCCAGTGCAGGCACATGTCCGGTTACGGGCTCCATCCCCAATACGGGGTGTGCAGGAGGCAGCCGGTCAATGAGCCTCATCACTGATGTTTCCATCTCTCCCTCCCTCTGAAATCAACATAAAACATACTGGGGGAACATATGACCGAAGACCATGTGGACTGGCTGAGGACAGCCTGTAGGTCCCCAAGACACAAACAGACCACAGGTTCATGGGGAATGGGTTTCAACAAAGGTACTGAGGTGGTTCCAGGGGGAAAGGGTAACATTTTCAACAAGTGGCGCCGGGACAATGGGCTAGTCGGACAAGAAAGAAAACCAGAAAACCTGGACCAGCCTTCACCGCATCTATCAAACGTCGCTGGAAGTGTAAGGCTTAAAGTGACAAAACTTCTCTAGGAGAGAACAGGAGAGAAGGCGGGGACTTGGGGTTTGGCAGATTTCGTTCAAGGGGTGTAAGAAATAGAAGCTGTACTCATCACAATGAAAAACGTTCATTCCTCAAAGACATCGACGTGTCTCCATGTCACGGCCCCCGGGCACACCCTCCGCGCCCTGGATGCCAGGGGGACCCAGAGGCTTGACTGGATGCCGCTTTTATTACAAACAAATAATTGCACTTAAAACGAAAGCTTTCCCAGTCAGTCTCCCGAGGTCCCAGCTCCGTCCTGTCAGGGTGTAACTCGGGGCACAGGTACCACGGGGCCCCCACGCGCCACCTTCCCTGCCATCGGGGCAGGCAGCTGGGGTGGCCGACGTTCCACGCATCCCAGTGACAGGCTACCGAGAGCAAGGCTGCAGTGAAACGCTCCAAACCCAGGCCCCCCCAGGACACTGGCCCGACGTGGGAGCTGGCCCAGGAAACGGGGATGCAGGTGCCACGGGCCAGGGCCCCGCACAGGAGGTAGACAGGTGAGCAGATCTGGGTGTTGGAGGGAGGTCAGCGCTACGCCACATGGGCGAACACCAGGGCGGCTGGGAAGTCGAGGCCTGACGCGCCCTTGGCCCCAGTCAAGACCAGCTGATGAGAAACTGCTGTCCCATCGTCAGCGAGACAGGGATGTCCAGGGTCTGGGAACAAGAAAGAACCATTGGCCGCCAAACCACGGAGGCCGAGGGGAGAGCCCAGCGCCCAGCAGGCAGGAGTGGACGCGGGCGGGCGGGCGGCTGGCCCAGCTGACGGGGACAGTGCTCCCAGCTCTGGCCGCCTCAATAGCTCTTTAACACGGCGCGTCAGCGCAGACACAGGCAGGAGATAGGGTGCCGGGGCTGATCCCCTCCCCCTCCCCCTCCCCCGAGATCCAGTCCCTCCTCACCCCTTGGGAGGCCCAAGAGTCCACGGCTTCTAGGCAGCATATCCCCGAGGCCAGCTTGGAGGACACTGTGTCCCCAGGGCCCAGCCACCCCCACCCCCACCCGTCCTGGGGGACAGCCCTCTGGCCTGTCTTGGGCTCTTGCCTGGGTGTTGGGGCTGTAGGTGAAGTTGGACACAGGAACCCCATTGGCAAGGACCTGCTGGGGGGCGGAGGCCACCCCCAGGACGGTCACCCTCCTCAGCTGCAGGGCGGCCCCCTCGGGGCTCACGTGCACCAGGTCGTTCATGACGGTGTTCTGGGCCGGCAGGACAGAGAACGGGTGTGAGCAGACGGCAGCGGGGAGCCCCAAGAACAGGGCCTCTGCACGGCCCCGGGGAGGGCGGGGGGCACTCGGCCCAGCCTGGCCCAGCCTGGCCCAGCCTGGCCCAGCAGTGCAGGGCCTGGGCGAGCTGGCAGGGTCAGGACTCGGGCCCACTTCTCTGCGGGCAGACAGCCTGCACTCGGGGTGACCTCCAGGGGACAGGTGGCCATCCCGGGACCCAGGCCCGGCTCCCCTCACCCCAGGCTGGCCCCACGCTCCCCCCGCCCCCCCCCCCACCCCGCTGGGCAGGGGCAGGACTCACATTCCTGGCCAGGAAGACGAGCTGTGTGTAGGCCCCGCGCTCCAGCACCCCCAGGCTCTCCCCGTCATCCCAGAAGAGCTCCCCGCGGGCCTCCCCGCTCGAGGTCAGGGCCACGGCCAGCGCCATGGGCTGCTTGCGGGACTCCGTGGTCGTGAGGCCAGGGCCCTGCAGACCAGGTGGCACACGTCACCTGGCAGAGCCTTCAACCCCGGAGGGAAGGACACCGCATGGGGACAGCCCCGGGCCCGGGAACCAGGCCTGCAGGACGGCCTGCCGTCGAGTGGCCCCAACCCCCATGGAGGCCAGCCTGTCCGAGGCGGGCCCCCGAGGACAGGAGAGCCCACATATGTTTGCAGACTGGCTGACTCCGGGCAGGCCCCCCCTCCGCAGGCCCGGCCACAAGTTAGTGGGCTGTATCCCGAGCCTCCCACCTGGACCCGCTCCTCCTCCACCCTCAGGAGCATGGCTGCGGGGCCGGGCTGGACCCCAGCTGCACAGAAGCAATGTGGCCCCGGACAAAGGCCTCGGTGTCCGGCCAGCTACCTGCAGGGGGACGATGTGTCCAGCCCGGAGGTGGAGGTTGATGGTGTCCAGGGGGGCCGGCAGCGTCACCCACTGGCCCTCGCTGTGGATGGCAGGCTTGAGGGGTGCCGGCGGTGGAGGCGGGAGGCTGCCAAGGGCCTCGACTGGCACCTGGATGGGGACGGCACATCACCAAGGGTCCTGGGCAGCGCCAAAGCCCCGTGCTGTGGTCAGGAGCCGAGGACTCCACGGGGAGCCCCAGGGGGCCTGGCAGAGACAAGCTGGTGTGACCTCAGGGCAGAGGCCCAGCCACTTGGTGGGAACAGGGCAGGAGAGACCCGAATCCTGGGCCCGGGAGGGGCAGGTCAGAGGGCACCGGGTGGGGCAGGTCAGAGGGCACCGGGAGGGGCAGGTCAGAGGGCACCGGGAGGGGCAGGGTGTTGGGAGCAAAGGAAGTGGGGTCCTGGCCCTGACCGGTGTGGCTCAGTGGATAGAGCATCAACCTGCAGAAAGACGGGTCCCGGGTTCGATTCCGGTCAAGGGCATGTACCTTGGTTGCGGGCACATCCCCAGTGGGGGGTGTGCAGGAGGCAGCTGATCGATGTTTCTCTCTCATCGATGTTTCTAACTCTCTATCCCTCTCCCCCCTTCCTCTCTGTAAAAAAATCAGTAAAATGTATTTTAATAAAAAAGAATTGCGGTCCTGGCTCCGCCTGCAGCAGGGAGGCCCACAGCACGGGCAAGCTTCAGCTCAGACTCAGTTTGCACATCTGGAAAATGGGCTCCCGCAGGACTGCTCAGGAGGACGCCGGGAGTGCGCAGGCGAGTCCCAAGGACCTCGGGGGCAGACACGGTCCACGCCGACAGGACAGGAGGGAGGGACCCTCTCGTCTCCCAGTTCTCCGGGGCTAGGGACCGGGACTCACCGTCTGCAGGTCGTACCACGTGCCGGCGGGGAAGTAGCCGGTCACCTCCGCCTTCCCAGCCTCGAGCACGGGCGTGATGAGCAGGGCCTCTCCCCACAGGAGCTGGCGGTCCACCGACCAGGTGCGGGGGTCCTCGGGGAACCTGCGCGCAGAGGGCCGGGAGCCGGGAGCCCGGGGTCAGCCCGCGAGCCCCGCAGGGAGGCTCGGAAGCAGCCGGAGCCCGGACGTGGCTGGGACGGCAGGGCCGCTCTCCCACCCACTGGTCAACTCCGGAGCAGGACCCGCCCCGTCGGCAAAGGACACGCAGGCGGTGCCCCGCCTCCTGTTGCGGGCACAGTGCCCTGCGCGCTGTGTGCTGCTCTTGGAGGTGGTCTGATGCCAGGCTGCCTCGCTGCGGGGAGCCCGCCCACCTGCCCCTTGTTCTCTGTGCTAGTTAGCGGCCCGCCGGAACTGCGTGCGTGGCGGGGGGGAGGGGAGGGGCACCGGAACTTTCCAACCGCCGACCAACGACCTTGCCACGCAAGGGCTCTCAGGCTGCGATGGGAGGCCCCTACGCCCGGCACCGCCCAGCGCCCACATCCCTGTTCCCCGGCGGTGCCGTCATGGCAGTGTCACAACTCGCTTCTCCCGGCGGCCTGGTCCCCGCTCAGGGCCTTCATGCCGCCTGTCTCTGCACTTCGATTGCCCCCAGCCCTGAGCTGGCGTCTAAGGGGCGGGAACTGGGGTACAGGGGGGACCCCGGGAGGGAGGGCCTGGGCTCACTCAGCTGCAAACCTGCTCTGGCTGGTTCCGGGGATACCCCTGTGGCAGGACGGGCTGCCCCCTCCCACTGGGCACCCATGGGCCATCGTCCCCGCCCCGGGGCACTCACTCCAGGAAGAGGGGCCGGGCCACGGTGTCGCCGCGGACGTGGGCGCCGTGGAAGAGCGTGTAGAGGTGGGGCAGCAGCGCGTAGCGCAGGCCCAGAGCCTTCCGCATGGCCTGCTGCGCCGTCTCGCTGAACCTGTACGGCTCCTGCGGCTGCGGAGGCAGAGGGCGGGGGCCCCGTTACCCGCCGGGCCGCCTGCTGGCTGCCGGTCAGGGACGGGTCCCGGGACGGAGCCGCCCGCCTACCAGGCTGTGCAGGTCGTTGTGGTTCCGCATGAAGGGGTAGAAGGCCCCCAGCTGGGTCCAGCGCACGCACAGCTCCTCCGACGTGTTGCCCAGGAAGCCGCAGACGTCGGCCCCCACCAGGGGCACCCCCAGCAGGTTGAAGAGCAGGGTTTCTGCAGGGAGAGTCAGGCGGGGCCTCAGGCCACACCCCTCCCGCACCCCTTGGGCAGTCTTGCCCCATCGGGGTCAGCAGGTCCGTCTACCTGCCTGCAGGCTGCCCCCGCACACCTGGGCGGGGGCTGGCACAGCTAACCAGCCCGCTAGGGTTGAAGGGTGTCCCCCCTCAAAGATAACACTCCAGTCCGAACCCCCAGTCCTGTGAATGGGACCTTATTTGGAAATAGGGTCTTGGCAGATGTGGTCAAGGTAAGATGAGGCCCGAGGCCCTACTCCGATATGGCTGGGGACCCTAGAAGACAGACGCATGGGGAAAGCCACAAGGTGACGTGGGTCAGAGTGACGCCGGCCACCAGCTCTGGGACGGAGTGGAGTGGGGATGGGGACCCCGGGAAGAGGAGGGCCGCAGGGGAGCCGACCCACACAGGTGAGGGGACCCGCACAGGTGAGCTGATCCGCACAGGCGAGGGGATGCCCACAGGTGAGCTGATCCGCACAGGTGAGGGGACGCCCACAGGCGAGGGGACCCGCACAGGTGAGCTGATCCGCACAGGTGAGGGGACCCGCACAGGTGAGGGGACGCCCACAGGTGAGGGGACGCCCACAGGTGAGGGGACGCCCACAGGCGAGGGGACCCGCACAGGCGAGGGGACCCGCACAGTGAGCAGGTACTCATTGGGCCCCGCGCCCCGCGTGAGTCAGCGATGTCCCGCCATCGCAGCAGGTGTCCCTGAGCGGTGCTGGCCCCCCTGCCCGAGGGGCCCACACCCTGACGGGGCTCTCACCCGGCACCGACGAGGACAGCTGCTCCCAGCTGCTCCACACGTCCCCTGTCCAGTGGCCGGCGTATTGGCCGTGGCCGGCGAAGGTGGAGCGGGAGATGACGAAGGGGCGTGTCCCCCGAACCTTCACCAGGGCCCTGGGCGGAGCAGGGGGCAGAGCTGTGCGGGGCGGGTCAGGCCCCCCACAGTGCCGGCCACGCAGCGGGCACAGAGCGGGGAGGCCACACCAACGTGTGCTGGGCTGTCCGCTCTGCCCGAGCCACCTGCCTCCCCAGGAGGACTGCGTCCTGCCTGGCCCGCCCACACCGCCCGGGTGGCACTGGGCCGGGCCTGGGGGACAGTGCTTGGCCCCTGGGGTGCCTGGGCTCCCTGCCTCACCCCGCCCCTCACGGGCCCTCACCTGTGGGAGGCCACGGCCTCGGTCAGGCCGTACAGGTTGTGCAGGTTGTAGTGCGTGGACAGAAACTGGCGGCTGGAGGCACAGATGGTGGCTGCCCGGAGGGACCCGCCCACCACCCCTGGGGAGAGGGCACTTTCTCAGAGGCCTCTGCCTGGCGGGCTGGAGCACCCCATCCTGGGAGCACCCCGTCCTGGGAGCACCCTGGGAACTTGGGGCAGGCCACAGGCTGCCCTTGGCAGACCCAGACTCACAGGCTCCAGCCCTGACCATTTCCGGGCCGTCGCTGCCGTTTTCCTGAGCCCGCAATGCCCACCCTCCCGGGTCTTGCCTCAGCTGCAGGGATGGGGTCCACATTGAGTGGCGGGGGTCTCCCACACCTGGACCTCACTCCTGGGTCCCCCCTTTCCTGGCTGGCTGCACCCACAGACTCCTCAGAAATAACAGCTTCGAGTCTCCCAAGCCAGAGACCTGATCCGAGCCACCACGTCCCCGCCCGGTGCCAGGGAGCAGGCGGTAGCTCACCAGGCACGTAGGGCGGATTCTCCAGGTCGTCATCGGGGCAGCCGTCCACGGAGCCCTTCACGAAGTTGGACGGCTCGTTCATGTCCTGCAAGAGGCCCCGGAGGTGGGCGTCCGCCCAGGGCAGAGGGTGGGGCCGGTCCCCGAGGTTCAGGGACACGGGGTACGGGGGGGGGGGGGCACTCACGATCCACATGCCGTCGAAGGGCACCTGGGCGTGGAACTCAGCCACCATGTCCTGCCACCAGTCCAGGGCCTCAGGGTTGGTGAAGTCGGGGAAGGCGCTGGGCCCTGGCCACACCTGGAGGAGAGGCCGAGGGGGAAGCCAGGGTCCCCGAGGGAAGGACTCGAGGTGTCCTGGTCAGGGGCCAGCCCACCCGCTCCGGCCCCTGGGCAGCGCCCTCTTCCCCAGCACCTTCCTGGTCCCACCGCCGAGACCCCCGCTTTCTCACCCCTCACCCCGGCCCCCGCTCTACCTTCCCGATCAGGGGCTGCCCGGTCTCATTGGTGATGAAAACGCCCCTCCGCAGCCCCTCGTCGTAGGGCCGGTAGCTCCCCGCGGGGCCGGAGCTGCTGATGGCGGGGTCCTGGGGCGAGGGAGGCGGGTGGAGAAGGAAAGGCGAGTCTTGGCACCGGGGGGGGGGGCATGCGGCCCCGGCGCAGGGCAAAGCCGTCGTGGTGCTCACGCCCGAGCACGCGTGGACACACAGGTCGCCTCCGAGGCGGACCGCCTCTCCTGTGTCCGTGTCCGTGTCCGTGGCGGGGCCTTTGGTCTCAGCTGCCCCTCCCCGCCCCCTCCTCCAGCCACAGGGCGGCTCTGCTCCCCAAAGGCTCAGCTTGGGGGGGGGGGGGGCTCACCACGATCATCACGTAGCGCCGGCCGCCCTGGTGCAGCTCGCGCACCATGGCCGGGAAGTCCCCGAAGCCGTCCTTGTTGAACGTGAAGTCCCTCCGGGCGTCCATGTAGTCCAGGTCGTTCCACTGGACGTCCTGCAGCCGGGCAGCGGCGCTGGGGCCTGGGCACTGTCCTGGGCCAGCGCCTCCCGGCCCCACTGGGCCCCAAGGACCCTCCCCGCCCCACGCCGCCGCCCCCAGGACCCTCCCCGCGCTCACCAGGGGGAAGTGGGCCCGGGTCATGTTCTCCACCACCTGGCGGGTGACGGCGGTGGACGGGTAGCCCCAGCGGCAGAGATGGAAGCCCAGGGCCCAGTACGGCGGCATGAAGGGGCGGCCTGTGCCACAGACAAGGGGCTGGGGGAGCGGCCAGAGGGGCTCTGAGAGCGGGCTGGGGGGGAGAACGGGGGGGGGGAGGAGAGCTGGGGGAGGAGAGCTGGGGGAGGAGAGCTGGGGGGGAGAGCTGGGGGAGGAGAGCTGGGGGAGGAGAGCTGGGGGGGAGAGCTGGGGGGGGAGAGCTGGGGGAGGAGAGCTGGGGGGGAGAGCTGGGGGAGGAGAGCTGGGGGAGGAGAGCCGGGGGAGGAGAGCTGGGGGAGGAGAGCCGGGGGGGGGGGAAGCTGGGTGGGGGAAGTTGGGGGGAGCAGAAGGCGGGAAGGCGGGAAGGCGGGGAGGCGGGGAGGCGGGGGCGGGAGCAGACGCGGGGCAGGCCCACCTGCGACCTCCAGGTACTGCTGCACCACACTCTTGGGCTCCGGGCCCAGGAAGACATACACGTCCAGGATCCCGCCCGTCGACCTCCAGCTGAGGGCTGGGCTGGGCTGTAGGACCACGTCTGGGGGAGCAGCCCTGGGACTCAGGGACAAGTGCCCGCCTGCCCCCCGGGCCTGGGCACCTCACGGGTGGATGGACCAATGACCTCTGGGGAAGAGGGTCCTCCCACAGGACCTGGGAACAGCCCGCCTAGGGGACGGGGACTCAGAGGACCTGCTGAGGACCCTGGAGCAGGACGGGAGACGCTGAGGGGGGACTCAGGACGCCCGTTTCTGGCCTCTGCTCCCCCTCCCCCACCCACCCCACTCCCACCCGAGGCAGAGCTGGAGAGGCCACACCCTGGACGCATTTCTTAGAGCAAGGGCGGTCTGGCCCCATCCACTGCCCCTCCCATCCCCCCAGTCTCTCGGGCAGGTCCTGGCCCCCACGCTCCATCTACGCAGCTGCGCCCAGGGAAGGCGGGGCGGGGCGGGGGCGCTCGCTCACCCATGGCGTTGCTGTTCAGCAGGAAGACCCCGTGGGCCAGCCCGCCGTCCTCCAGCGCCAGGTAGAAAGGGTGGGACCCGTACAGGTTCACGTCGGGCTGGGACGCAGAGGACACGGCGCTCGTCTCCCTCGCCCCGGAGGCGCCCCCAGTCCCGGCCCCGCCCCGGGCACCCCTTTACCGTGGGCGCGATGTCCCGGTTCCAGAGGGTGACCTTGGTCCAGTTGGTGTTGAGCAGGAGGGGCCCCAGGTGCTCGGCGAGGCCGGTGATGTGCTGGGACGGCAGCGAGGTGGACAGCTGCAGGAACTGGTCGGCGAAGAACAGGGGCGCCACGGCCGTGTCCAGCCTGCGGGAGACACGCGGCCTCGCCACCTCGGAGGCCAGGCTCCCCGCCACGGGCCCTCCTGAGACTCCCAGGCCCCGGGGTCCCGACAGCAGGAGTGCCCGGAGCACGTGGGAGAAGGGAGGCCGCCCGGCTGTGCCCACGCCACCCGGGCCGGCTCCAGGAGCAGGCTGCCCACGGGCCGTGGCGCAGGCAGGTGCTGGGAGGGGGGCCGCCCGAAACCCTTCCTGACCCGGGCGTTGTGGTCCTGAGCCCCCCGCGAGGAGGCCCGAGGGGTCCGAGCACTCACAGCACCCGGCCGTCCAGCTGCCGCCGCACAACCACCCCGAAGGGCTCCTCGGAGAACTCCACGCTGTAGAGCGTGGACGGCGCCCGGCCGCGGACACGCGGGGTCTGCAAGGGCACCTCGTAGCGCCTGCTGGCGGGATCTCTGATCTGGATGAGAGTGGCAGAGGCGTGAGGCAGGCGCTGGGCCGCAGCCGTTCCCGCGCCCCCGCTCCGTCCTGCACCTCCAGGGGCGCGGGGTCGAGCAAGTCCCAGCCCAGCCGGCCGCGCGGCAGTGAGCCTGGCGGTGGGGGCGCCTCCCGCTGTGAGCCTGTCGGGGCGTGGCCTGGGTGCTGGGGTTCAGGCTCACGAGGCAGCCTCTGCCTTACTTGCTGACTCTGGCAGCCCTAGTCCAGCGGGCACAGCAGCTCAGGGTGACAGAAAATGCACTCGGGGCCCCGGCACCTGTGGGTGCGCAGGGCCCTCTCGGTGAGCGGCGGCGGTGGAAGCGCTAACACATGGCCCCTCCCTCCCCCTCACGGTCCCGCCTGCTGACTGCAGGTCCCGATGAGACATCACTTTTGGGGGAGGCCTAACCTCCCCCCAGCCGCGCCCTCCACAGCAAGTCTAGAACCTTCTAGTCTAGTCACTGTCTTAGCGGCCCCCGCTCCCTGCGGTGGGCACTGTGTCTGCTCACGCCAGGACTCGACGGGGGGCGCCGTACCCATTTGTGCGATAAGCAGACCCCGCGGAGCCGTGTTGCGCCCCTGCCTGCCCCCACGCTGCCGCCTCGGCCCTGCCCGCCCACCGTGAAGTGCAGCCGGCTCTCCGTCTCCAGCAGCACGTCCAGCCGCAGGGCGAGGATGTCCTTGGGGAAGAAGGTCGGGGCGTCGCGGGTCAGGCTGGCCGTGTAGCCCGTGGCCGTGGCCGTGAGGTTCCCCAGCCGGTAGCTCGGGTAGCTGGGCGGGAAGAAGCACCAGGGCGGCCCCATCCGGGAGCCCCCGGGCCGCCCCACGGGCGCGTAGCAGCAGCCCCGGGCCTCACACTCCTCCTGGGTGAGGGCCTTGTCCGGGGCGCAGTCGAAGCGGCTGTTGGGGGGCACGTCGCACTGTGTGGGTGCTGCTCCCGGGCGGGACTGGGGCCTCGGGCTGTGGGCTCCCTGCTGGCACGCTCGGGGCGTCTCCTCGGGCACCTGGGAGCAGCCACACAGCTCTCGGGGAACCACTGCCAACTGGTGGAGCAGGACGTGCCCCAGGAGGGCGGCGGCGGCCAGGGAGAGGAGGGCGCAGACGCCCAGCAGGGGGCGGGCGGGGGGCCGCCGAACGCCCATGGCCTCGGGTCCTGGAGGCCTGTGAAGAGAGGAACCAGGCTCAACAGGGAAGTGAGCAGCTGGGGCCTCGGGGGCTCCCCAAACAGCTTCCTGACAGACGTGAACTTGTGCGGGCAGGCGGGCCGTGTGGGGGCGGGGTGAGGTCAGCCGAGGCGGGGCAGGTGAGGATGGAGGAGCTCGCCTGGGGCAGTGCAGACAGACGTGGCGGAGGGAGGAAGGGAAAGGAGAGAAAAGTCCCAAATTGGGGGGGCGGGGGGGCTGCCGAATACCGTGAAACGCTACCCATGAACCGCCCTTAGGTCTGCAGAAAGGATTTAATGACACAAAAGACCCACAGTTTGGAGGGTCAAGTTCCAACAGCAGATGGCTAAGCCTGCTTCCGCATAAACACCAAGGGTATGAAGTCGTGACCAGGGGGTGGGAGTGGGGTGCTCGTAGGGGGTACCCCTGCCCTCTGTCCCCTCCTGCTGACCTGCACGGTGTGGACGAAAGGGGCCACATGCTACCCTGACAAGCTCAGGGGAGGCCTGCGTGGCGGTCTTGCAAACTCAAAGACCTAAAGTCACCACAAAGGATGGTCTGAAATTAAACTTGAACTAAAGGCAGCTGTGGTGGGTAGTTACATCCTAGGCCGGTATCTTCACTGACAAGGCCAACCTTTATTTATTTATTTTTTTAAAAATATATTTTATTGATTTTTTACAGAGAGGAAGGGAGAGGGATAGTTAGAAACATAGATGAGAGAGAAACATCAATCAGCTGCCTCTTGCACACCTCCTATTGGGGATGTGCCCGCAACCAAGTTACGTGCCCTTGACCGGAATCGAACCTGGGACCTTTCAGTTCGCAGGCTGACGCTCTATCCACTGAGCCAAACTGGTTTTGGCACAAGGCCAACCTTTACCTTCACTGAGCCTGTCTGTCTTTCAACGATAACATATCCTGGAAATGTCAGGGTAACTTGTCACTTCCCTTTTTTCCTGGACCCCTCAGGGCACAACCAAATCCCCTGGGCACCAGGACAGGAAACCATAAATCCCTGCATTGTTGTTGTTATCCTGTTAATTAGTAACTATTAACTATCCCACACCCACCTAAGTAAAAGAAGTATGTGTCCATCGTTTTATTTTTTATCCAATCCCAGAGGTCCCCCCACCCCCTTTGCTTCCTTTCTCCCGCCTCCCTAACCCATCACCAATGGATTGCAAGTAACCCGCCTACATCTCCTCCTGGGATTGTCATGTATAAAAACAGGTGAAAAACCGCCCTTCTCCGGAGCACTATCCCAATCCCTTCAGACCCTGTTTCCCCGAAACCGTTGACAGTTTGGCTCAAATAAACTCACAAAAATTCTTTACAGGTTTGAATGCTTTTACGTTAACTTATCAAGGATACAACTAGGAACCGCCGATGGTGCGATATGGGAGGGGGCATGGAGCTTCCAGCCAGCCACCCTCCCAGCATCACAATGTGGTCACCAGCTTGGACGCCGAGGAGTGTGGGATTTCCCTAGGTGGGCACGCTTGGTTAGATCGCTGGCGCTGGTGACGAATCCCTCTCAGCTCCCAGAAGTCGGGGATGGAAGTCTGGGGACCCATCCTCTCATTACTCCCAAGATACCAGGGTTTAGGAGTGGGAAGCAAAGACTCAACGTTTATTTTTGTTAAAGTGTCCCGGCCCCACCTGACCCTACCAGACACCTGACCGCCCCTTTCTGATGATGAAAACTCAGAAACGAGGGAACTCAGCCCCAGCCTGAGTGTTGACCTATGAACCAGGAGGTCACAGTTCGATTCCTGGTCAGGGCACATGCCTGGGTTGCAGGCTCCATCCCCAGTGGGGCGCGTGCAGGAGGCAGCTGATCCATGATTCTCATCATTGATGTTTCTCTCTCTCCCTTTCCCTTCCTCTCTGACATCAATAAAAATGTATTTTTTAAAAAAGAAAAGAAACGAGTGAAATCAGAGCTTAGAGCAGGGTCCGCGGTGGGAGCTCTGGGGCAATGCCCCCCCCCCCGCCCCAAGCGCAGAAGCTGCACAGATGCGGGCCCAGCACACGCACAGGCGGAACCACACCCCCTCCCGCGGCTCCCACTCCACAGTCGGGGAAGAGATTCCCCCAACGGGGAAAGCCCTGGGGTGGGGTGGGGTGGGGTGGGGCGGGGGGCACTGCAGGAAATGGGGCGAGCTGAGCCAGGCGGTCAGAGGCGCTGCGCTCCAGGCCTGGCACAGCCACCCGGGAAGTGGCCCAGCCCGCGGCTCCCGGGCAGGGGTCAGGGGTCAAAGCCCAGCTCCGCCACTGGAGCGGGAGCCGGGGTTCGCCTGTGCCTCAGTTTCCTTCCTACGGGAAGGGCCGGCACTGCGAGACTGAATGCGGAGCGCGGTTTCGGGGTCCCCACGTTACTGCTGCTCCCCCCCCCCCGCCCCGCACCCGGACCCTGGCAACCGCGCGCCCAGCGTCTCCAATAGGAAATCACTGACGACCGGCCGGTCAATCGACCCATCGACCCCTCCCGCTTCCGGGCGTCAGGAGTGCCCCGACCCGCCAAGCCTCTCGCCCGAAAGGCTGCGGGGGAACCGCCCGGGCCCCTCGCTGGGACCGCACGCGGCCCCCTGTCCGCTAGCGGCGGCCGCTCACCTCCGCGCACGCGCGCTCAGCTCCGGGCCCCCGCACGCCTCTGCGCACGCGCTTGCCCGCAGCTGCGACCCGAGGTCAAGTGCTGGCGGGGGCGGTGGCAGATCACGTGACCGGCCGCGGCGCAGGCGCCCTGGGAGAGTGCGCGCTCCTCCGGCCGTGCGCCCCCTGGTGGAGGGGCGAGCCGCGCCGGTGCAGTATCTGGCCCTCCTCCACCCGCAGATCCGGGCAGAGGCGCTCCGGTGCTCGCCGCGACCTTGTCTTTCGGGGTCAGGGACGGGGTGACCCGTGAGCACCCCCCAGCGGCTGTCGGGCTTCCTGGGAGCTTGCCAGGCCGCTCCAGGGGGCGCCCCTCCTGCGACTGAAGCCTGAAGAGGGGCACAGCTGTTTGGCCCCGAAATGGCAGAGAGCGAATCGTGGGCAGCCCCGTTAACAACAGCTTATTCCCTAGAGGAAAACATGGTCAGGACCCATGAGGTCGACTCCTGTGAACAGTTAGATTGACAGGACGTTTCCTGCAATGAGAAGGTGCTGTTTGCAGTGGTCGGCAAACTCCTTCGTCCACAGAGCCAAATAGCAACAATACAACGATTGAAATTTCTTTGGAGAGCCCAATTTTTTAAACGTAAACTTCTTCGAACGCCACTTCTTCAACATAGACTCGCCCAGGCCGTGGTATTTTGTGGAAGAGCCACACTCAAGGGGCCAAAGAGCCGCCTGTGGCTCGCGAGCCGCAGTTTGCCGACCACGGGTTTAAGAGGAGCAAGCTGCTCAGAGCGGAGCACAGCAGCGCAAGTGTGATCCTGCCCAGCGAGCTCTCCCCGGGAAACCGCCGGCGGGCCTGCCGGGCACGGGCGGCGGCGGCGGCGTCCCCGATTCGTTATGGGTTTTGTGATTCTCCAATGTTTGAGAATAAATATGCCTTTCTCCATATTCAGAAAAAAATATTTACTCTTCTGCTGAAAAGTGTGAAAGTGAAATTCTTCTGTGGAACCCTTCCCGTTACACGGCAGAGAGGCCACGCTAGCAGGTGCTGGGGGACGGGGTGGGGGAGGAGGACGCTGCGGTGGCCGGTGACGGTGGAGGCGGGACCAGTGGGCGGCCCTGGGAGGGGGGTCTTATTTCAGCGGTCAGCTCTCTCTACGCCGCCGGTGGGGGTCACTGCCCCTGCACGTTCTCCCTCCGGCTGAGAGTGGATTTAACCCGGGCTGGGAGTGGGGGGAGGAGGGACCCGGGTTCTCTGGGGGGGGTGGGAGCCAGAAGCTGCTCACGAGGAGGTGGGTGTGAGTTTGCAGATGCGCAGCTGCAGAAACGGGAGCCTCCACAGCCCCGGTTTTGCTCAGGGGACCACGTCCACCGTCCATCGTGGGAACAGGGTCCGCCTTCCCGGGCGCTGCCTCGGCAAAGGGATGACTTGCCTAAACGCAACCAGGAAGGTCGGGATGTGACTCGGTTTACACAAGCGGGTGGCCAGAGATGTCCCGCAGCGCCGGCCTGTTCGTTCTCTCAGCGTCGTTCTCTGAGGGTGGACGTGGCTTCCGGTGACACAAAAAGATACGGATCCCAGGGAATACACAGCATCCTGGCCTCGTCCCGGCTGGCCTGGGAGGCGCGGGCCGGGCCGCGCGCTAGGAGGGCACGGGGGCGTCCAGCTGGCTGGCGATCCTCTGTCTGAGCTTGAGCAGGGCCTCCTGGAAATGGGGGTGCTCGTCCTTCACGTGGTCCAGGATGGCGCCGATGGTGGCCAGCCGGTGGTCCAGGCGCCTGCGCTCCTCCAGCTGCGCCGCCTTGGAGCGAAACAGGAACACGTACCGGCCGTCCTTCACCGCCTGCAGGTGCTTGAGGCGCGTCTGCAGGGTCACCAGCTCGGAGAGGTTCTTGGGTCGGATCAGAGGCGCGTGTCAGGCTGTGCGCTTTAAAAGGGGACACCCACCGCCTCCTCCACACACCCAGGCTGGAGGAGAAGCCAAAGGGCAGGGCCTTGCAGAAAAGGGACGCCTGGGGGCACCGAGCCCCCACGGCCAGGGGAGGAGGCTGGGCGGAGCCTCCCTGCGGCGTCCCAGAGGCAGGTGGCCGCTGGGTGCCGGGCCTGGTGCTGGATGCCTCCCTCCCCATCTCCGCTGACCAGGCCCAAGCCCTGCCTGGCCTTTCTCTTCTGCTCACGCCCATCCAGCCTCGCAGGAAACCCCACTGGGGCGGCTCTGAAATTCTCTGCACACCCGGATGGCTGCCCACTAGCCCCACAGCGGGCAATGGCCCTGTCCGTGCGTCACCGTCCTCCTTACGTACTGCGATGGCCTCACACGGGCCTCCCGTGTCCACCCTTCACCTTCTGTTACTCACTCAACCTCAGAGCCCCTGGTCACCCGCAGCCACACCCAAACCCTCCGACATCAGCCCGCCCCCTGAGAAAAGAGGCCAGAGCCGCGATCCTGCTCCCTGAAGGGGGGGGCCCCCGCCCCTCCCCGACACACCAGGCCGGCCTGCGGCTCCGGGGGCCCTGGGGCCGTCTGGAGCTCCCGCTCTACCCCCCCTGACCCCTCTGCCGGGGGTGGCGCCCTCCTGCCTCCTTTAAGCCCGACTCAGATGTCATTTTCTCCGAGCCCGCCCCGAAGGTGCCATCCCACCTCGCGATGCTTCTGCTTGTTTTTCTCCAGAGCACCAGTCACCATCTAACACGCGGTGTGCTTTCTCGGACTCCCGACTGTCTGTCCTCTCGCCCGCAGACCCGGAACCTCGGGGAGGGCAGGCTATGGTCTTTCTGAGCCGGCCGGCAGCCCCGGCTCCCGGGGCCGAGCCTGGACCGCGAAGGAGCCCGATGCGTGCGAGATGCACTTGGCGGGAGGAGGCCGTGCCCGCAGCCTCGTGGGCTGCTGCTGCGGGGCAGACCCCCGGCCCCGGTTCTCACGGTTCTGGGGGCCCTGGGGCCTGCCTACCTGTCGCTTGCGGGCCACGAGCTGCTCCAGGGTGGCCTCGAGCTCCGCGGCCTGGGTCTGCATGGCGGACAGCTGCGCCTGCTTCTCGTGCAAAGAGTCGCTCATGTGCTTTTGGCTCTCTTCCAGCTGCGCGATGCTGCTGCTCGTCTCCTCGGTGGCCTAGGGGACCCGAGGATCACCGGGGGCCCTGAGCCAGTCGGCCTGGGACAGAGGGAGTCAGGCCCCGCCCAGCCTTCCCTGCACACAGGGCATTCCCAGAGGGGAAGAGGGCAGGCCCCGCCCCTCAGGACCTGGGGGGACAGGGCGAGTCCCAGCTAAGCCGGTGGCGCAGACGGCTCCCCGCCGCTCCCAGAGGCAGGCATGGCTTGGGCAGCCCTGGCCAATGCCACCTGCCATGCTGGCCACGCGCCAGGGGGTCAGGGGGCGGTGTGTGGGGGGGGGCACGCCGGCTGTGGACAGGCCGCCCCAGCAGGCTCCCTACTTTGTGGAGGTCCCTGATCTTCCGCCGCAGCTCCAGCTGCTTGTGGTGGAAGTCCGACCGCGTGAGCACCTTCTTGTCCACCTTGCTCTGGCCCTCGGCCCGGGCGGAGATGGTCTCTCTGCGGGCGACGGCCAGCTCCATGTCCCGGATCATCCGCTCCTGCTGCTTCAGCAGCTGCTTGTGCTTGACCTGGTGCAGGAGGCAGAGAGAACCGTGGACCGGCCGCCTCCCGCACGCCCCGCCCCCCCGCCCCCGCTGGGGATGGAGCCGCCACCGGGCCTGTGCCCTGACCAGGGATCCAACCTCGACCTCCTGGTCGATGCTCAGCACTGAGCCACACCAGCCGGCAACGCGCGGCATTTACAATACCGGAGCCCAGCATGCGGAGGGAGGACAGACAGCGCTTGGTGAGATGCTGTGCGGGCGCCCGTGTGTGTCCGTGTTGCTCCGCAGGGAGTTCCGGGAGGACGGACCCGACATACGGGCAGCGTGGGGGACGGCACGTTTCACTTGAGCTTGGAGTGCGGGTCGCTGTGCTGGGCTCCCTCCCGGGGCCCCAGGACCCTCCTGCACCCCCACACCTTCATCCGGTGGATCTCCGCCTTCATGGCCCGGATCTCCTTCTGGCCCGTCTCCGAGTCCACCGAGGCCCGCATCTCCTTCGCCAGCTGGATTTTCTTCTCCCAAAGCAGGATCTGGTGTCTTTAAACGGAGAAGAGGCCGCGTGGAGCCGGAGGGTTCGGGAGCTTTCTTCCCAGAGTCCCTGAGCTCCTGCTCAAGGACCCCACCCCCCAAGGAGCAGGCGCAGGGGGCAGGGAGGTCAGGTCCGGCAGAGGGGGGCACAGTGGTCGTGTGTGTGTATGTGGGGGGGGGCCTCTGGCCTGAGGGCCCGTCTCTGCGACTGCGCAGTTGCTATGGGAGACCCTCCGCCTGCTTTCCTAGGAAGGCGCTCGAGGGACAGGCGGCACGTGCTGATGCCCAGGCCGGGGCGCGGGGCGCGGCTGTTATGTAAGAAACCCCCCCCCCCATTCTGGGACCAGCAGCCCGCAGTGCCGGCCAGCTGTCTCTGGAACCACCCAGGTCGGGAGAAACATCCGTGATGAGAGAGAAGCATGGATCAGCCGCCTCCTGCACGCCCCCTACTGGCAACTGAGCCCGCAACCCGGGCCTGTGCCCTGACCGGGAATCGAACCGGGCACCTCTGGGTTCAGAGGTCGGCGCTCAATGTCTGAGCCACGCCGACCCGCCGACCCAGGACGCTCCCAGGGGCCCTGCGGGGCGGGCAGCGGCACTCACTCGGCCTCCACCAGGCGGTTGAGGAGCGACACCTTCTCCTGGTTCAGCTGCTCCAGCCTGTCCTGCATCTCGATGGTCTCCCTCTCTGCAGCCTGCGGGGGGGGGGGGGGGGGGGGGGGGGGAGTGGCTGGGCGGCGGCGCTGGTGGACGAGGGGCCCACAGCCCTGCCCGCCCCTGCGGCCTTCCCTGGGGCCCGTGTGCCCGCCCTGCCCCTGGGGACGCGTGTGCCCGAGGCTATGCTCTCCCGCCCACCGGCCGGCCTTGGGGCCCCTGTGCCCGCCCTGCCCCTGGGGACGCGTGTGCCCGAGGCTATGCTCTCCCGCCCACCGGCCTTCCCTGGGGCCCCTGTGCCCGCCCTGCCCGGGGCGCGTGTGCCCGAGGCTATGCTCTCCTGCCCACCGGCCTTCCCTGGGGCCCCTGTGCCCGCCCTGCCCCTGGGGACGCGTGTGCCCGAGGCTATGCTCTCCCGCCCACCGGCCTTCCCTGGGGCCCCTGTGCCCGCCCTGCCCCTGGGGACGCGTGTGCCCGAGGCTATGCTCTCCTGCCCACCGGCCGGCCTTGGGCCCCTGTGCCCGCCCTGCCCCTGGGGACGCGTGTGCCCGAGGCTATGTTCTCCCGCCCACCGGCCTTCCCTGGGGCCCGTGTGCCCGCCCTGCCCGGGGCGCGTGCCGCCACCTTGAGCGCGTGCAGGAACTGGCTCTCGGCGAGCAGGTTGGCCTGCTGCAGGCCCTCGGAGCTGCTGCGGTTGCGGCTCAGCAGCACGTTGAGCTTCCGCAGGTCGTTGTCCAGGTCCTTCATGTGCCGCTCGATGTCCCTCTGCTCCCTCTTCTCCTGCTCGATCTTCTCTGTGGCGGAGGGACGCTGGCCCTGAGCCCCGCGGTCCGCCTGGCGCCCCATCACACCCCTCTGGGCCCGGGGGACAGGGGAGGCGTCCCCTCTGGCCGCCTGGTTTCCAAAGCCCGGCCCTTCGGGGACGTGGAGGGACGCGGGTGGACGTCCAGCAAGTGGGGGTGACGAGGGAGGACGTCCAGCAAGTGGGGGTGACGGGGGAGGGCACGCGGACTCCGGAGGGCGGGGCGGCGCAGGACCGCTGGGAGGAAACGGGGCGTTGATGTGCCGGGTGGAGGGAGCCCCGAGCTCTGGGCGGCACCCCAAAGGGCTGCGTGGCCGGGCTGACCTGCGATGACCCCGGGGCCGGGGACCAGGTGGGACCCAAAGGGACAGGTGCCTCCGCAGGTGGCTGTGGGGTGGAAGGTGCCAGGAAGGGTGCCCCCTGCCCCTCTGGGCACCCTGGCACGTGGAGACCCTGAGATGTAGACACAGCGGGGTGAGCCGGGGCCACGGGCGGGGGCAGAGGAAGGGCGCGCCTCCTGAAGCCCCAGCCCCGGGGCCCGGCGGGCGTCCCTGTGATTCCGGGGAGCCGCCTACCGTGGGCGGAGGCCACTCGATCCCAAACTTAACCAACGCAGCACATTTTCGCCCCTCGCAAGCCACCGTGACTGCGGCCCACCCGCCGGTCAGGGCCACGGCTCGGAGCCACACCCTGGGCCGCGTCGTGAGCATCGCTGGGGCTGCCTGAAGGCTGGCGAGAACGCAGCGAGGCCCTCCATGCCCCCCCCCGCCCCCCACGGCCCTGTCCCGCGCGGGCACCCGGGCCGGGCGCACTCACTCTCGGTCCTCAGCTTCTTCTGCTCCAGGATGCGCACCTCCTTGCTGAAGAGGCTCAGGGCGGCCAGCTGCTCCTCGCGCTCCTGCGCCGCCCGCACCATGTCCTGCTGGAGGCGCAGCCAGCCCACCTGCGCCTGCGTCACCTTGGCGCCCGCCTCGTCCAGCAGCTTGCCCAGCCTCTTGATCTCCAGCTCCAGCGGCCCCAGCTCTTCCCCCTGCGGGAGACCCGCCCGCGGCCAGGGGGCCTCCGGTGAGAGGCCTGCTCTCTGGGGGGGGGCCGAAGGCTGGGGTGACTCCTCAGAGGGCCGGCCCGTCCTTGGGTGCCCTCCCCCGCGGGCCCAGGCCGCAGGCCCCGCCCGCTGCGGGAGGCGGGTCTCAGCCAGGCCCCCGCGCGCGCCGCCTACCCCGAGCTCGGAGACCATCTGCTCCAGCTCCTTGTTGAGGGTGTTGATGAGGCCCTGCTTCCGCTCGATGAGGATGGTGCGCCGGGCGATCTCGCTCTCGCTGTTGCTGATGAGCTCGTTGACCTTCTGCACCTCCTTGTCCAGCTCGGCCAGCGTCTCCCGGTGCACGTCCAGCCGGCAGTTGGTGTAGGTGATGTCCAGCGTGGCCTGGGCGATGTCACCGTCGATCTTGGAGAGGTGTGTCACCTGCGTGACCGACAGCAGACGCGTCGCATCGGACCTTCTCTTTTCCCGGGAGGCTCCGGAGGGGCCCCCATTTCCTGGAGGTCCCCACCTGGTCAGGAGAATGGTCCCCACCTCCCGGGTTTGCCCTCTGTCTCCCCGACCCGCAGGGCCTCTCACAACCAGGAAAGGTAACATCGTTTCTCCTTAAACCGACAGTGGCCACATTGGGCGGAAATGTGTGAATACAGATGAGGAAATTGCCCGCTTTCCTGCCTCAGGCAGGTCACCACCAGGAACCTGTCCCTTTCCCCGTCTTTCCCTATAAATCCCTCCCCCCAAAACAAAAGCTGTGCCCTGACCCCACCTGCCAGCCCCAGGCCCTCGCTGCCCCCACAAAGCCTCAGCCCTCTCACCTTCCCCCCCACTCCTGCCCACTCCCAGTCCCCCTCCTCCCCCACTCCCCAGGCCACCTGGGCTCCTCCCCGGGACCCCAGCTGGCTGTCCTATAGGCACCCGCTGGCCGGCCACTTGGGTGCCTTTCCAGAACACCCCCCATTTCTAGGTCTTAAAGCCGGCCCTGTCCAGCCGGGACAGATGCTCCCAGCATCTCACCTCGCCACGCCCTGCCCCTGCAGTAACTCTCGGGCCCCTGCGTCCATCCCTTTCTTTGCCAAGACCTTCTGAGATCGCCAGGCCACCCCGGGGTCCTCGCAGTGCCCTGCCTTCCTCTCTATGCTGGCACTCACCCCCCACCGACCAAACAGCCCCCCCCCTCAACTCCCCGCTGTGCTTGTTGAGACACCGTGGCCTCCTTGGACGTCAGTACGGCTCCTGGGTGACCTGTCTAGACGCCACCCACCATGGATGCTGCCCCCCTTCTCCCTGGGCCCCAGCTCCAGGGCATGGCGCCCATTCACACTCGGGGTCCCCATCCCAGACAGCCCCCCCCCGCCCCAGCCAGCCCAGCCGGCCAGTTTGAGGAGACTCTTTACTGCCCTCTTCTGGACATGGATGGTACTAATGCATGAGTTTCCTGGGCAGCAGGGGACAGGGTAGGTTTGGGGCCCCGGGGCCCTGGGGCCTGGCCTTGGAGGTCTGAAGCAGGGCCGGGCAGGTTATTTCACACCCAACACACTCCTTAGCTTCTCCAGGGCACCCACTTTGCTCCCAGCTGGAGGTCTTGCTCCCAATTTCCAGAAAATGGACTGGCGGGACTTCCCAGATGTCAGCCAGGACGTCCAAGGAGATCCAGTGTTCCCAGCCCCGTGTCCCACTTCCTTAGGACAGCCGCCTCCTCCCGGTGTCGAGGAGCGGTGAGCAGCGGGCCACCAGGGGGGCCGCAGCCCCGCCCCCCGGAGGACAGGTGAGCCCGCCAGCTGGGTGGCAGGTCACTTCAGCTGGCTGGGCCTCCTGACCACACCCACCAAGACGGCAGGGACGGCTGACATTTAGTGAGCACCGCCTCTGGTCCTCCCCAGACACGGCCGGCATTTTAATAAGTAGTTAGACCTAGGCCAGCGGGGAGAGCATGGGCCTGTGGACTGGAATAGAAACATCAGTGAGAGAGAATCATGGACCCGCTGCCTCCTGCACACCTCACCCTGGGGACTGAGCCCACAACACGGGCCTGTGCCCTGACCAGGAATCGAACTGTGACCTTCTGGTTCCACTGAACCACACCGGCCGGACATAAAAAGTAACCTTACTGCCCTGACCAGTTTGGCTCAGTGGATAGAGCGTCGGCCTGCGGACTGAGGGGTCCCGGGTTCGATTCCGGTCAAGGGCATGTACCTTGGTTGCGGGCACATCCCCGGTGTGGGGTGTGCAGGAGGCAGCTGATCAATGTTTCTCTCATCGATGTTTCTAACTCTCTATCCCTCTCCCTTCCTCTCTGTAAAAAAAAAAATCAATAAAATATATATTTTTTAAAAAAGTAACCTTACTGAATAGGAAAGGTGCATTAAGAAAATGGGTTAGAATGGACTTAAAAACTGACACGTAATGAGAGCTAGGTTAAGGTGTGAGTACCTGTGTGCACCCACGTTTGCCTGTGTCCACGAGTGTGTCTGCTCGTGTGTGCCCGGGGATGTGCACATGCGTGTTCCCGTGTCTTTGGGTGCCTATGTTTACTTCGTTGCACATGTATGAGCGTGCGTGTTTGGAAAGGTTCCCAGCAGGAACTATGCCAGCCTCCTAGGAGGCTCACCCTGGCGGCGGGATGGCAGCTGCCCAGTCTGCGCGCACTGCCCTGTGCGTGTCCAGGCTTCCCGCAACCTGGGATCCAGCTTGCCACCCGGGCTCCTGCCCTTGACCCACATGGGACCCGGGACCCTTCAGTCCTCGGGTTGATGCTCTATCCGCTGAGCCACACCGGCAGGGCACAAAATTATGGCTTTTACAGCCGGAGAACCTGAGCCGTGAGCAGACACGCCCAGGCCCCTGCCCTCACCGGGTTCTGCTGCCTGTGGCCTGGCGGGTCTGGGGGGACCCCCCTCCCGTGGGCCCCGGGCGCCCCCTGGCGGCCGCGGTGGGAGGAGGCGGCGGCGCACCAGGTTGGTCTTCTGCTTCTGCAGCTTGAGCAGCAGCTGGTGGAAGTACTTGGTCATCTTGTTGGAGGTCGTGTGCTCCTGCAGCTTCCTCACGATGGCCGAGTCCAGCTCCCGCCGCAGGTCCAGCTCCTGCCGGATGGACTGGTGGACCGCCAGCAGCTGGGCCCTGATCTCCTTGTGCTCCTGGGGGGAGGGGGCAGTGAGGGCGGCGGAGGCGCCCCGCTGTGTGCGCGGTGGGGGGGAGGGGCCGCGGAGGCACCCCAATGTGCGTGGGGGAGGGCGGCGGAGGCGCCCCAATGTGCGTGGGGGAGGGCCGCGGAGGCGCCCCGCTGTGCGTGAGGAGAGGGCGGCGGAGGCACCCCGCTGTGCGTGAGGAGAGGGCGGCGGAGGCGCCCCGCTGTGCGTGGGGGAGGGGCCGCGGAGGCACCCCAATGTGCGTGGGGGAGGGCGGCGGAGGCGCCCCGCTGTGCGTGGGGGAGGGCCGCGGAGGCGCCCCGCTGTGCGTGAGGAGAGGGCGGCGGAGGCGCCCCGCTGTGCGTGGAGGAGGGCCGCGGAGGCGCCCCAGTGTGCGTGGGGGAGGGCCGCGGAGGCACCCCGCTGTGCGTGGGGGAGGGGCCGTGGAGGCGCCCCGCTGTGCGTGGGGGAGGGCCGCGGAGGCGCCCCGCTGCGCGTGGGGGAGGGCGGCGTACCTCGCGCGCCGTGCCCAGGGCGCCCTCCGTCTCCTGCAGCACCAGCTGGTAGGTGCCGAACTGGCCCTGCAGCGCCTCCTGCCGCGCCAGGCACTGCGCCGTGAGCTTCTGCAGCAGCCGGCCCTCGGCCTCCCCGCGGCGCAGCACCCGGGCCAGCGTCTCGTTCCGCTCCTCCTCCTGCACGATGGACCGCTTGTAGGCCTCCACCTCGCCGTCCGCCGCCTTCAGCTGGTGCTGGCACTCGCTGCCGGGGACCGCAGAGCCGGGTGAGCCCCGAGCGGGACGGCAGAGCCCGGTCAGCCCCCGCCCCGCGGCCCCGCCCGGAGGGAGCTCCGCGGAGACAGCCCCTCCCAGCAGCAGCCGGGTCGGGTCGTCTCCCTGATGCAGCGATGGAGCCACTCCCCATTCCCAGGCCGAGGCTCCACTCTCCAGGGGCTGAACCCGGAGGTCACCCTTCCATTCCCGGGCTGCGGGCTCGATCCCCAGTAGGGGGCGTGCAGGAGGCAGCCGATCAGTGATTCTCTCTCCTCATTGATGTTTCTCTCTCTCCCTCTCCCTTCCTCTCTGAAATCAATAAAAAAATATTGTTTAAAAATAAATAAAAACTCTTTCAAGGTTGTGATTATGGTGGGGCGGGCAGGGGGGAAGCTAGCAGACTGAGTAGGCCATCGGTCTGTCTCCCGTAGCCATGACGACACTCCTGGACCAGGCTATGGGGGGCCCTCGGGGACACCGAGCATTGGGCAATGGGGAGGCCACGGAGGGGCCCTCTGACCTGCGCTCTGTCCCCTGGGTAGCGAGTTTCCTGGGCAGCTGGTCCCTGCCACTCCGAGCCGGGAGTGGAGGCCTGGTTAGCCCCGAGCAGGTGAGGGACAGGCCACCAGGTATCCCTTCTGAGTCCCCATCAGCGGGGGGCGTTGAGTTAGGCAGCACCTGGCCCAGGACACCCCACCCCTCCCCACCCCACCCCGCTGGGAGTGACAGCGGGACCGAGGAGGGCCTGGGCCTCCCCCTCAGGGGAGATTAACCGGGATGGCGGCTGGAACGCAGCCAGGCAGGACAGCCCTGAAGCGTGGAGTCCCCACACAGGTGGCGAGACTTCGAATCAAAGGGCCGCCTTCTCTCCCGCAGAAAAACACCCCTTTCTCTCCCCCTCCGTTGCCCCTTCATCCTCCCAGGAAATCCGAGCGTGAACGCCGCTGCTCGGGGCCAGGGGAGTTTGAAAGGACAAAGACACCTCGGAGTCCCGGTGGACAATCTGAGCTTTCAGGGCGGAAGCGGGCCTGCAGGTCCCTCCGGTGGCCCAGGAGGCGGCTCACCTGGACCAGGGGGCCCCCACCTCCCCAGGCCCCACTTCTCACATGCCCACTGCTCTGTGATCCCTCGGCCTGGCCCGCCTGGCGCCCCGAGGCCGGCTCCCTCCACCCTGGGCCGGCAGCGGCAGCGACAGCGCAGGGCGAGGCGGGCGGCCGTACCTGAGCGCCTCCTGGACGGTCCTGTGAGCCTCGTCGCGGCGCTTCATGCCCACCAGGCACACGGTCCACTGCTGCAGGATGAGCTTCTTCTCCATCCTGATGGTGTCGATCTCCGCGCAGGCCTGCGGCGGGAGGGCCGGCTGGGCTCGGCTCCTGGCGCTCAAGGCCCCAGAAAGCACGCGGGGCCCCGGCCTTCCCCGACGGCTGTCCTTCCCTGCCGGCCTTGCAATCCTTGATCACAAAATTAACCATGGCTCTACAGACGCCTCGGACCCTGGCTGAGCCTTCCTCCACCCCGAGGGCTGGAGGCCCGGGAAGGAAGGGGCGGAGGGCCACCAACACTGATGGACACCTGGCCCCGCCTGACCCCCACACGTGGGCGTGGCCACGATGCCCAGGCACCGGCTGAGATGCAAAGACCTTGGCTGAAATAAGGTGTTCATTCTTGCACCAGTAAGCAAAAGGAAAACAAAATTACCCATCATGCCCCACTTGGAGGTTATCATTTCTCACACACGGGTGCTACCTCTGTGCGCGTGTGTGTGTGTGTGTGTGTGTGTGTGTGACCATGTTCTACATGTGGCTTTGTAACTTAGTATTAAAAAGTAGCGTTGCCCTAACCGGTGTGGCTCAGTGGATAGAGCATCCGCCTGGGACTGAAGGGTCCCAGGTTCGATTCCGGTCAAGGGCATGTACCTTGGTTGCGGGCACATCCCCAGTAGGGGGTGTGCAGGAGGCAGCTGATCGATGTTTCTAACTCTCTATTCTTCTCCCTTCCTCTCTGTAAAAAATCAATAAAATATATTAAAAAAAAAAAAAAGTAGCATATTGCCTGGCCAGTGTGGCTCAGGGGTTGAGCGTCGACCTATGTATGACCCAGGAGGTCACGGTTGGATTCCTGGTCAGGGCACATGCCCGGTTGCAGGCTTGATCCCCAGTAGGGGGCGTGCAGGAGGCCGCCGATCCATGACTCTCTCTCATCACGGATGTTTCTCTCTCCCTCTCCCTTCCTCTCGGACATCAATAAAAATACATATTTTTTAAGAAGTCATAACAGCTTTGGTTTCTAGTGCTGGCCACCGAATTCCGGGCTGCCCTGGGCCCCTCCCTCCCTGCCTGCACCCGGAGCGGAGAGGCGGGCCCTGCCTGGGCGGGAGGGAGGTTCCAGTCCTCCCCAGGGAGCCGCCTGGTGGCCAGGGAGCTGGCTGAGGGGCTGCCCAGCTAGCGGAGCACAGGGTCCCGCTGCCTGGGCGGCCTCAGCCTCTCGGGCTGTGGGAGGAATGACCCTACCGGCCACCTGACCCCACCTGGGTCAGCCAGACGCTCGGAGATGCCGACGGGGACCCGCAGCTCAGCCACCCGCTCGACAGGCACGTGGGCTGTGGGTGCCTCTGACCTCGCTCACGGCTTTCCTCAGCATCCGGGTCTCCTCCGCCTGGGCCCCGGACTGAGCCTCGAACAGGGCGATCTGTTCTTCCAGCTCGTGAGCCCGGCTGGTGAGCTGGTCCACGTGCAGGTCCTGCGACACGAGACCCAGGGCGGCTCTCAGGCACCGACCCCTGACCCCTGACCCGAGGGGGTGACCCCAAGGCTGGCCGTGGCCTCTCGGGGCTGCGGGCGCCCCAGGGCACTCGGAGGTGGGGGGAGAGCCTACACCTGGACTGGCGGGTACCTGCTGCTTCTTGTCCCGCTCGGCCCGCGCCCGCTCCGCTTCCGACTTCTTCACGACCTGCTTCATCACGTGGATGTCGTCCCGCATGTCCTGGTCGATGTTCTGCATGTAGAACAGGTTCAGAGCCAGGTGCTCCATCTCGCTCTGCAGCGCCGCCACTGCAGAGGAAGCAGGCCGGCAGCGGCGTGACCCGCCGCCCCGTCCTCCCGCCGCCCGCCCGCTCACGCCCTCGGCGGCTCCGCTACTGGGACGGTGGTCTCTCGCTGAGGGGCTTCTAACAGCTCTTTATGGACCAGCCGGCAGGGTGGGCAGGATTTGTAAGTGGCTCCCGTAACTCCGGGCCGGGTGTTCCTCCTGTGGTTACGGTCCCTCAGGTGGCAGAAGGGAAATGATCAGGGGGCCTGGCCTGAGCAGGGGAGCCTCGAAAAGCAGAGTTTTCTCCGGCTGGCGGCCGGAGAGGAGGAGAGAGAGATCCTCAGGGCGGGTGGGATGCGAGGAGGGGCGAGTTCCCCAGGGCTGGCTTGAAGGTGGAGGGGGCCGTGGCAAAGGGTGTGGGCTGCGCGCGCCCCGGCTGACGGCCAGCGAGGAAGCAGACCACAGTCCTGCAGCCACAGGAGCTGAATTCCACCAAGGACGTGAACGAGTCTGCAGGGGGTCTCCCCCAGGTCGCCCCACGAGATCCCTTGGGTTGGCTTGGGGATGCCCCAAGCAGACACCATGTGGGCCACGCCAGGCTTCTGCCCTACAGCACTGGGGGCAGATATATCAACGGGGGCTGTTTTAAGCCCCTAAGTTAGTGGCCATTGGTTACACGACAACAGAAAACCAGAACCGAAGAGTGGACGCTGCCATTTGAAACCCAGGTTTCAAACGTTCTCTTCTTCCTAGCTGTGTTGGTCTATTTTTTAAAAAGGATTTTAAAATTAATTTTTAGAAAGAGGAAGGGGGAGGGAGAGAGAGAAACATCAATGTGAGAGCAAAACAGCCCTTATCAGCGGCTGCCTGGGAATCGAGCCACAGCTTTCCGAGCTCCAGCAGGGGACGCCCCGGGGACGGGATGGCAGGGGACGCCCCGGGACGGGATGGCAGGGGACGCCCCGGGGATGCGATGGCAGGGGACGCCCCGGGGACGGGGTGGCAGAGGACGACGCCCCGGGGACGGGATGGCAGGGGACGACGCCCCGGGGACAGGATGGCAGGGGACGCCCGGCTGCCGGACCGGGTCTTACACTTTCTGCGCTCGTCGTTGGCGGCCTCGCAGGTGCGGGTGTAGAGCAGGCGCATGCGCTGCAGCTCCTCCTCCGTCTGCTGCCGGGCGCACGAGGCCAGGGAGTAGCGGTCGTGGCTCTTCTCCAGCTGCACCTGCAGGGCCGCCATGTGCTGCTGCACCACGTACAGGTCCACGCCCAGCTCCTGCCGCTGTGCCTGGCTTTGCTTGGAGGCCACACCCTGTGGCCCGAGAGAAGGCGGGTCAGGGGGATGGCCCACAGCTGGGTGGGGGGGCGGGCAGGGGGATGGTACACAGCCAGGGGTGGGGGGGCGGGCAGGGAGGCGGTACACAGCCAGGGGTGCGGGGGCGGGCAGGGGGATGGTACATAGCCAGGGGTGGGGATGGGGGGGCGTGGGCACACAGCAGGGGTGGGGATGGGGGCGTGGGCACACAGCAGGGGTGGGGATGGGGGGTGGGCACACAGCAGGGGTGGGGATGGGGGGGCGTGGGCACACAGCAGGGGTGGGGATGGGGGGGCGTGGGCACACAGCAGGGGTGGGGATGGGGGCGTGGGCACACAGCAGGGGTGGGGATGGGGGGTGGGCACACAGCAGGGGTGGGGATTGGGGGGTGAGCACACAGCAGGGGTGGGGATGGGGGGGCGTGGGCACACAGCAGGAGTGGGGATGGGGGGGTGAGCACACAGCAGGGGTGGGGGTGGGGGGTGGGCACACAGCAGGGGTGGGGATGGGGGGGTGGGCACACAGCAGGGGTGGGGGTGGGGGGTGGGCACACAGCAGGGGTGGGGATGGGGGTGGGCACACAGCAGGAGTGGGGATGGGGGGTGGGCACACAGCAGGGGTGGGGATGGGGGGTGGGCACACAGCAGGGGTGGGGATGGGGCGTGGGCACACAGCAGGGGTGGGGATGGGGGGTGGGCACACAGCAGGGGTGGGGATGGGGGGTGGGCACACAGTAGGGGTGGGGATGGGGGGTGGGCACACAGCAGGGGTGGGGGTGGGGGGCACGCACCAGCTCCATCAGCTCCAGCTGCAGCTTCTCCACCTGCCGGTTCAGGTAGCCGTTCAGTGCGGCCTGGAACCTCAGCATCAGGGGCTAAAGCGACAGCAAGACACCGGTGAGTGTCCCCCCATCCGGCCTCAGCCCAGCTGTTCTCCTGGGGGGCAGGGCGGGGGCGGGGCGGGGGGGCGGGAACGGCTTCTACCCTCCGTGCTCACACTTCCGCAGCCACAGGCTAAGGACTCGAGTCTGGTTCCAGGCACTGAAGCCCGAGTTCGTGTTTTGGCAAAAGGGCAGGGCAGGCGGGGCGGCGGTCCTGGCACCGCTGCAGGGCGAGGGCTGCCAGCACCAAGGGCCCTCGCCCTTCCCAGGCCGCCGCCATCCGCCTGCAGGCGAGTGCAGGGCTTTCCCGGGGGCTCAGCCCTCAGGCGGCCTTCCCTGCCTGCCCAAAGTCTCCCCTCTCCCCACCGAGTGCCCGGAGCCTGAGGCCAGCAGGCCCGGCTGGTTTGGGGAACATGAGCCTCCGAGGAGACCAGGCTTTACAAAGCCGTGAGCGGTGACGCGGGCGCGGCGCTGGGGCCCGGGGGCTGGAGGTGGAGGGCAGGGAGCGGCCCCGGGGCAGGTGAAGGGGCCGCTCTGAGCCGCCGGGCCCTCTCCCTCCTTACGTGGTTGGGATCCAGGACCACCAGCTGGGACACGTCTTCGTCAGGCTCGTCGCTCCCCTCGGACTCCAGCGGCTCTGCGACCCCCTCCTCGGAGAGGCTGAGGTGCTGGATCCTGTCCAGGAAGGAGGGCGGGGGCGCTGGCCTGGGGGGCGCTGGCCTGGGGGGCGCCTGGGACCCCGGGGCGGGGATGCCTGCGGCACAGACAGCATCGAGGAGTGAACGGAGTCCCGGTGAGGCCTCGTGCCACGTGAGGGGAGCGAGAGGGGAGCTCCCATCGGACGGGGCAGAGTTCTGTCTTCTTTTTTAATTGATTTCGGAGAGGAAGGGAGAGGGAGCGGGAGAGACATCAGTGATGAGAGGGAACCATGGCCCGCTGCCTCCTGCTCGCCCCCCCACTGGGGACCAGGCCTGGTGAGTGACGGAAAGACTCAGCGTCTTTGTAAGGACTGAAGAGGGAGGCGGTCAGCGCTCCACGCCTGCTCCCTCCCGGTTAGTGGAGTCTTTATCTCTAGATGCCCAGCGCGCAGGGAGTGACGTCACGGGCGGGGTGTCCCTGGCCCAGAAGGGACTGGGCCGTGGCTCAGCCTGGGCGCAGGGCCCTGGTACCTGGCTCCGGGGCCGAGGACTCCTCCGAGGTCAGGGACAGCTCGTCCGAGGATGGGATCTGGCCCCTCGGGCTCACCCGTGGGGGGCGCAGCGGGCCCCGCAGGAGGTCCTCATCAGACTCTGTCTGGAGCAAGAACAGCCGAGCCTGAGCCCACGGGGGCTCGGTCAGGGCGGGGTGACCGGGTTCCACTCACTCCAGGGCTCAAAAGTCGACATAATCTTAAAGGAATAGAAACTCGTTTGGACATAAGGATCACGTGTCCTGCCCGGCCCGTGTGGCTCAGGGGCTGAGCATGGACCTACGAACCAGGTCAGGGTTCGATTCCTGGTCGGGGCACAGGCCCGGGGCTCGATCCCCAGTAGGGGGCGTGCAGGAGGCAGCCGATCCATGATTCTCTCTCATCATGGATGTTTCTCTCTTTCTCTCTCCCCCTTCCTCTCTGAAATCAATAAAAATATATTTAAAAAAATAAAAGATCACGTGCCTTTTGCAAATGGTCAAAATGGAAACCGTCTATCCCATCTTCCTGGAAGGGTCGCTCAAGACCAGCAACCGGGATGCCTCCCGGGGAGTGACCACAGACTTGGCATTCGGAGCCCCGCCTTTGCCATGGGTACTTGAAGTGTACCCCAAGTCCCTCACGTCGGGCAACACCCCCCACGGCAGTACGTAGCACACGGGCATCAAACAGACCTGGGCTACTCACCGAATGGCTGAGCCTAAATCTGGAAGCATCCAGGCCCGGCCGCCACTCAGAAAAGCCTGCTGCCCGCTGGGCGGGCTCTGAGTCCGGGGCCGCGTCCCCAAGACTGGTGTCTGAATAGATGATCTCTGTGGAGCTGGCTTTCCCCTCGGGGGACACGACTTCCATGTCAGACCCCTGCTCCCCTTCCACCTGCTGCTCCCCTCCCGTCTCCACGGCGGCCGCTTTTTCCATTTCCCATTCGGGCGCGACTTCCCCCTCTTCTCCTTCAGGTACCACTTCCCCCTCTTCTTCATCAGGTGCCACTTCCCCCTCTTCTCCTTCAGGTACCACTTCCCCCTCTTCTCCTTCAGGTACCACTTCCCCCTCTTCTCCATCAGGTACCACTTCCCCCTCTTCTCCTTCAGGTACCACTTCCCCCTCTTCTCCATCAGGTACCACGTCCCCCTCTTCTCCTTCAGGTACCACTTCCCCCTCTTCTCCATCAGGTACCACGTCCCCCTCTTCTCCATCAGGTACCACTTCCCCCTCTTCTCCATCAGGAACCACTTCCCCCTCTTCTCCATCAGGTACCACGTCCCCCTCTTCTCCATCAGGTACCACGTCTCCCTCTTCTCCATCAGGTACCACTTCCCCCTCTTCTCCTTCAGGAACCACGTCCCCCTCTTCTCCATCAGGTACCACTTCCCCCTCTTCTCCTTCAGGAACCACGTCCCCCTCTTCTCCATCAGGAACCACTTCTCCCTCTTCTCCATCAAGTGAGACTTCCCAATCTTCTCCTTCAGGCACCGCTTCTCCATCCGGTGGGACTTCTCCATCGGGTGGGGCCTCCTCATAGGGCGGGACTTCCCCCGGGGCGGCGGCCTCCCACTCAGCGGCTTCTGCAGCACCAGCGGCTCCTTCTCTGGTCTGGTCTCCGGCGGTCTCCCCCGTGGATGCCTGTGGCTGCGCGGCAGGAAAAAAAATCAGGAAACAAAATATAAGGGGTCTGGTAAGGTTTTTTTCTTGTTTTGTTTTTATTGATCTCAGAGAAGAAGGGAGAGGGAGAGAGAGACAGAAACAGCAACGATGAGAGAGAATCATCGATGGGCTGCCTCCTGCATGCCCCCTACTGGGGACTGAGCCAGCAACCTGGGCCTGTGCCCTTGACCGGGAATGGAAACCCGGACCCTTCAGTCCGCAGGCCGTGGCTCTAGCCACTGCGCCAGACCGGCCAGGGCGAGGTTTGATCCTTAATAGGGTGATGATGCCGATGGAGACGCGGCCCGCACACTTCCGAGTGTCGCTGGGTTAGGGCCTATCTGCACGCGCTCGGCCACTTGGTGGTGATCTCTGCCCTTCATTAGAGGAAAGGAATTCCGAACAACTCAGGCCTCTGAGACCCACGGAGCCGGGGCGGGAGGGGGGGCCTCTGGGACAGCACTTTCTGGAGAAATGCTCCACCTCTCCCCGCAGCCCCTGGTGGACACGGGCCAGGCACTGGCCCCGCGGAACTCACCCCGTCGCCCGCGGGGGTCCCGTCCTCCTCTCCTTCCATGGCTGCGGCTCCTTCCCTCTGGGACCTGGTGGCGGAGAAACAGGCGAAGAGTCACGGAGAGCCTGCCTCCCCGGGTCCGCCTCCCGGCGTCCAGCCGCCCACTTGCTTGTTCCTGACCAGGTTTGTCACCAGCCCCAGCACTAGCGCTCCCGGCACGTGGCGGCAGTGCCACCAGAGAGTGTCTCCCCGAACGAAGGATGAACAACACGGTCATTGAAACACAGAGGAACAGCGCCCTTGGCGACGCCAGAAAGGTCACCTGACAGACACTTGCGTCTGTGACCACAGCGGGGAAATGCAAGCGGGGAAATCGCAGAAAAGGGAGGAGCCCTCCGCACACCCCGGGTAGGAGAGCGCCATGTCTTCCTTAAAATGCTTTTGCTTTTTTTCTCATTGAAAATGCAAGCTCAGAGCCGGCCCGGGGCTCAGTGGTTGAGCTTTGGCCCAGGAACGAGCAGGTCACGGTTCGATTCCCGGTCAGGGCACAGGCCGGGGTTGCAGGCTCAATCCCCAGTGGGGGGCGTGCAGGAGGCGGCCGATCCATGATTCTCTCTCATGGTGGATGTTTCTCCCTCTCCCTTCCTCTCTGAAATCGGTAAAAATATATTTAAAAAAATAAAGGAAGCATAAGAGAAGGGCCTGGTGGCACGATGGTTAGCGGACCACCATCTACCTGTGCTCAGGGCGTCGGCCCAGGGCGGCCCACTGCGGGGACCCCCAAGTCAAGCTGGGGGAGGGGGAGGGGGGACCACTCTTCCAGGAGAGCCGCGGGCTGGGCTGGTTTCCGGTTCCCGGGCCAGGGGCCACCGCAGGGGCAGCACCCGAAGACCATCCCCGCCTCCCTCCCTCCCCGCCTCCCTCCCCACCTCAGAGACGCCTGCACCCCGCTCTGCAGCAGAGGCTGCCAAGCATCGTGGTTGCCATGGTTACTGCGGGCGAGTGGATCCGGGTTTGGGGGAGCACCTGGAGTAGGGGACAGAGGAGGGTGCGGGAGCAGACAAAGGGGCGGTGAGGAAGGCGAAGGGGCGCACAGGGGTGGGCCGGCCCTGGGAGTGGGCGGTGGGGGGCCGGGGCGGGAGGAGAGGGGCAAGTGGGGAAGGGGCGCCCCGGGGGGTACGGAAAGGGGAACCCTGGGGGCCCTCCAAGACCGGCGGTCCCTGGACCCCGCTTACCCCCGGCCCCGCTTCCAGGCTCCGCCGTCGCCCGTTGCTAGGCGACGCCGTCAACATCCGGCGGGCGGGGACCACGCGCGCGGAGCGGGCTGCGGGGCGGGCGGCCATTGTGCCACCGATGGCCGTGGAAACAGACCCTGAGGGGTCGATACATTAACGCACAAATCCGCATTCTCCGTCGCTTTCTTAGTCCCAGCTCCACCCCACCCGCCTCCGTCTCCGGAAAGCGACGATCGTGCCAGCGTGCGTCCAGCCGGGCCACTCCGATGCCCCGGGACCGCGCGGGGCACCCGGCATCCGGTCTGCTAAGTGCCCCAGGGCGGGCAGGTGGAGGCGGGGCGTGAGGGATCCTGGACCCGCTGCCCCTTCAGGGTGCGGGACCCAGCCTGGTGCCCGCCCGCCCATCTGCAGACCTGGGGGCGCGGCGCCCCCTCCGCGGGGTCCCTGCGAGGGGTCCTCCGTGGGGGAGGGAGCCCTGGACCTACTGCGGGTTCCCTTCGCACCCCAATCGAAACCACAGAGGCTCAGAGCCCAGGCGAGAGCGAGCGCGCACTTGGGGTGCGGGGTGCGGGGCGCGGGACTGGGGAGCTAGGGCCAGGGGGCAAAGGCGGCCAGGGAAGTGCCAGGTCTGCCCAGGGACGGGGGCGGGCCTGGGGCAGACGGGGAGCCGGGTGGGGCCGAGGGCGGGGACCCGGTTGGGCCGAGGGCGGGCCGGGGGCCGGGCCTGGTCGCGCGTCCCCGCCCCGCCGCGCCTCACTGGCAGTGGCGGCGGTGGCGGCGGCGGCGGCTCCCGGAGCCAGCACGAATCCGGCCCCGCTGTGGGACCCGGGTGGGTATCGGGGCCCGGCCTGGGGCTGCGGGGGCGGGTTTGAAGGGCCCGCGGGGGACCCGGCGGCGCCCCCTCGGCAGGGGCAGGGTGGGCGCGCGGGGCGCGTGGGCCTGCAGCCGCGGGCCCGGGAGTGACCAGGGTCTGGCCGCAGCCTCCATAGGTGCGGGGCCTGGGCGGCGCTCAGGTACTCCGGACCACGCAGGGAGCATTCTGGGACCCCCCTCTGCGGCGATCGGGGAGGGGGGGGGGCGCCCCGGGCCTAATTCGGGGAGGCTCGCTCCCCATCTGTCAGCAGCCGTGGGCCGGGGAACTTGCGGTCTTTGTCTGGCCGGATGGTCCGAGCTCGAGAATGAGAAGTTGGAGGGGCCGCTGTTCGCCCACACAGACCCCCCAAAGTGTGCTGGGCACCCCGCCGCGCCCCTAGCATTCCTGGGGCCAGGCGGGAGGTCTGGCCAGAACCGCGTGTCAGGAAACTCACTTCCTTTAGGCGCACGCTCTGCCCCTCGTCCTTGACTTTAAAAAAAAAGAAAGGAAGAAAAAAAAGAATAGAAAAAAGGAGAAAGAGAAAAATAGGCAATTTGCTAAATATAACCCGGAACTTCGCCAGGAGCCCGTGGATCTTGAAATGCGTTGTTCCCCGCGGTGGAGGCTGGTGTCACACGTGGCGGCAGTCTAGTTGGGAAATAGACCAGAAGCCCAACTAGATTGCGGCCACACGTGACACCAGGCTGGTTCTGCTGCCTCCTGAGTTCGCGGGAGGAGGGGCCTGGGGCCTGAGACCTGCCCTGGGCCACCCAGGCCACGCTACCCGCTCTCCGAGGCAGGACCAGAGGCCAGAGGTGGGGATTCCTTCCAAGCCTGCCATCCGCTGCGCGGAGACGTTTTTAAAATCTGTGTGTTCCTCTTAGAAATTCCCCCGTTAGAATTTCCCACATGTCATTGCTGGTGTGTATCAAACCGCGACCGCTTTGCCAAGAAAAGGTCCCTCCAAGGTGGGATGCTCAAGTTCATGGCCGGGCCGGGTAGCCAGCACCTGTTGGCTGCTGGGTGTTGATCGTAAGCAGGGCCTCAGAATAGGGTGAAAGGAAATTCTCATCCGTGGAATTTCTAAATCCTCCGGCCACGAGGGGGTTGTGGATATCCATGTGAGTTCACTTACCCACAGAACAAGCCTGTAAAGGCAGGGCGGGGAGTGTGCCCACTTCACCGACGGGGACACGGAGGCTTAGAAAAGTGACTTCCCCAAGTTCATGCAGCTAGGAGTGACCGAACGGGGTGGGGGCCTTGGGTGCGGGAGGCTCCAGCCCCAAAAACCCACGGTGTCTCCCCTCTTGTAACTGGCCCCCATCGTTCAAATGTACGCCCTCCCCTTGCCTCCCTTGCTCAGACAAGACAGCCTGGTGGTTCACTCTGCCAGGGGGTTCATCAGAATGCAAGGGACTGGGGACAATCCCATGTCACCCTTAGGGGCTGTTCACTGCAGAAGACAGCCTGGGGTTCGCACAACCCGCCCCCACCCGCGCTGGCCCCTGCGGGTTCTGGGAGTGCGTGCTGTGGTTATGAGCGCGGCCTCCAAAGCAGACCGCTGGGTTCAGCACCAGCCCGGTGCGCGGAGCTGGCCATTCCTCTGGGTCTTTGTTCCTCTGGGACAGCGGTCGGCAAACTCATCAGTCCGCAGAGCCAAATACCAACAGGACAACGATTGAAATTTCTTTGGAGAGCCACATTTTTTAAACTTAAACTTCTTCTAACGCCACTTCTTCAACATAGACTCGCCCCGGCCGTGGTCTTTTGTGGAAGAGCCACACTCAAGGGGCCCAAGAGCCGCCTGTGGCTCACGAGCCGCAGTTTGCCGACCACGGCTCTGTGAAGTGGATAAACCACCTGCCTCAGAGGCCTGTTGCTCGATTATCTAAGTACCTGGCGGGTGCTAAGGGCTTGTTGTTATTTATTATTATTGTTATGATGATGATAGTGATGAGTGGCCATTGTTGGATTTTTCACTGCTAACTAGATGGGCAGAAACATTTTGGTTTTGCTGTTTGATGCTTTGTGCGGGGGGGGGGGGTGGGGGGGGTGGGGGGGTGGGGGAGGGATTCGCCATTTAGGGTTATTTACACTCATCTTTGTAACTTTGCAGGGGGCTGGGGGGCGGGGTCCCTGCTGGCTGTTCCAGGAAGGGGGCAGCCAGGTTGCCTGGCAACACAAATCTTCAATCCAGAGTTCACCTTGTCTCCCCCAACCCCGCTGAGAGACCCAGATTTTGTTCACTCGCCTGAATCCTCTTTTGTGAGATTAGCTGCTTCGTTCCCCATGATGCTGGGCGGCTGTGGCTTGAAGGTGAAACAATTGTGACAGTGGAGGCGGTGTTATTGGTTCTCATTGTTGGGGGACAGCGGGTCCTCAGTAGTAACCTGGTTGCATTCCGGGGTTTCATTGTAACATTGTAACAGGGGGTTTCATTGTAACATTGTAACACTGATTAGACATCTTGTTTGCATCAGTAGCCGCTGGTAAAAGGAGCTTTGGTACAGGTCATTTCTCTTAAAGTCGCAGAACCTAGCTGTGATGTTTCGTGGGGACTTACTGCATTCGAAGTCTGTTCTACCCCCCACATCCCCCCCAAAAAAAAACACACACACACACAAAATCCGGGAAATGTGCACGAAATCTCTCCCCATTCCCTTCAGTGGTGGTATTATGTATAATTGATGTCAGAGAGGACGGGAGAGGGAGATAGAAACATCAATGATGAGAGAATCATGGACCGGCCGCCTCCTGCACGCCCCACACTGGGGATCGAGCCCACAACCCGGGCCTGTGCCCTGACCGGGAATGGAACCGTGACCTCCTGGTTCAGAGGTTGACACTCAACCACGGAGCTGCGCCGGCTGGGCCAGTGGTGGTTTTTTTATGCTATCGGCCACCTGAGCGACCTTTGGTCACATGGTCTTCTATCGCTCACACACCCACCTGGTGAGCTGCCTGGTAGCTGACATGGGGTGTGAAGTAGGGCCTCTGTAGTCACCAGCAGAGGAGAGGAGCCAGCCGCCAGAGACTGACTTCAGGTCTGACCCAGAAGCTGAGTGGGAGGAACGGAGCGAGGGAAGACTCCCCCCGCCCCCCCACCCCCCCGATCTGTTGTGACTTCGCTTCGAGCCTCGGGTAGCGAGGCCGTCCAGGTGTTGAAAGGGATGTATGGTCCCCGGTCGGTGTGGCTCGGCTGGTTGGACCATCGTCCCATACACCCAAGGTGGTGGCTTTAATTTCCGGTCAGGGCATACACACAGGTCTCGGTTCCATCCCCGGTCAGGGCACGTTCAGGAGGCAAGTGATCGATGTTTCTCTCTCTCACTCTCTCTCTCTCCCTTCCTCTCTTTATTTTTTTTATTTTTATTTTTTAAATATATTTTATTGATATTTCACAGAGAGGAAGGGAGAGGGATAGAGAGCTAGAAACATTGATGAGAGAGAAACATCGATCAGCTGCCTCCTGCACACCTCCCACTGGGGATGTGCCCGCAACCAAGGTACATGCCCTTGACCGGAATCGAACCCGGGACCTTTCAGTCCGCAGGCCGACGCTCCATCCACTGAGCCAAACCGGTTTCGGCTATTTTTTAAAAAATATAATTTTGGTTGATTTCAGAGAGGAAGGGAGAGAGAGAGAGAGAGAAACATCAATGATGAGAGAGAATCACGGATCGGCTGCCTCCTGCACGCCCCCCCCCCCGCCCCCCCCACTGCGGAGCGAGCCCGAAACCCGGGCCTGTGGGCTGACCAGGAAGCGAACGTTGCCTGCTGGTTCCTAGGCCGACGCTCAACCACCGAACCATACCGTCCAGCCTCCCTTCCTCTCTCTAAAATCAATTTTTAAAAATAACACAGTGCATGGAGGGTGGGAGAGTGATCTTCGGACCGGACCGCCTGACTGCGGCGCCGAGACGCGGCCGGCCGGCCTGAGCTCTTTCCCGGGTGGCCACGGTAGCAGCCCCGCGACGGGGTGTGCCCGAGCTGGCGCCCGCTCGCTTGTACACTCTTCCCCACGTCGTGACCCTGAACTCAGGGGTCGGATAATAGTTCCCCGGGGACCACGGGGCCGTGCCTGGTCCCGGGAAGCGCGCGGGAGTGGGGCCTCCCCGGCTGTGTTCGCAGCGGGCGTTGTGGGAGGGACGGTCCTGCTCGCGTGTCCCTGGCCCTGTTTACCGTGGCATCACCTGATCCGCGCTTTGTGGGTGGGCCTTGGAGGGCAAAGCAGATGAACCGGTTTCTGCCGGCCATGTGCCTGGCGCGACCAGGCCAGGGGACTGTCACCTGTGGGCTTCCCACGACACGTCCCCCGAGTGTCCAGTGCCCCCCCCCCGCCCGCCTCCCCGCCTCCCCACCTCCCACCGCAGCCAGCAGCTGGCGGGATGGTGTGGGCAGCGCCCCTCAGGTGGGTGGCAGCTGCCACTCCACGCGGGGCCGGGACCACGTCTGTCCTCTGACCACCGCGTCCCCGCTCCTGACCCTCGTGGCCGAGGCAGGGCGCGGCCCAGAGGAGAAGTCGGGGCCCCCGTGGCCCCGGGCTGTCCTGTCTCCGCTCTTCCTGGGAAGGTTCCGGGAGAGGCCTTGTCCTTAGCGCCTGCCTGTTTCCTGTTGGGGAGTTTATGGGGCTCCTTCCAGGACAGGAAGCGGGGCGCGGCCCAGGGGCCGCCGGGAGCTCCCCCGGGCTGGGCCCCCCTGGTCCTGGGCGTGGGCTCTGCCGGCCAATGCGGGGAGAAGGGACCCGCTCCCCAGTGACAGTCAGCCCTGACGCTGCCCACGCCACGCACACGCTCACCGGGGCCCCGGGCTGGGCTGGGCTGCGTGGCGGAGGTTACAGTTGCGGGTGGAACTGAGGCTCACGCACTGAGCTGGAGCTGGAGCTGGAGAGGCGCCGAGAGGACGAGGGCGGGAGTGAGGGGTGTGTGTGGGGGGAGGGGCGGGGGGCTGCGGGCCGGTCGCGGGCAGGAGAGCAGGCTGACCCGGGGCCCCCGAGGGAGCTTCCTGGGGATGGGCGCCCCCACTTCGCGCAGGGGCCCGGGGCGGCCCTCCGGCTCCAGACCCGAGGCATGACCTGGTGCTGGGTCAGCGCTGAGCTGGTGGCGGGGCCGCAGGAGCCGGGCGCGGGGAGGGACGTGCCCCTGGCGGAGCCGGCCTGGTTCTCGGGGCGCGGTTTCCTAGCCGCCCGTTCCCCTGGCTTTTCGGGGCGTGTCTGCGTCCAGGGGGCTCTCCTCCGTGTCAGTCGCCAAACCTTGGGGACTGGGCTTGGCTAATGGATGTCGGGGCTTCACGCGCCCCCCCGCCGCCCCCCCGCATGCAAAGCCCCGGCTGCCTCCGGCCGAGTGTCAGCAGCCACGTGGCTCCAGCGGTGGCGGGACGTGGGCGGGTGACAGCAGGCCCCGCGGTGCCCTGCTCCCGCCCAGCCCTTCGCTCCCTCCACCGCCGCTTTCCTCTCCGACTCCAACCATCTCCAAGCCCCTCCCCCGGGCCCCCAGGTCAGCACGTGGCCAAGACCCGTGCTTCTCAGGGTCCTCCAGGTGCACCTGAGCGGAGAGGGTCCCCTGGTGGGGAGTCTGCGGAGAGGGCACTTCTGGAGCCCAAGTGTGAGTGTGTGCGCGCGCGCGCGTGCGTGCGTGCGTGCGTGTGTGTGTGCGAGTGTGTGAGTGAGCAAGTGTGTGAGAGTGTGTGTGTGCGTGTGTGTGTGAGCGAGTGTGAGTGTGTGTGTGTGAGTGTGTGTGTGTGTGCGTGTGTGTGTGAGTGCGTGTGAGTGAGTGTGTGTGAGAGTGTGTGTGTATGTGTGAGTGTGTGTGAGTGAGTGTGTGTGTGAGTGTGTGAGTGTGAGTGTGTGTGTGAGTGTGCGTGTGTGTGAGTGCGTGTGGGTGAGCGAGTGTGTGTGTGAGAGTGTGTGTATGTGTGTGTGAGTGTGAGTGTGTGTGAGAGTGTGTGTGTGAGTGTGTGAGTGTGTGTGAGTGTGTGAGTGAGTGAGCGAGTGTGTGTGAGTGAGCGAGTGTGTGTGTGTGTGTGTGAGCGAGTGTGTGTGTGAGAGTGTGTGTATGTGTGTGTGAGTGTGAGTGTGTGTGAGAGTGTGTGTGTGAGTGTGTGAGTGTGTGTGAGTGTGTGAGTGAGTGAGCGAGTGTGTGTGAGTGAGCGAGTGTGTGTGAGTGTGCGTGAGTGAGTGTGTGTGAGTGTGTGTGTGTGTGAGTGAGTGTGTGTTCTGCGAGGAGGCCGAGCTGCTCCCTCCCTCCTATTGCATAACAGCCTGTTGTGCAGTCTGCCCTGCCTGCTGCTCACGCCTGCCCAGGGCTCAGCGTGGACGCCACTGCCCTCCATGGCCCTGAACCCGCAGGGCACTTCCTGTGCCTTTAAACAGTATGTGTGTTTACTGCCTTCTGAGAGGAAGGGAGGGGGAGAGAGAGAAACGTCCATGATGAGAGAGAATCACTGATCGGCTGCCTCCTGCACGCCCCCCACTGGAGATGGAGCCCGCAACCTGGGCCGGGGCCCTGACCCGGAATCAAACCGTGACCTTCTGGTTCATAGGTCAACGCTCAACCACTGAGCCACGCCGGCCGGCTCCTTTATGTGTTTTAAATCATTACCTGCTTGTCGTCGGCTTTGCACACCCCCGCCTGTGCCCCTCCTCTGGGCCAACGCCGCTGGCATTATCTCTCCGTCAGCCGAGACAGGGCCTTTGTCTTGACTGCAGGTGGCATTGGGGGCACGTCACAAAGGACCTTCCAGAGGCGGCTTGTTCGGGGGGGTGATTTTTGAAGCCCTTTCCTTCACGCTCAGGTGACTCCAATGTACAGACAGGTTTGGGGGCTGGAGAGAGAGAGAGAGAGAGAGAGAGAGAGAGAGAGAGAGAGAGAGAGAGAGGTGCCTTGGACTCAGGCCCTTGCGATCTGAAATCGGCAATGCTGGGACGGCACAGCCATTTTAAAATGGAAACATGAAGTGGCAGCCCTGGCCCTTCGGCTCAGTGGGTACAGATTCCATTCCCGCTCAGGGCACAGGCCCGGGTTGCGGGCTCTGTCCCCGGTGGGGGGCGCGCAGGAGGCAGCCAATCCGTGATTCCCTGTTACCATTGACATTTCTATCTCTCTCCCTCTCCCTTCCTCCCTGAAATCAATAAAAACATATCTAACCAATGTATACACTAGTATAGATCTAAAAACATTAAGCGAACACATTGGCGGCGAGTGGGCGTTCCTGGCTGTCAGGGACCCGCCTGAGCCCCCGCCGCTCTCTCAGGGGAGGGGCCTCTTATGTCGGCACAAAGGCCTCGAGCACCTCGAGCTGCTGTTTCGATTTCCGTTCATTCTGTGGCGAGAGGCCGAGGCGGCCGGGCGGCCTGCTGGCTGCGGGCATCTCCGGTCCCTCGTGCGCGTTTTCTGATGGTGTGTCTTAAGGTCGTAGCTGGTGGCTTTAAAGGTTGTGCGAGACGGGCCCTTTCCCCTCCTCTGCTCCTGTGGGAGGAGAGGTCTGGCCGCAGGAAGACCCAGCCCGGGGTGGGGGTGGCGGGGGCACCTGCCGGTGAACTTGCTCTGAGTTCCATGTCTGGGCGCACAGCTTTCTGGTCTACCGGGGCCGGGGGTGGGAGAGGTTATCCTGGCTCCTGCCGACCCATAGGATCCCTGGTCCCGAAAGTCCTAAACCGCTCTGCTGGGGGCGAGGGAGAGCCACTCAAGGTCGTGCGTCTTGTGGATTCAAGGACACCAGGGAGGCCTCCCATCAGGATGCAGGCTTTGCTGGGCCTCACCGCTGGCAGCTGCCCTCCGGCGCCCTCGCCCACCTCCAGCCCCCTGCCCACTTCCCCCCGTCCATCCTCAGAAGGCCAGCCTCATTGGCCTTTCTAGGTGCAAGCTTCCTGGTCTTTTTTAAAAAAAAATGTATTTTTATTCATTTCAGAGAGGGAAAGAGAGAGAAACATCAGTGATGAGAGAGAATCATGGATCGGCTGCCTCCTGCACGCCCCCTACTGGGGATGGAGCCTGCAACCTGGGCACGTGCCCTCACTGGGAATTGAACCGTGACCTCCTGGTTCAGAGGTCGATGCTCAACCACTGAGCCACACCGGCTGGGCAAGCTTCCTGGTCTCAACCCTCCAGGGCAGGACCCTCCCCCCACTCCCCGCCCGGGGAGGCAGGCGTGCCTGTGGAGGGGTGGGGAAAGGCGAGGTGCCTGCAGCTGTGGCAGCCACTGGCAGGGGGGGGCGGAGTGAGTCAGCGAGGTGGGGTATCAGAAGTGGGGGTGCAATGCCAGGTGCAGGCCCTCCTCATTTCCTCGTCCACCCCCCCACCCCTCCCCTGGCCTCCCCGCCTCCCCGGCCGCCTCCCTCTCTGCTGTTCAGACTCAAGTTACCGTGGAGGCCTTTCCCGGTAAATGTTTGCTTTGAATTAGGATTTTTGAAATATCGAAAGTATTCATTGAAGCGTGAGATGATGACATATAAGCCAACGAGGGCAGATCTTTGATTTGGGAAGGGCGATACCAAGTGAAAAAGAAACGGTTAGGGAGAAGGCACCATCAGTTGGACTTCACGGAATGCCGGAGCCTGCCGGCATCCGTCGAACAGTACCTGCAAGGGGGGGAGAGGATGAGAAAAGACAGACAGAAAACAGAATGGGGTTGGGAGGACTGTAGCACTTCCTGCTTACAGTCCCGAGTTTATTTTACACCATACATTTATACAGGGTCAGTTACATTCCATACAGTACATCATTCCTATAATGTGGTAAACATAATTATACCCCTTTGTTTCAGGTTTCCTACTGACCTTTACACAAAGCTCCTTATCTTGGCTAAGATTCCAACGGCTATACCTGTACATACACCTCCGAGGCCACCTAAGTTCCTTTCCATGAGATAATCTAGCTATGCTTCTTGCTTAAGGACAATTACGCTTATAAATCAACTGTGCTCTGGGGTTAACTAAGCTCTAGGGGGCAGAATGTGTGATTCCTAAACTATTGTGCTTAAGGGTCTCTAAGCCTAAGGGGGGCAGGATGTATGGCTAACCGTGGGAACAGGCAGGCCCCTTTGTGAAACCTGCCCTCTCAGGACTTTGTCCACTGAGGTCGCTCCCGACAACGGAAGTGTAAGTTCTTCCAATAGATGACACACTCAGGGCAAACAACCATCAGGACCACACCCGCAGCCGCCGCAGCAAAGGGTCAAGGTCTTTGCTATGTAAAGAGTTCTCACAGATCAACAACAAGCCATCACCCGAGCAGAAACCCAGGCAGGCACAGCAACCCGCAGCTCCCAGCACGAACGCGTGTCTAACACACACAGGACACCCCGCTCAAGTGAATCGACCGTCAGAAAACCGCTTCTGGGACCAGGTGGGCACAGAGGCAAACCGCTGGTCAGCCGGTGCCTTCCGGAAGCCCGGGGGCGGGGGGGCTGTGCGCCAGGGCCGGTTGGTCCGCACTGTGGTTCGCTTTGTAGGGAAGGCGCGGAAGAGCGTAGAAACACACAGGTGTTCCTGGGTTGTGTGAGTTCAGGGATGTGGGGTCATGTTTATACTTCTGAGCACATCTCATAATTTTGTGAAAAACAGCTTAAAAAGCAAGGTCAAGGAACCTCCGCTTCTCAAGAGACCCGGGGCTGGGACCCAGGTTCCGTTTGGGTGGGACAGGCTCCTGAGCAAACACGTGCATTTAAACAACAGGTGAGCCCGCGGGTGGCTCAGGGGTGAGTTTCTTTTTTTAATGTATTTTGTTGATTTTTTACAGAGAGGAAGGTGGAGGGACAGAGAGTTAGAAACATCGATGAGAGAGAAACATCGATCAGCTGCCTCTTGCACACCCCCCACTGGGGATGTGCCCGCAACCAAGGTACATGCCCTTGACCGGAATTGAACCCAGGACCCTTCAGTCCACAGGCCGACGCTCCATCCACTGAGCCAAACCGGTCAGGGCACAGGGTTGAGCTTTGACCCAGGAACCAGGAGGTCAAGGTTCGATTCCAGGTCAGAGCACAGGCCCGGGTTTTGGGCTCCATCCCCAGTGGGGGGCGTGCCGGAGGCAGCCGGTCCATGATTCTCTCTCATCATGGATGTTTCTATCTCTCCCTCCCTCCCTCTCCCTTCCTCTCTGAGATCAATAAAAACAGGTTTAAAACACACACAATAAATAAACACATAGGTGAGAATTGTCCAAGAGAGCAAATATCCACGGCTGACTTCCTCAGACGCACAGTCGTCATCCCCCCGCCACCCCCCCCCCCGACCCCCGGGGCTGCATCCGGGCGGGCAGGGCTGTCCTGCTGCCCAGGTGGCGGGGGTGGGGCAGGGGCTGGAACTGGCTCTGGGAGGACAAAGGTCTCCTGCCCAGGGCCCTCCCATCACTCAGTGCGGGCGCGCCGACTTTGCGGGGTGACAGATGGCTGCCGGACGCAGTGTGGCGATCGCACTGCAAGGTGCACAGATGCTGAGTCACCAGGTCATACACCCGGACCTCAGGCCGGTGGATGCCAGTGCCCTGTAGTGACCATTAAGTAAGACAGATGGGGGACCCCTCGGCCTGGAGTTGCCAGGGTGGCTCCCGGGAGAGGGGCCTGGGGGGAGGCGGCTGAGGAGCGGCCCTGCCCAGGTGTGCAGCGAGTGGCTAAGCCAGGGTGGCAGGTGACCCACCCAGGGACATTGGCGCTGTCTGGACTTTTCCGGTTGTGCTGCTCGGTGGGGAGGGGGCGGGAGTGGCGGGGGGGGGGGGGCAGGGATGTGCTCTCCATCCTTCAGGGCCCAGGTTGGCCCAGCCCCAGTGGGCAGTGCTGGGCGGAGACCCGCTGTGCGGCCTGGGCTGAGAGGACCCGCTCAGGAGTGAACCAGCATCCTCTGGGGGCTGACGGGCACGAGGCAGGCCAGGGTCACCTGCGGAGTCCGGGACCTTGGCCCATGCATCCCCCCCCCCCCCAGGTAGGTGTGGACGCGCCCACCGGGGCCCACGTGAGCGGAGGATGGGAACACCCCCCTGCAATGTCTCTGGGCCGCCTCCTCCGCCGGGCCTCCTGCAGAGCCTCGGACCTCCTGACCCTCGCCCCAGGGGGCGGCGGGCCCCCCTCCATCCTGGACGGGGAGATCATCTACTCCAAGAACAACGTGTGTGTGCACCCGCCCGAGGGGCTGCAGGGGCTGGGGAAGCACCACCCAGGTAAGCTGGGGGGGGGGGGCGGCCCCGGGCTGGAGGGAGGGGCGGGGTCCAGGGCTGGAGGGAGGGGCCGGGGTCCAGGGCTGGAGGGAGGGGCCGGGGTCCAGGGCTGGAGGGAGGGCCGGGGTCCAGGCCTGGAGGGAGGGGAGAGGGGCCGGGCCTGCAGGGAGGTTTCAGGGGCTCTGGTGCCACTTCCCCACTTGTCCTCACCTTCACCCTGTGGTCACCTGACCAGTGACGGGGCCAACCCTGCAGACAGGTGTGGGGGGGGGCGGTCCAGCCCAGGTCTGAGGGTGCTGTGTGTTCCGGGCATAAACCAAAGGGCCAGTGCCGCGGGGCCCGGCGAGCCTGTGGCTGAGTCCCGCTGTGATGGAGGCGGGGTCTGGGCCCTCCTCCCAGCCCCAGAGCCACGGGACTGAGTGCGGGAACACTTGGAACCCGCCCACGGCTGGCCGGTAGCCCCAGGCCCTCGAAGCGGGAGCCGTGCGTGGGGCCGAGCCCTGAGGGACGTCTGGGCCCAGCTCCCACCCTAGGTGACCTCTCAGAACAGAGCCCGGGGGCCGGGGGGGCGGGTCAAGGGGTCCGGGGGTCCAGGGCCTTGTGCAATAGGCCCGGGAATCAGGACACCTCGAAATGGCAGGTGCTGCCGTGGGAAATGCCACTGTCCCCCCCAGTTGAGGGTGCAGGAGCCCAGGGAGCCTGCCCACCCGCTGCCGGCCCCCGAGAAACCGCCCTTTGCCAGCAGTCAGCGGGAGCCGTGGAGAGGCGGCCCCGTGGTTGAGCGGCGGCCTAGGAACCAGGAGGTCAGGGTTCGATTCCCCGTCAGGGCACAGGCCCGGGGTGCAGGCTCCATCCCCAGTGGGGGGCGTGCAGGAGGCAGCCGGTCCATGACTCTCTCATCACGGATGTTTCCATCTCTCTCTCCCTTCCTCGCTGACATCAATAATAATATTTTTTAAAAAAGAAAAAATATGCCGAGAGGGCGGTGGCCACCTGAACGAGACCCGCAGGGCAGCCTCCCCTCTGGATCCAGCCCCGTGTGGAAGTCTCAGCCCTGCGTCCCTCCCCCAGGGCTGTGACGCTGTGAGGGGCAGCCTGGGCCGCCGGATGGGGGCGCTGACCAACCCCAGGCAGGAAAGCTCTGGGCTCCAGGCCTGAGGGGGGCCCAGGTGGACCGGGTGGGCTCTGGACGTGAGGAGGGATCTGTGGGAGGAAAGCACACGACGGGCCGCTGCTGGGGCGGTGCTGCGGCTCCTGGCCTGGGCGCTTAGCAACCCCCGCAGCTGTCACTCATCCCAGGCCCCACAGCCCCCGGTGTGACTGGCAGGGTGTGGCCTCTGCACGGCCCTCCCTCACCGCGGCCCCCCCCTCCCCACAGGCTACCTGTGCTTGTACGTGGAGAAGGATGAGCTGCTGGGGGCCACCCTCATCCTCGCATGGGTCCCCAACTCGCGGATCCAGCGGCAGGACGAGGAGGCGCTGCGCTACATCACCCCCGAGGGCTCCCCCGTGCACAAGGCGCCCCGTCCGCGGGGCAGGCGCACCCAGAGCGCGGGCGCTCCCTGCCGGGCCTCCCCCACGGAGCCAAGGCCGCCCCTGACCCCCAGGGACGAGGACATCCTGGTGGTGGCCCAGGGCCTCCGGGGCGCCGTGCGCGGCAGCCCTTCGCCCGAGGACAGGGAGAAGCTGGCCGGGGGCCTGGGGGTGGACGGCGCCCTCGCGGCCTCGCAGCCGGCCCACAGCCACTCGGGGGCCCTGTCCGACATCCGCTCACAGGACGGGACCGAGGAGGGGCGGGAGCCGCGGCCCGAGGCGGCCGAGGAGGAGGGCTCCGTGGAGCTGTCGGCGGAGGGTGTGAGCAGGGACAGCTCCTTCGACTCCGACTCGGACGCCTTCTCCTCCCCCTGCTGCCTGTCGCCGGTGAGCGCCGCCCTGGCGGACAGCAGCGGCTCCGTGTTCCTGGAGGGCGAGAGCGGGTGAGTTTTCGGGTCGGGCCTGCGCTGTCCCACCGGCCATGCTGGGGACCGTGGGGTGTGTCGCCAGCTCTGCTCGGAGCGCCGAGGACAGAGCCTGCGCCCTGTCCTGCTCCTGCTGCCGCGGCGGCACCCGTCTGCCGCCCCGCGGATTAGCCTGTGGTGGGCCTGATGGGAGTGGTGGTCATGGCAACCGTGCAGCATCCTTGGGGTGCTCAGGGCCCCACAGAGGTGGGCGTGCACAAGGCTCTTGAACCCAGCCTGGCCGGGGCCACCCCTGGCCACAGGTCACCCAGCCAGTCCCCTGGCCAAGCTGGATGGGAGCCAGCTGGGTGCACACCAGACTTGGGGTCACTGGGGACCCAGTGAGCCGGGCAGCCAAGGAGCCGGTGTGGGAACGCGGAACGCTATGCGCCTCAGCGGGAAGGAATTTGCGATTCTTTCTGATAAATTGCGCTCCGTTGAAGCCGGAGGGTGCGCTGATAACATTTCTCCACATTCGGGGGCGGGGGGTTATATCAAAGGGCAGCCAGCTGTGACCCAGGCTGGGGACCCATGAGGCCCGCTGAGCGGTGAGGTGATTCCACCCCAGAACCAGGCTGGGAACTGCGGCGGGCCTTAGAGCACCCCCTGGTGGTGCCGCACGGCAGCGCAGCCATTCCTGCGGGTGTCCAGCACCCCAGGGGGCCGGGCGGAGGGACAGGTGTCTGAGCTCTTGTCTTCACTGAGCTTGGAGAGGTGGCAGGCCTGCCTGATGGTCCATGGCTGATGGTTCCGTGGCCGACTGTCCCGTGGCTGATGGTCCGTGGCCGTGGTCTCAGTGGCCGACTGTCCCGTGGCTGACGGTCCGTGGCCGCGGTCTCAGTGGCAGGACGAGGACCAGGGCCGGGCCTGCTCAGCTCTGTTCAGCTGCCTGGTTCCTTAGGAGCTTGGGTTTGGGAATCCGGGGACCTGGTTGGGAATCCCGTTTCCTCGTTCGCGAGGTGGGGGGCGTCATAATAGTCTGTGGGTCCCCCTGAGAATTCACCGCTGGCCCCTCCTGCCGCTCCTCCGCCGGCACCGTGAGGGTCCCCAGGGGCCCCTTTCATGCAGTCCCGAAGCCCGGCTGTTCCCCAGCGGGCTCTCACCCGGCGATCCTGCCCCGAGGGGTGGAGACAAGGTCAGGAGACATTTCTGTCACAACAGTAGGTGGAGGCCCGGGGGGCCTGGGAGCACCCTCAGTGCACAGGGCGCCCCACGACAGTGATCTGCTCCCCACGTGGGACGTGCAGGGCCTGGAACTTCCTGGAGGTTCTGCTTGCCGTGAGCAGACTCGGGGCCCTAGAGTCGGGAACTCGATGTTTATTTTTTTTTAACTTTTAAATGCTTATTTACTGATTTTAGAGAGAAACATCGATTTGTTGCTCACTTACTTATGCATCCCTGGCCTGCCTCTTGTATGTGCCCTGAGTGGGGGTCCAACCACCTGAGCTCCCAGCCTGGGCGTGTGTGCGCGCGTGTATGTCCGTGTGTGTGCGCGTGTGCGTGTGTGTGCGTGTGCATGCGTGTGTGTTTTGTCCTAAAACGCACCTAACAAATTTGCAGACCTGCCCATTTTCAACTACAAGTCAGGGCCATTCTGTGTTTTGCACCATCACCTCTGTCCAGTTCCAGAACTTTCTCATCGCCCCCAAAGGAAACCCTGCGCCCACTCGCAGCCACCCCCGCCCCGCCCCAGCCCCCGCCCCCACCGGGCTGCTTCCTGCCTCGGCGGATGTGGCTGTGCCGGCCCCTGTGTCAGAAGTGGGACCGGGCAGGGGGGCCTCTGTGTCCGGCTTCTTTCCCTCGCGCACTGTCCTCAAGGCCCAGCCCACGGGAGCGGCGTCAGGCCTCCTTCCCTGGTTGCCCGGTGCCCAGGCGGCTCTGCGCTCAGCTGGAGGGGGCAGCCGCTCCGTGCCGCCTGCAGACGCCCTGCTGGGGGGGGGGGGGCAGGTAGAGGGGCGCTCAGGGGCGGGGCCGCCCTGCTGGGAGCCCCTCCTGCCAATGCTTCCGAACCGCCCCAGCCACCCAGCCCTGCCCCGCGATACCGTCCCGTCATCTCTCCGCTCAGAGCTTGAGCCTCTGCGCTGGGTTCCCGGAGGTGGGGGTCCTGGGCATGCGCAGGCTGCCTTGTCCTGGAGGCACCCAGGAGCCCCCTGTGGCTGGGCTTTGGATCAGTTCAGCACCCGGATCCCGGGATCCCGACCCAGCCGTGCATGGCAGGCTCCTGGGCTTAAATTCTGCCGGAGCCGACCTAGGAACCGGGAGGTCAGGGTTCGGTTCCCGGTCAGGGCACAGGCTCGGGTTGCGGGCTCGATCCCTAGGGGGGCCGTGCAGGAGGCAGCTGATCCATGATTCTCTCTCATCACGGATGTTTCCATCTCCCTCTCCCTTCCTCTCTGAAATCAATAAGAATATTGTTTTAATGCAGATATGGATTCTGAGCGGGGCTGGGCTGGGGCCTGGAATTTGCATTTTTCCACTAGTGATTTTCGTGGGAGCCAGACTTGGGTATTGGGTGCCCCCCCCCCCTTTCTGCTCCCTCTGATCCCCTGCAGCACCCCCACGGTGCTGGGACTGGAAGCCCCGGGCTAAATGGCCAGTGTGCTGGCCACCCCAGAACAGACTCCCCTACGCCCCACTTTCCTGAGAACGTGCGGGGCAGCTTGTACTCCTGGATGCCCAGACAGCACCCCGCACCCGGCGCATGGAACCAGGATCGGTGGGGGCAGGGCGCCGGGAAGGGCAGTGTCTGAGCCCCAGGGGTTTCCCGTGTGTCCATGGCTGAGAACCAAGCTGGGAGGGGGCCCCCAGGGAGGGGGCGTTGGGCCCAGGCCCCGGGGCCGAACCAGACGCCCCTCAGGGGGCGTGGCTTTGCGGACACGTGAGCACCCAGAGCTGCTCAGGAGGGGAGTCTAATTTCACTGGGAGCTGGGTCCCCCCGAGAGGGGAGGGCAGTCTGGCTCACGGCGTCCCTCTAGTGGCAGAGCCGCGGAACTGCGCGTGGAGGCTGAGCGAGGGGCTGGAGATGGGCGGGGAGGAGGAACAGCGCCCCCGTGCGAGAGCCCCGAACATTGTGTTCCGTGGCAGGTGGATCACAGTGGTGACAGGAGGCATGGCCATTCCGGTGCCACCTGCGGGGCGGGGGCGGAGCCGGCAGGGCCTGGTCCTAGAGGGCGACACCACCTGACCTCCCAGCCCCAGCAGAGATGCCAGGAGTCCTTGACCCGTGAGCGTCCCAGGTCCAAGGCCTCACCGCGGACCAACCCCCTGCGGCCCCAGCTCTGCCTGCAGGACTGGCTTCTGTGGCTCCTCCCACCGCGCCTTCCGTGGCCAGAAATCGAGGCTTGGGTTAGGGGGCGGTGAGTGTGACCCCGAGCAAGATCATTTGTTTCTGTCCCGAGAGGCACCCGGTGCAGCCTCCAGGGCCAGCTGGATGAGAATGTAGGACAGCAGGACCCCCCACCCCACATGTCGACCCCCGTGGGGGCCCCTCTCCCCCGTGGCGTGTCCGCAGCCCCCCCACTCCCCGTGGGAAGTGCGTTGCCATATTATAAACTGACACGCAGCTCCGCCCCCAAAAGCAAAGGGCCTCTGGGAACTCCTGCTAAGACGTGGTCTCTGGCAGTCAGCCGCCCTTGGTGAGGGTGTTCATCCTGGGTGTTCATATGGAGGGAACGAACCCAACGCCCCTCTGCGGCTCAGGGCTGAGCGTCGACCTCTGACCCAGGAGGTCACGGGTCGATTCCCAGTCAGGGCATAGGTGGGGGTTGCGGGCTCCATCCCCAGTGGGGGGCGTGCAGGAGGCGGCGGATCCATGATTCTCCCTCATCATGGATGTTTCTCTCCCCCTCCCCCTCCCCCTTCCTCTCTGAAATCAATTAAGAAATGTATTAAAAAAATGAGACCTTGCCGAAACCGGTTTGGCTCAGTGGATAGAGCGTCGGCCTGCGGACTGAAGGGTCCCGGGTTCGATTCCAGTCAGGGGCATGTACCTTGGTTGCGGGCACATCCTCAGTGGGAGGTGTGCGGGAGGCGGCTAATTGATGTTTCTCTCTCATCCATGTTTCTGGCTCTCTATCCCTCTCCCTTCCTCTCTGTGAAATATCAATAAAATATATTTTAAAAAAAAATGAGACCTCACGTCCAACAGAAGAGGACATACATGCAGCTCAGTCCCTCTCAGATCAAGGGGCCTGGGGTCCGTGTGCCCCCGAATCTCATGCCACCTTGTGCATAGGGGTCCTGGGTGTGCATCTTTCTGTGTGACCCCCAAGTTCAGCGCTGCCCGAGGGGAGAGTGTGCAGCGAGCGCCGTGGATTCACGATGTGTCAGGAACAGCAGGCAGCGAGTTACCCGCGCGCTTCTTTGAATGCGTCTTTCTTGATGTCACAGAGAAGGGAGAGGGAAACATCCGTGATGGGAGAGAATCGCTGGTCGGCTGCCTCCTGCACGCCCCCCCCCCCCCCCGATCCAGCCCGCCCCCCGGGCCTGTGCCCTGACCGGGAATCGAACCGTGACCTCCTGGTTCCTGGGTGGACGCTCGACCCCTGAGCCCCCGGCCCACATTCTACTGAAGTCTGTGCTGAGGCCTGAAGTGTGGGCGCAGCCCGGGGCACCCCGACCAGCGTGACCGAGACCCCGGTCTGGGAATTCCCAAGAGACGGGGGAACGCGGTAAACCGCCGCTGGGACGGGGACCGGCGGCGCCGGGTGAGCGGAGATGCACCCGGAGGCAAGGATCGCGGGACGCGGAGCAATTTTTTCTTTTCTCAGTTTTCAAAGTGTCCGACTGCCATGAGGCGGCTCTCACCGTGAAACCGCGCGTGTAAATAGCCAGGTGGTCCCCGCGCGCACCCCGCCTGCTCCCCCTTTGTTAACGCAAGAGCCCCAGGGCACGGGAGGGCCTGCCAGGGGCCCACGCTAATGACCTGCCAGCCTTGTCACCGGTCCCCCAGGGCAGACGGAGCCTCCCCCTTCCCCCCTCTCTCTCTCTCTCCCTCCCAGGCCCTGCTCGTCACCCTGCCTGCCGGAGGGTCCCCGCAAGCTGGCTGGGGCTCTGGCAGCCGAGGGGAGAGAGCGCCCCACGGAGGAACGAGACTGGGAACCCCGGGGCCGGGAAAGGGCGGGCGGGCATCGAGCAGGACCCGAGGGCAGGCGGGTGTGCCCTGCAGCCGCCCCTGGCTCCCCTCGGCCCGCGTCTGAGCTGCGGGGCCACCACACCTGTGAGACACCCTGCGTGAGGAGGCCACCCAGCCGCTCCGTAACCGCACACCGCCCCTCCGCCGTGCCCGCCGCCTGAGCCACGCGGCCTGTGCGTCCCACCCAGCAGCCTCCCCAGCTTCTGGGGGCTCCTGGCCGCATCCCGTCAGTCTCCGCCTCGGCCTTCCCGTGGCCCCTCCCCCGTCCTCACATAGCTCTCCTCCATGTCATGTGACCCCTTCTCCCTGTTCACATGCCTACTCTCGTGTGTTCACGTGGCCCCACCCTCTTATTCATGTGACCACGCCCGCCTATTCACATGACCTAACCCCCTTGTTCATGTGACCACTCCCACCTGTTCATGCGGCCTGTGCGTCCCACCCAGCAGCCTCCCCAGCTTCTGGGGGCTCCTGGCCGCATCCTGTCAGTCTCAGCTTCAGCCTTCACGTGGCCCCTCCCCCGTCCTCACATAGCGCTCCTCCATGTCATGTGACCCCTTCTCCCTGTTCACATGCCTACTCTCGTGTGTTCACTTGGCCCCACCCCTTATTCACGTGACCATGCCCACCTGTTCATGTGCCCCCACCCTCTTATTCATGTGACCACGCCCGCCTATTCACATGACCTAACCCCCTTGTTCATGTGACCACTCCCAACTGTTCACGTGCCCCCACCCCCTTGTTCACGTGACCACTCCCACCTGTTCGCGTGGCTCCACCCCCTTGTTCATGTGACCACTCCCGTGTGGTACCGTGGCCCCACCCTCTTGTTCACGTGCCTACTCTTGCATGTTCATTTGGCCCCACCCTCTTGTTCACGTGACCACTCCCACCTGTTCACATGGCCCCACCCCTTGTTCACGTGACCACTCCCACCTGTTCACGTGGCCCCACTCCCTGGTTCAGGTGGGCCATCAAACCTGGAAATGCAGTGGTGGTGACTAAGCAACTGAATTTTTAATTTTATTCTTCCTCACCGAATTCAAATTAAAAAACCCCCAATATTTATTTTATTGATTTCAGAGAGGAAGGGAGAGAGAGAGAGAAACATCAATGACGAGAGAGAATCACCGACCGGCTCCCTCCTGCACGCCTCCCACTGGGGATGGAACCGTGACCTCCTGGTTCATAGGTCAGTGCTCACCCACTGAGCCATCCGGTCAGCACACATTTGAATTTTCAGAGCCACCTGTGGGAGGGGCATCCGTGGGTGGCACGGGCCCAGGTAGCCCAGCCTGGGAGGCAGGGGAGGGCATTGTCTCCCGGCCTGGAGCGCCACCAAAGCTCTGCCGGGGAAAAGGGGGCAGGTGCCGGGGAAGGCGGGGGCAGGTGCCGGGGTGGCGGGGGCAGGTGCCGGGGAAGGCGGGGGCAGGTGCCGGGGAAGGCGGGGGCAGGTGCCGGGGAAGGCGGGGGCAGGTGCCGGGGAAGGCGGGGGCAGGTGCCGGGGAAGGCGGGGGCAGGTGCCGGGGTGGCGGGGGTTGGGTCACCTCAGAGCCACAGGCAGAGCCAGTGCGGAGGGGCAGCGGCTGCCGGGACCCAGCGGGGCAGGTGAGGCGGGCGTCCGTGGTGCCTCGCTGCTCTCTGCCCGGGGGAGGGGACGGCGCGGTGCCAGGCGTCCCCGAGGCTGCGTTGTTCCCGCCTGTGTCCTCACTGGGGTAACAGGCTGCACCTCCCACTCGAGGAGACAGAAACGAGGTGCCCTGGGAGGACCCCAGCCTCTGGGGAGGATCCGGGACCCGCCGCCGGGGCCCCTGGAGGGCGCCAGCAGGTCACCCAGCCCGTGGGGCAGGGACCCTGGGACCCCGCAGACTCAGTCGCTCCGGGCGGTTTTTATAAACAGTCCCGCTGCCCCTTTTCCGTCCCCCAGCTCAGGGCAGCAGCCGGGGAGGGGGTGCCACCCAGGGAGGGGGACCGGCTGTGAAGGGGACGCTGAGGCACCACAGGTCGGAGAGGCAGGCAGGGGGCGGCGGGGGGGCAGGGACTGGGGGCTGGGACGCCTGGGAGCTGGGGGTGCGACCCCCTCCGGGTTCCAGGAAGGTCCCTCTGGGCACTGAGGGCGGCCTCCCTCCCGCCCCGTGGCCACCGGATCTGCTGGCCAGGTCGGTCCGCGCGCCTGTAGCCGAGAGCCGCGGTGTGTTCCGGAAACAGCCGTCCGGCCCCACAGTCTGCGCGGTGCTCCGGGCCGGCTCCTCTCGCCCGTGTTTCCACAGCGCTTGGCAGGCTCCGTGCCGGCATCTCTCCCTCCCCCCACCGGCCCCGGCCCCGGAGGGGTCCCCAAGACCAGGGGCCCACAGCCTGGAGCGGGCGGGAGCCGGCCCAGGGGCCTCCCTGCAGTGCCCAGGGCCAGGGTGGCCCCCCCGTGGCCCCTCGATGTCCGGCGGCCGGGAGCTCATTCGCAGGCGGCGCTGCAGGTCCTTTGACGTCCCACTCGGCGGCTGTCCGGCTGACGCGCTGTCTGGGGAGGAAGTGGGTCCCACAGGCCCGGGAGCCTGCCCAGCTCCTTGTCCGATGCCCTGTGGAAACCCAAGCCCCACCCGGGACCCCCAGGGCATGGCCTTGGCAAGGTGTTAGCTCTCCCGTGCCTCAGTTTCCCCACCTGTGAAATGGGGCTGTTGTGAGGATGAAGTGAAAATACTCCATACGACCCCGTAGCGGAGGCTCTGTGTCCTTTCAAATTTGTCCCAGGCGTCCTCAAACTACGGCCCGCGGGCCACATGCGGCCCGCCGAGGACATGGATCCGGCCCGCCGGGGGCCGCTGCCTGTCCTGCTTAGCAGCCGACGCGTCCCGGGCCCGTAGTGCGCATAGGAATTTGTTCATAGTTTTTTTTTTAAACTATAGTCCGGCCCTCCAACGGTCTGAGGGACAGGGAACTGGCCCCCTGTTTAAAAAGTTTGAGGACCCCTGGTCCAGACCCACAGCGCCCCCGACACAGAGTGCCCTGCTGCCCACGGGGCTTCGGTTACTCATCGTGACCTAGAGCTGTCGGTTCACCAGGGGGGACGCACGCCCAGCCGGACAGGGTGTTAGTAACAGGCCAGCCTGACGGCGGGGGGTCAGCTGGGAACTCAGCGCCTTGGCCACGTTCTCTGTGAACCGAGAGCCCTAGGAGACAGCCTCACACAAACGCAATCGGCCCCCCGCGCTGGCCAGTGCCGGGCAGGAGCCAGGACGGCGCCCGCTCCTGGTCGAATCCCGCGCTGGCCCAGCGAGACGGAACGTGAGCCGCAGTGTGACCTCAGATGTGACCTCAGACGGTGCAGTGGTCTCATCTTCACAGACGCTGTTTCTCGGGAACTATGGAGCCACAGGAAGTCGCAAGAAATGTGCAGGGAGGTCCCAGCACCCTTCCCCCAGCCTCCCCCTTGGCAACATCCTGCTGAAACCCCAGGACGCATCCAGCCAGGGGTCGCCCCCATTTCCTGAGCTCCCACTGGCGTGTGCGGGCAGCTCTCCGCACCCACAGGCCATGGGTCCAAAGTATTTGAAAACGAAAAGTGTGACGTGATGGCTGACCTGTACTCGGAACTGAACGTGTCCCTGTGCCCTGAACAATACCCTGTAGCCACTGTCTGCGCAGTAGCTACATTGTATCAGGGGTTGTAAGTAACGTGGAGACAAAGTGTCCGGGAGGATGTGTGAACGCTCCGGGCAGATTCCCGGCCATTTCTCCAGGGGCTTGGGCATCGGTGGGTCCTGGGACGGATGCCCCGTGGATGGGAGGGACGCCGTCGGTGCGTGGAGCCCTGTGCGGTGGTAGCACGTTGCCGCTTTGTTCCCTCGCCACGTGGCCGCCGTGGGCTGCCCCTGAGAGTCACGTCTGAGTGCTGTTCCCATCCGTCAGGCTGGCACCCCTACCGCACTGCCCACCTCCGTGGGGATCTCATGTGAGTGGGAGGACTCCGCCACCTCTGGCCGGTCCTTCTCCTCCCGCATAATTCCCTGGAGCTCCCTCCCAGGGATGGACCGGCGGCCCGTGCCTGCTGATTGCTGCGTATTCCACCGTGCGCACGCCCCATCCCCAGGCCACTTGGGCGGGGGGGGGGGGGGGGCAGGGGTGACGAACAAGCTGCTGGGAGCACCCCTGTAGGGGCTTTTGTCGGACGTGGTTTTTCTCTGGGGTCATCCCCGGGGGCGCGGTGCGGGGTCGTGTGCGCGGAGGTCGCGTGTTTAGTTGGAAAAGAAGTTGCCGACCTGTCTCCCAGAGCGGCCGTGCGGTCCTCTGCTGCCACCGGCAACACGTGACTGGCCCACTCTCTCGGCGTCCTCACCAGCGTTTGGTGCGGTCACTTTTTTTATTTTGCCATTCTGATGGCTCATTGTGGTCCTCTTGTGCGTTTTCTTTTTAAAAATTTTTTTTATTGATTTCAGAGAGGAAGGGAGAGAGAAAGAGAGAGAGAAACAGCAATAATGAGAGAATCATGGATCAGCTGCCTCCTGCACGCCCTCTACTGGGGATCGAGCCCACAACCCAGGCATGTGCTCTTGACCAGAATTGAACCCGGGACCCTTCGGTCCACAGACTGATGCTCTATCTGCTGAGCCAAACCGGCCAGCGCTGATAGCCACACTTTTAAAAGTAAAAACAGAGAGAGAGAGACAGACAGACAGACAGACAGACAGGTAGAGCTCATGTTGATCGTTCCCCGTGTACCTCACATGTGGCCGGTTCTCCCCGCGGTCGGTGTGAGAGGCTGCCGACGGGAGATGCTTGGCGTCCACGTGTGAACGGAGCCGTGGGGAGCGTGGGCCCTTCCCCCCGGAACCGCCGTGGCAGGGGCCGATGCCACGCCAGGCTCGGGCCGCTCGGCCCACTCTGCTCCGAGCAGGTCGGCGTCCAGCTTGTCTTCCACGTTCTCTGGTCGCCCCTTTCCTCCCGGCGCCCCCTCTCCCTTTGTCCTGGGGGGCGGGGGCTTCTCGGAGGAGGTGGGAGTGTCCCTGGCTCCGTGCAGGGTCTCCTCACGGCCCAGTGTGAGCGACAGGAGCGAAGTTCTCCTGAAGCCAAGCCCCTCTCCCCCCCCCACCCCCCCCTGCCCTGGAGAGGAGGCAGCTCGGCCTCCCTCCCGAGAGGGGCTCCCCGGGACGGCACGGCGCTGGCGGGATGTCAGACTGGCAAACCACACAGCCCTGGGGACCCTGATGCAACCCTGGCGGAGGATGGGGGGCTGGGGGACCGAGCGGAGGCCTCGGGAGCTGCCAGGAGCGGGGCCTGCGGGGACCTGCGCTGTCGCCATGCGGCCCGTGGCTGACGAAACAGCCCTGCGAGGGGACCCGTGTGTGTGATGCAACCGCCAGCCCAGCCTCGGTTTGGGCCGCAGCGGGAGGACGGGCGTGGTCACGCGGGCCTTCCGCTCCCTGCAGCCCGTGGCCCTGCCTGTGATGTGTGGGGACACAGGCCCCCGGGGCCCCTCCACCGACGCCCAGAACCGGTCCCTGCGTCAGGGGACCCGAAAGCGCGGTCTCCCCACGGCCCAGCCACGGGCGCCCCTCGCCGGCGCCGACAGCAGGTGGCGCAAGCAGGTCCCGGCTCCCGTGGCTGCAGTGGCGGCCGGGCCCTGATGCGGCCCTGAGCCCCGGCCCGGGGACATCGGCTCCGCGCTCCCGCCTCGCCCCTTCTTGCCCCCATGCATCCTGCGTCCCCAGGAGGAGATGCTGAGACCAGCCCAGGGCTCCGGCGGGTGCACCCCACTGTTCAGCATGTTGCTGGCTCCCAAAAGGGGGGGCAGCCCCTCTAGGGAAGCAGGGCCTCTCCCAGGGGCTTTGGGCTAGAAAGGGCTGCAGGAGGGAGGCGCCACTGGGGGGGGGGGGTCAGGGAACAGGAAGTCGGAGTGGACATGTCCTGGGATGAGGAGGCAGGGCTCACGTGGGCCCTGAGAAAGGAGAGCCCCCCACATTGGGGGACGGGGAGGGAGGGACTCCGGGAGGTGGGGGTGGCCCCGGAGCCCGGGCTGGGGCGGGGCGGGCGGCTGTGCGGCTGTGCGGATCGGATCCGGCCGCCTCTGTAAATATTTAACACCAGGATTATTTTTGTCGCCGCAGCCTCCCTCCGGGCCTGGCGGGCCGCGGGGCAGGTGTCGGGTGACCAGGGGCTCCGTGCTCCACGTGGGTGCTGTCCCGGTGACCACGGCGTCACTGGGTCGCTGTCCCCCGTTGGGAGAGGGGACGGACAGGCAGCGGGGCCAGCACCTTCCGGGGAACGACCCCAGTGACAAGTATGGGTCTCGCGTCTCGGAAGCTTCCCTGGTGGCAGTTGAAGGTGACGGTTCCCCACCCGGCCCCGTGGCTCAGGGGCTGAGCGTCGACCTAGGAACCAGGAGGTCAGGGTTGGATTCCCGGTCAGGGCACACGCCCGGGCTGCGGGCTCCATCCCCAGAGTGGGGCGTGCAGGAGGCAGCTGTCCATGATGCTCTCCCATCATGGATGTTTCTCTCTCTCCCTCTCCCTTCCTCTCTGAAGTCAGTAAAAATATATTTTAAAAAAGAGAGAAAGTGACAGTTCCCTGAGCTTCCAAACCGCACCTGGTGGCGTGGCAGCCGTGGAGGCCAGAGCCGGGCACCCTGGGGGGTCTCCCGCCACGGCCCCACCCGGGGTGCAGGGACCACAGGGCGTGCCCCGAGCCGGGAGGCGCCAACCGGGCAGACTGCTGTGCACGCGGGCACCGAGGTCCCCCGGGCCGCTCCCGCGAAGGGACGGCCGTTCCCGCCAGCCCCGCCGTGGGCCTGTGTGGGCACCGCCTCCTGCCCGTCCCCAGGAGGACGAAGGCGAGGCTGTGGCACCACCTTTGCGCTCCCTTCCTGAGGGATCCGTGTGCCCAGCAGGTGGCAGGCTTCCCCCAGATCAGCAGGGGTATCCCCTGCCCCAGTCACCCTCCCCCCTACCCCCCCCCCCCGCCCCCGTCCCGGATGGCCCTGCCTTTCCCCCTCCCCTGTCCCCTCCTTCTCCCCTCCCCCCACCCCCCTCCCCACCTGCTCTTGAGCTGGGCTTCTTTTTTTTTTTTTAAATATATTTTTATTAATTTCAGGGAGGGAGAGGGAGAGGGAGAGAGAAACATCAATGAAGAGAGAGGATCATGGATCGGCTGCCTCCTGTACGCCCCCCACTGGGATGGAGCCCGCAACCTGGGCCTGTGCCCTGACCGGGAATCGAACCCTGACCTCCTGGTTCCTAGGTCGACGCTCAGCCCCTGAGCCCCGCCAGCTGGGCCCGAGCTGCGTTTCTTTCTGAGCGGGTCGTGCTGCCGGTGCCCACGGCAGGGCCAGCCAGCCCAGACCCCAGCCGGCTCCCGGCCAGCCCAGACCCCAGCCGGCTCCCGGCCAGCTCAGACCCCAGCCGGCTCCCGGCCAGCCCAGACCCCAGCCGGCTCCCGGCCAGCCCAGACCCCAGCCGGCTCAGACCCCAGCCGGCGGCCAGCCAGCTCAGACCCCAGCCGGCTCCCGGCCAGCCCAGACCCCAGCCGGCTCCCGGCCAGCCCAGACCCCAGCCGGCTCAGACCCCAGCCGGCGGCCAGCCAGCTCAGACCCCAGCCGGCTCCCGGCCAGCCCAGACCCCAGCCGGCTCCCAGCCAGCCCAGACCCCAGCCGGCTCCCGGCCAGCCCAGACCCCAGCCGGCTCAGACCCCAGCCGGCGGCCAGCCAGCCCAGACCCCAGCCGGCTCCCGGCCAGCCCAGACCCCAGCCGGCTCCCGGCCAGCCCAGACCCCAGCCGGCTCCCGGCCAGCCCAGACCCCAGCCGGCTCCCGGCCAGCCCAGACCCCAGCCGGCTCCCGGCCAGCTCAGACCCCAGCCGGCTCCCGGCCAGCTCCCGGCCGGTCCTTCCCGGGGTCTGTCTCCAGTTCCAGCTGGCGCGCCCGCCAGACCCTCCCCCTCCTCCCCGGTGCGTGGTGCGGAGCGGTTGGCGTGGCCGCCTCCCGGGCCTGGCCTCTGGCCTCCGGGCCTCGGGGCGGGGGCACTGGCCGATGTCAGACCCAGGATGGGGCGGGGTCAGCCAGGGTCCGCGGGGCACAGGGGTGTGGCCTGCGTCCTGTCCTTGCCACGCCCCCTGTGGCTGTGCTGACCCTGGCACGGCCCCCAGGTCTCAGGGTGGCCTGGTGTGGAATGTGTGTGGCTGGCCCTGCCTTTAGCGGTAGTAACAGTGTTGTCATTGCTGTCCCGAGCCGTGTGCTCGGTGCTGCCGTGTGCTCGGAGCTGCTGCCGTGTGCTCAGAGCTGCTGCCGTGTGCTCGGTGCTGCTGCCGTGTGCTCGGTGCTGCTGCCTGTGCTCGGTGCTGCCGCCGTGTGCTCGGTGCTGCCGTGTGCTCGGTGCTGCTGCCGTGTGCTCGGAGCTGCTGCCGTGTGCTCGGTGCTGCGGCCGTGTGCTTGGAGCTGCTGCCGTGTGCTCGGTGCTGCCGTGTGCTCGGTGCTGCCGTGTGCCCATGGGACCTTTGCCCTCCCCCCATCCCCGCGACTGTGGCTGGAGCCCAGGGGGCTCTCTTGTCCTTTCAAAACTGAACATGAGCCTGGGCAGCGAGGGAGGGCCCTGGCTTAGAACACAGCCCTGTACACGCATCACACAATACATATGCACATGTGTACACACACGGACATGCGTCACAGCATACACACAATATGCATGGGCACATGTGCACAAATACACATCACAGTACATGCAATACACATCACACCACACTCAATATGCATGCACACACATACATAAAAGCTCATACATGAACACACAAACATGTATACGACACGCATGCACAAACATGTGCACACTCACGTGCACACACGGCACACACTTACATGCATGAGTGCACACTCACATGCACAGGTGCACACTCACACACACAGGTGCACTCACATGCATGAGTGCACACTCATGTGCACGGGCATGGTGCACACTCACATGCACAGTGTACACTCACACAAGGGTGCACACTCACGTGCACGGGCACGATGCACACTCACACACAGAAGTGCACACTCACATGCACAGTGCACACTCACAGGCTTGGTGCACACACGCACAGTGCACACTCACGGGCATGGTACACACTCACACGCACGGTGCACACTCACACGCATGGTACACACTCACACGCATGGTGCCTGAGTCGGGAGAGAAGGCGCAGTGCCCTCTGCGTGTTTGCTTTTCCTCTGTGTTTCTGTTCCAGTCGCTCTCAGGGTGGCTGGGTGCCAGGTCCCCGCAAGCTTACGCTGTTCCCCTCCGGTCGCACTCGGCGAGTCAGCCAAGACCCTCCGAGGGTCCCAGCTGCGCCTCCCCGCTCTCCGGGGCCACAGAGTAAAGGCTGAGGAGGGGCAGGTCCTGCCGGTCTGACCAGCGCTGTCGAGGCGCTCCTGCCCCCCAATCCAGCTCGCCTTGCTCTCGCAGCGCCCTTTGCCCCGAGGACCGGCTGGGGCAGTGGCCAGGGCCCGCCCGGAGGAGTGAGGCCGGTGGCAGGACTGGGAGCCGTGGTGCATCCCGGCCCCTCCCCCTCCCCCACCCCCTCCCTCTCCCCCTCCCCCTCCCCTCCCCCTTCCTCTCCCAGGAGGACGGGGCCTGGTCACCAGGGCCTGTTTACACTGTGTTAAAAATAGCCATCCTCAAAGAAGCCGCCCCCCCCCCCCCCGCGGGGAGCTGCCCCTGTGGGTGGGGGGCGTGGCCTGGAAGATGCACCCTCCGCGCTCCTGGCTGGAGGTCCCCCCTGCCTGGGGCCGTGATGTGGCCACCCCGGGGGGCCCTGGGCCTGGCACACCTCCCGGTCGGGGCCCGCTGGACACCAGACCCCCCCAGATGGCTCTGCTCCCAGGCTGCTGAGGAAGGGACCCGGAAACGGCCGCGGGACCACAGGATGAGCCGGGACAGCTGGCCTCACGCCCAGCTCCTCCCGTCGTGACAAACGCAGCGGCGGCGGGCGGCGAGGGGCCTCAGACGCGGGTGTGGCGCAGGGTTCTCGCTCAGCCAGACCTTCCTGTTGACCTCAGGGGTGACGTCGCCCCTAAAGGCCCAGCCTCCGGCGGCCGGGTAGCCGGGCGTCCCGGGGTGAGTGGGAGGCCCCGCAGGGCGTTGGTTCCCCAGATTAAACCCTTCCATTCCCTGCTGTGCCAGGTGCGGGCTCTGGTCCCGCCCGGGTGGGTGTCTTTCCCGAGGAGGGCCTCGGGGGGCCTCTCGGGGGGCTCCGAAGTGGTGCCCGGGTGCAGGGGGCGGGCAGGGCTCTGACTGACATCACAGAGGGCATGCAGACCCGCGACGGGGCGCACGTGCCCAGCGCCTCCCCCAAGTGCCAGCGTGCAGGGCGCGGACGGAGGCGCATTGGCCTGCGGTGCGGGATGGGACCGAGGCCGCCCCCCGCGCCCTGGGTGGGGGCGGGGGCGGGGGGGGGCCTCACAGCGTTTGTTCCCTGGTCTCCCGCTGGGTGGGAGGCGTCTGTCAGCGGCGCCCAGACACCAGCAGGCCCAGGCGCGCAGCCGCAGCTCCTCCCGGGGCAGAGCCATTGGGGGGTGCTGTTCCCCAGCCTCCTTCTTCCCGCGGAAACCCCGCTTCGTGGAGCCAGTTTGGCGGGAGAGGGGCCCCTAATTCGGCCCCCTTGGACCTCGGAGCCGTGACTGGCAGTTGTCATCGGCGGGGAGTTGTGTCTTTGGGGACACGGAGCCGGAGTGGGGAGCGTGCAATTAGAGGGTCTTCGCGCAGGAAGTGAATGAGCGACGAAGTAGCGTTTAGCACAGCCTACGGGGGGGGGGGGGGGGTGCGTGTCTGAAAGCAAAGGGGGGTCCATGCGAAGCGCTGGAAGGAGAGGGCCTGGCCGGCGGCCGCACCCCTCGTCTGACTCAGTGCCCCAGGCCCTTGGAGAATGGGGGCCGCCAGCCTGGGGCCGGTGGGAGGGCCCCTGAGCCAGCCACCTGCCCAGCTTCCTCGTCATAAAAACCACTTAGCTACTCCTCCCACGTGTCTGCACGGGATCGAACAGGGTCCCCAAATTCACGTGTCCCTCCGCTGAACCCCAGAGTGGGTCCTTCTTGGGGAGGGTCTTGGCAGATGGGCTGAAGGTGAGGAGGTGAGGCCATCCGGGAGGAGGTGGCCCCACATCCAGTGAGCGTCCTCGGAAGACACAGCAAAGGACGCGGACCCGGAGAAGGCCCGTGACCAGGAGGCGTGCTCGGAGGGGTGCGGCCCCGAGCCCAGGAGTGTCCGCGGCAGCCGCCAGGCCTGGGAGAGCCCCAGGACCGCTCTGGGCCCGCAGCGGGAGCACGGCCCAGCGGCCCCTGCGTTTGGGACGCCTGGGCTCCGGGACGGGCCGGCCCTGGGAGCGGTCAGCGGCCATGCCCGCGCCTGCCTCCATCTGAAGGCAGAGAACGGCTGGTGGGCAGAGGAAGCCGGGCCTGGAGGCGCCTGGGTCCGCCTGCTTTTGCGTTTTGTTTTTTATCGATGTCAGAGAGGAAGGGAGGGGGGGGAGAGAGAGATAGAAACATCAGTGATGTGCCGAAACCGGTGTGGCTCAGTGGATAGAGCAGCCTTGGGCAAACTACGGCCCGCGGGCGGATCCGGCTGTTCTATCCGGTTCTCTTGCTCTCCCCTCCACTCCTTTACTTTGAATTTATATTAGTTCACACAAACACTCCATCCATGCTTTTGTTCCGGCCCTCCGGTCCAGTTTAAGAACCCATGGTGGCCCTCGAGTCAAAAAGTTTGCCCACCCCTGGGATAGAGTGTCGGCCTGCGGACTGAAGGGTCCCAGGTTCGATTCCGGTCAAGGGCATGTACCTTGGTTGCGGGCACATCCCCAGTGAGGGGTGTGCAGGAGGCAGCTGATCGGTGTTTCTCTCTCATCGATGTTTCTAGCTCTCTATCCCTCTCCCTTCCTCCCTGTAAAAAATCAATAACATATATTTAAAAAAAAAAAAGAAAAGAAAAGAAACATCAGTGATGAGAATGATTGATTGGCTGCCTCCTGCACGCCCCCTACTGGCGGGGGGGGGGGCGGTGATCGAGCCCACAACCTGGGCATGTGCCCTTGGCCGGAATCGAACCTGGGACCCTTTAGTCCGCAGGCCGACACCCTATCCACTGAGCCACCCCGGCCAGGGCCCCGCCTCTTTTCTCCCCGCGCTGAGGACTGAGGCAGGTGTGGCCGCTGGCCTGCGGGCTCAGCTCCCAGCGGAACAGGGTTTCGCTGTGTCGTCTTTGGCCGCTCGCCTTGGGCGGCGTGAGGGACTTGTGAGGGGCCGTCACCCTTGTTCCTTCTAAAGTGACGCTGCTCACCGGAGCCGCCCTGGGAAACGGGAAAGGCCTGTGCTCCGCGTCCGGTGCAGCCATTGCTAACGTGGGGCCCGTTTCCTCCGGCCCGTGTTTGTTTTCTTGTTTGTTTGTTTTTGTTTGTTTGTTTGTTTTTAATATATTTTATTGATTTTTTACAGAGAGGAAGGGAGAGGGAGAGAGAGTTAGAAACATCGATGAGAGAGAAACATCAATCAGCCGCCTCCTGCACACCCCCCACTGGGGATGTGCCCGCAACCAAGGTACATGCCCTTGACCGGAATCGAACCCGGGACCCCTCAGTCCGCAGGCCGACGCTCTATCCACTGAGCCACACCGGCCAGGGCAGAATGTATTTTTATTGATTTCAGAGAGGAAGGGAGAGGGAGGAGGAGGATAGAGACATCGATGGAGAGAGAGAATCATGGACCGGCTGCCTCCTGCAGGCCCGCGTTTCACGGCCCCCCACTGGGGATGGAGCCCGCACCCCGGGCCTGTGCCCTGACCGGGAGCCCAGCGCCACCTGCTGGTTCAGAGGTGGACGTCACACCCTGAGCCACGCCGGCCGGGCCCCAGCGCCCGTTTTCCATGTGGTCACAGCTTCACGTTTGGAAGAGTCACATGATGGGTGAGGCACGGGGTGGGGCCTGACCTGGGGACCCCGAGTTCCTCACTCAGCTGCGCCTTCGAAGCGGGTTCGAACGCGCCGGGCACGGGCAGGCTCTGCAGGGCCCCGCTTGCCCCCCCCCCCCCCCCCGGGTTCAGCCCTGAGCGGGCTGCGCACGTACCGCGGGGAGGAAACCCCATTTCCTGTCCCGGTGCAAGTCCGGGAGCCGGGAGCCGGGAGCTCGGGCCTGGGCTTGCGGGGCGGTGACGCTCGTGGCTGTCTCCGCAGCGAGGATTTCACAGCCGCGCTGGGCCGGGGGCCGGGGGCAGGGGCTCCGGGAGCGGGAGGCGTGGTCTCCGCTGCCGGGCCATTAATTACGGTGTTACCGTGTTTATCCGCCTGCCCTGCTCCCTCAGCCTCCAAGCACGTCGGCAAATGCCTGCGGGGAGGACGGCGGACACACGGCTCCTGCCAGCGGCGTCTCCGGCGGGATGGATGGGCCGGGTAATCCCGTTAAGCCGCGGAGCCCGGCAGCCGCGCAGCCAGCACCACCCTGCTGGGCGGTCACATGGGCCGGGGACACTGGGCCGGCCGGGGGCGCGGGCGGCGGTGCAGGGAAAGCCGTCTTGCTGTGACTTAGAACCTGACCACGTCGCTCTGTCCGACTCACTCGCAGGAACTGACATGAAAGCAGCACTCACCGGGGTGCGTCCCCTCCCGGGCGGGCGGGCCGGCCGTCATTCTCGTGTGCCTGTGCAACTGTGTGCGTGTGCACCTGCATGCCTGTGCAACTGTGTATGTGTGCAGCTGTGTGCGTGTGCAGCTGTGTGCGTGTGCAGCTGCGTGCGTGTGCAGCTGCGTGCGTGTGCAGCTGTGTGCGTGTGCAGCTGTGTGCGTGTGCAGCTGTGTGCGTGTGCAGCTGTGTGCGTGTGCAGCTGTGTGCGTGTGTGCCTGTGTGCGTGTGTGCCTGCGTGCCTGTGCAACTACATCGTGCACGTGCATGATGTTCATGCCCTGATCGTCCCAAGTAGAACCTCCCTGCGAGCTGAACAGAAGTACAGAGTGACCGTGGCTCCCTGAGGGTGAGTTAGCTGTGGGTTTTGCACGGATGCCTTTTGCCAGGTTGAGGGTGTGTCTTTCTATTTCTAGTTTGACGAGGGTTTTTATTATGAAAAGGTGCTGGGTTTTTGTCATCGTGTGTTTTTTCCTGCAGCTAGTGAGAGGGCTCTGTGGTTTCTGACCTTTACTGCCCTGGTGCGTGACCTTGACCTCCATGTATTGAGCCACCCTGGCATTCCTGGCCTAGGTCCCCCTTGGTTGTGGTGCATAATCCTTTCATATGTTGTTAGGTTTAGCTTATTATTCCTGATGGTCAAAATGATGCATTATGCCTTTTAGAAAACTTACAAAATAAGGGACAAGATGAAAGGAAAGCACCAGCATGCCATCTGAAGTTCTCCTTGTTGTAATGTTGGTGTAGTTCCTGCTTATACCATCTACATATATATAAAAGGCTGATATGCAAAGTGTCCCCTCGGGAGTTCGACCGGGAGAACGGGAGTTCCATCGCTCGCTATGACGTGCACTGAACACCAGGGGGCGGCGTGGAACATGGCGGGCCACCAGCAGTGGCAGGGCACTGAGGGGGAGGGAGTGAGCGAGGGAAGGTGGAGGGGGAGCGGGGGAGGGTGGGGGAGGACCTGATCGGCCCTGATCGCTGGCCAGGCCTAGGGACCCTACCTGTGCACGAATTTTGTGCTCCGGGCCTCTAGTGTAGATCTAAAATACAGGTAAATAGACTTCGTATATAAAACCATATCGACATCATATTTCATATAGTTTTGTATCCTAGTTTCTTCTTTCAATATAATAGTGTGAGAATTTTCTTTAGTCAAGAAATACTTTTATAAAATCTGTCACAATCTATGACAATATTCCCCTACTGTTAGAAATCCAGTAATCATACTGCGTCGAATGTTGGTGTTTGCACTGAAGTGTGATTAAGGTGCAGTCAGCGGTGTGCATCTAAAGTGCCCGGTTTGCTGAGTTTTGCCGTGCATACGCCACTGAGCCCATCCCCACCGTCGCGGTAATGGGCCTCCCCAGCACCACAAGGCTCCTGGTGGCCTCTGTGAGGCACCCTCCCCGCCGCCCCTCCCCCCCGGACTTACCTGTCTGTCACTGTAGACTCGTTTGCATTTCCTGGAGTTCGCTGTGGACGGATCATGCAGATGAGTGCTCGTTCTGTTGTCTGGCTTCTTTGTCAGCACCGTGATTCCTCGGTGTGTCCACCCGTCGCAGGCACCCTCAGTTCATTCATGTCCCTCGCCGAGTCCTGTTGCCCTGTAGGTGTCCCCCACAGCTGCTTCGCCCGCGTACCTGCGGGGTTGTGTCCAGCTCTCAGCTCTCACGCACGAAGCTGCCACGGCCTGTTGTGCGGGATTCTTGCACATGGACATGTGCTGTTATTGCTCTTGCTGCATCCTGGGCGTGGCAGGGCCAGGTGCTGGGGTGGGTGGGTGTTTCACGCTGTACATTCCCAGCAGCACGGGGCGGGGGCGGGGGGGAGGCTCAGTCTTTGAGGTTAGCCTCCCAACAGGTGCGCAGGAGCGGCTCGCTGGGGTTTGCCTTTGCATTTTCCCTGCAATGCAAATGGTCGAAAGGTCGATGTTAATTCCTCCCCCCGCCCCCGCCACGCGCACACACACACACACACACACACACACACACTGATATCCAGCTGCTCGGACACCAGCTGCAGAAACCGATCCTTTCTCCACTGGGTCTTCATCAGTGATGCTGAGTAGTCCTTCATGCAGCTTTGGGTCCGGTTTCTTTCCCTTAACACGATGCACTGGAGCTTCACGCTTGCTGTTTGTATCGGAGACTTGCTCCTTGCCATCGCTGCTCGCTACTTTGTATCTGCTGCTCGTTTACTTTGTATCCGCTGCTTGCTACTTTGTATCCGCTGCTCACTATTTTGTATCTGCTGCTCACTACTTTGTATCCGCTGCTTGCTACTTTGTATCTGCTGCTCACTACTTTGTATCTGCTGCTTGTTACTTTGTATCCGCTGCTTGCTACTTTGTATCGCTGAGTCGAGGTCCCTGTACAGAGGAGCGCTGTGCGGGCTCCGTTCGCCAGTGGAGAGATGTGCGGTCATTCCTGGTGTTGCGATTGCGAATGCCGCTGCCGAAACGTCCTCGCAGATGTTGTGTGAACGCTCCCAGGCCTCCTGGGTGGACGCCCGGGAGTGGGATGTTTGGCCTGAGACGCTGCCAGGCTGTTTCCCACATTTCGTTTTGCTTTCACTGCTCATCTGGCACCCCCACCGGCGCGCGTGGGATTCCAGTCGCCCCGCACTGTCCGCTTCCACTTGCTGGTTTCTGAGTCATTCTGTCCGGCGCGCAGTGGGTCACACCGTTCCTCTGTATCACACGGCGGCTCGTTTCCGTTTCTCTCCGAAAGGATGGTGCCTGGTGCTCATTGGCCACCTTATCTGGAGAAAAATCTGCTCCCGTCTTGGGCCACTTTCTTAAATTGTGTTGTTTGTTTTCTTATCGCGAGCCTTGCGGCTTCTTTCTATGTTCTGGGCACAGATTCTTTCCCAGATGTGTGCTTTGCAGGGATCTCTTCCCAGCCGGTGGCTCGCCTTTTTATGTCCTTAACCGCGTCTCCCAAAGGGCAGAAGGCTTCCCATGCTGATGGAGCCAGTGTTTCCCCTGTGGACCAGCTCTGGCGGCGTAGCTGAGGACTCCCTAACAATGCCACTCAGTTTGGTTTTTTTAATATATTTTATTGATTTTTTTTACAGAGAGGAAGGGAGAGGGATAGAGAGTTAGAAACATCGATGAGAGAGAAACATCGATCAGCTGCCTCCTGCACACCCCCCACTGGGGATGTGCCCGCAACCAAGGTACATGCCCTTGACCGGAATCGAACCTGGGACCCTTGGAGTCCGCAGGCCGACGCTCTATCCACTGAGCCACACCGGTTAGGCCGATGCCACTGAGTTTTAAGATTCCTCACACATGCCGAAGCCGGTTTGGCTCCGTGGATAGAGCGTCGGCTTGCGGACTGAAAGGTCCCAGGTTCGATTCCGGTCAAGGGCATGTACCTTGGTTGCGGGCACATCCCCAGTGGGGGGTGTGCAGGAGGCAGCTGATGGATGTTTCTCTCTCATCGATGTTTCTAACTCTCTATCCCTCTCCCTTCCTCTCTGTAAAAAAATCAATAAAATAAAATAAAAATAAAAAAAAGATTCCTCACACACCTTCTGGACACGGGCCCTTATTGGGTATGTGTGTGGTGGACATGCCTCCGGGGCTGTGGCCTGCATTTTTGTTTTTCTTAATGCTGTGCTTGAGCACAAGGGTTTTCATTCTTCCCCTTGATGAACTCGTTCTTTTGTAATTTGTGCCTTTCGTGTTCCGAGAAACCTCGGCCTCTTCCGCGGTCGTGAAGGATTTTCCTTGTGGGTCCTTGTCGAATGTTTGGGGTTAGGCATCCGATCCGGGCCTGCCATCCAGAGCGAGTGACTTGCTGTGTATGGCATGAGGGAAGGTCGACGTTAATCCCCTCTCCCCCTGCCCCCCCATTTGTGGAAAACTATCCTTTCTCCACTGTATCTTTGTCAGTAACGAGTTGACCGAGTTTGTCTATTTCTGGACTCTATTCGGGTCCTTTGATTTAAAAGTCAGCCTTTTCACCTGTGCCAAGCAGCCTCCACGGCTGTAGGTTTGTAATAAGTCTCAAAGTCAGGTAAGTGCTCTCACTTTCTTCTTTTGTAGAGTTGCTTTGTTTACTGTAGGCATTTTGCATTTCCATGTGAATTTTAGAGTCGACTTGTCCATTTTTGTCCCTCCCCACAACATCCTGCTGGATTTTTAATTGGGATTGTGTCGAATACATAGAGACATTGGGTAAGATTACTATCAACTGTTGGACTCCATGGACATGGTACACCTCCATTTATTTCAGGTTCCTTTCATTTCTCTCAACAAGGTGTTGTGTTTTTAGCATAAAGGTCTTGAATGCCATATGTTAGATTTATTTCTAAGGATTATATAGGTAGGGTTTTTTTTCCTACTCTCATGGAATTGTTAAATGCCTCACACTTCTCCATGTGCCCGTTGCTAGTCTTTAAAAATACAATTGCCAAAACCGGTTTGGCTCAGTGGATAGAGTGTCGGCCTGCGGACTGAAAGGTCCCAGGTTCGATTCCGGTCAAGGGCACGTAACTTGGTTGTGGGCCCATCCCCAGTGGGAGGTGTGCAGGAGGCAGCTGATCGATGTTTCTCTCTCATCGATGTTTCTAACTCTCTATCCCTCTTCCTTCCTCTCTGTAAAAAATCAATAAAATATATATAAAAAAAAGATTGTTTAAAAAAAATACAATTAATGTTTGTACATTGACCTTTTTCCCTGCAATCTTGCCAAATTCACGTATTAGTTCTTTTACAAAATATATATATTGTCGTTGATCTCAGAGAGGAAGGGAGAGGGAGAGAGACACAGAAACATCAATGATGAGAGAGAACCACTAATCGGACCGCAACCCGGGCCTGTGCCCTTGACCGGAATCGAACCGTGACCTCCTGGCCCACAGGTTGACGCTCAGTGGCTGAGCCACACCGGCCGGGCTCACGTATTAGTTCTCATAGTTGTCCTATAAATTCCGTGGGGTTTCCCTGTGATATTGTCCTCACAGAGGGACAGTTTACTTCTTCTCCTTTCCCTGCCTCGGCCGAGGCGAGCGCCTCCAGCACGGCACGGAGCGGACGCGGGAAGCAGCCGTCCGCGCCTTGTCCTGACGCGGGGGGCGTGTCCATCCGTCCGTCCGTCCGTCTGTCCGTCCACGGGTGCGGTGCTCCCCGCAGGATGCCTGGGGCTGCCTCTAGCGGCTCCAGGAGGCTCCCTCCTCCTCCTGCGCCGACAGTTCTGGTCGCGGACGAGGGTTAGACTTGTGTCGGGCGCTTTCCCGTCACGATCCTGCGTGTGTTTGCCCCGAGCGCCTCGGGTTACTTAGGGCGATCACCGAGCGTGTAAAGGCCTTCAGCCTTTGGCATCCGCTTTCCGAACGGCCGATCCGGGGAATCTGACCAGGCTAGGTCCCCTCGGCCGGGCAGGGGCCTGCTTCCCCAGACCCTCCCCCCGCCCCCCCCCCACCCCCCGCAAGATTTTATCACTGAAAACCACTGCCAGTGTCCCGGGCCTCCCCCAGCGCGCTTCCGTCTCCGTTTCCGCTGATTTCATTCCTCCGGACGTGAGCATCTATCTCCCTGGGTGTTTGTGTTTGGTCTCGATGCGAGTGACATACTGTTTCAGCTTGAAGAGGTGAGTCCTTGTCCTACACATGTTTGTCCTGGGTTTGTGCTGTGTTTTTTTTTTTTTTTTAAATATATTTTATTGATTTTTTACAGAGAGGAGGGGAGAGGGACAGAGAGTTAGAAACATCGGTGAGAGAGAAACATAGATCAGCTGCCTCCTGCACACCTCCCACTGGGGATGTGCCCGCAACTCAGGTACATGTCCTTGACCGGAATCGAACCTGGGACCCTTCAGTCCGCAGGTTGACGCTCTATCCACCGAGCCAAACCGGTCAGGGCTGTGCTGTGTTTGATGCACTGTGTGGGGTAGAGCAGTTTTAGGCTCACGGCACAATTGAGCAGGAGGTGCAGAGACTTCCCCCGCACCCCTCCCCGCACTGCACGGCGCCCTCCCCCCCCCCGCCCCCCCCGATCCCGCCAGGTGCGTTTCTTACGATGAACGAAGCTGCGTGGACACAGCGCCGCCGCCAGAGCCCGCAGTCCGCGTCAGGGTCGCGCTGGTGCAGCACAGTCCATGGGACCAACATAGAAGGACACGCATCCACCCGTGTAGCACCCCCCCCCCCAGGGTTTCACGCCCGAGAAGCCCTCTGGCCCGGCCCCTCCCCACTCCACCCGGGGCGCGGACCTACTGGCCCCGTAGCCTGCCGTGTCCACACGCCACACGCCGAATCGCGCCGCCCGCAGCCTTCTCGCCGGCGTCGCCCTCTCGGCCACATGCGTTTCCGTGTCTCCCGTGTCTCTCCGTGGTCTGACAGCTCTTCCCCTTTCAGCGCGGAATCCGTGTGCCCTGCACGTGCCGTGTTCGTCTACCCACCGCCTGCTGAAGGGCATCTTGGATGCTTCCGAGTTCTGGCAGTTGTGAGGGGCCCTCAAAGGGGGACACTGTTTCCAGGCCTGCTCCCCAGCCCTCCCCTCCCCTACTCCACACTCACCTCCCCGCCCTCCCTACACGCCATGGGTCAGGCTGGGGCTCCAGAGCCCAGATCCTGGTGGGAGAAACCCCAGCTCGGCTGCTGTGGCCGGAGGACTGGTCCCTGGTGGCGAAGGAGCCTGGAGAGACGCCCCCCCCCCCACACACACACACCTCCCCGCAGCATCCGGCCTCCGGCAGAAGTCTGTAAGCCCTTGCCAGCCCCTTGGGGGGGATCACCCGCATGAATTAATTGTTCCGCGGACTCAGAGGTCTCGGGATGAGCAGAAACAAGAACAAATGAGTACGTTTGGTTTTACTTGGAAATGTTACCATCTGGCCTCAAGGTCTCTTTGACCTTGAGAAAGAAGCGCAACTGAGCTCTTCCGGAGGTGTCTTCCCCGCTCAAGCTTCTTCTGAAAGCTGAGTCCTCCTGGATGTGTCCGTGTGCGGCTGTCGCTGTGTAACAAATGACTTCTAATGTTGCAACTTAAAACAACAACCTTTTTTTTAAAAAAAAATATATATGTTATTGATTTTTTACAGAGAGGAAGGGAGAGGGAGAGAGAGTCAGAAACATATATGAGAGAGACACATCGATCAGCTGCCTCCTGCACGCCCCACCATGGGGATGTGCCCGCAACCAAGGTACATGCCCTCGACCGGAATCGAACCCGGGTCCCTTGAGTCCGCAGGCCGACGCTCTATCCACTGAGCCACACCGGTCAGGGCTCAACAACCTTTTTTCACTCACGTTCTCCTAGGCCGGCCGGGCTAGGTCAGGCGGGGCTCCCACAGGCTCCTGTGGCCGTCTGGGGGCGGGGGGGGGGTTCAGGGTCTGAGATGGCCTCTGTCCAGGGGGCGGGGCGGGGTTCAGGGTCTGAGATGGCCTCTGTCCAGGCTTCCTGAGGCCAGGGACTCCGGAATGTCACTTACCCTGCAGCATCGTAGCCGAGGCAGCTGGCAAGGCCCGCCCACATCCAGGGCGGACAGAGGGCGGCACCCTGGACCGAGGCGGCGGCGGACCTCGGACTCGTTCGCAGGAGAGAGCGCACCTGCTCGGCGCTGGGGGGCGCGGGCGCCCTTTCCGCCCCCGATGGTCCTCAGAAGAGGACAAAAGCTGACCAACGCGGCATTTCTCAAGTTTAGCATCTTCCCGCTTTAGCTGCAAAACATTTTAACTTACAGCGCATCGGGATTTATCGCCTACATAACCCATCCTTTTTTTCCCGTTAATGCGCCACGCACCGTAACTTTATGAACAACCCAATTATATGCAGCTCATACGAGTATTTCTAGAACCAAACTGCTCGCGTGTGTGAACAGAGTAAAAGTGGAAGCTGCCTATGTTTCCATTTTCCTGAGGGTTTTATGTCCTTACGACTTCCCCTCCACCTTCAAGATCCCCCGCCTTTCCAGGTTCGCCCCAGCACGTGTACTGACGCCGCGCGTCCTGCGCCGGCCTGTGCCGGGAGCCGGGCCTGCAGAGCTGCGGGAAAGGGTCCCTAACACCGGGGCACCGGTCTTGAGGGGTCACAGATGTCGCCTGGCTGACCCCGCCGACTGTGCCGTCACCTGCCATGACAGGTCCCCAGGACCCCGAGGCCGCCACCAGCTTTGCTCCAGGATGCCCCGCTGCTGCCGGTCCCAAGCACAGTGCCCTGAGCTAATGCACCGCTCAGTGGTGCGTGCGAATCCCCCCTGTGGAGCTGCAAGGGCTGAAGCAGGCTTCTGCCTGGGGGAGGGATGCTGCCGGGAGGTGTGCGGGGGGGTAGGGGGTGGTTTGGGGGGGGCCCTTCCGGCTCCTTCCCCACCGGGGACCAGTCCTCTGGCCACAGCAGCCTGGCAGGGTGCTCCGCCCACTGTCCGCGGCTCGGCCTGGCCCTGGGTCTGGAAGCCCGGCCTGGCCCTGGGTCTGGAAGCCCGGCCTGCCTGTGGGGTGAGCAGGCCACGGCCTGTTGGGAAGGGCGGGCAGGTTTGGAGGGGGCGCTGGGTGCTGGGGAGCGGGGTGGGGTGCGGTGGGAGGGGCTGGAAATAATGCCCTTTGGTGGGCCCTGTGGGGCTGGGTGGGGAGGGAGCCCAGGATGGGCTGGGGGAAGTGGGCGGGACCAGGCGCCCTGGGCCGCTGCGGCCTCCTGTTCAGCGAGCCGCTAGGACCCGCATGGAGTGCCGGGCGGGGGGGGGGGGGGGGGCGCTTCAGCCCCGCAACCTGCCGCGTTTGGCAAAAATCATCTCACCGTGCAGCTCGGTCAGGGTCCCCATGGGGAGACGGGCTCCCTCAGCCCTTTTGGGTGGAGCTTGCTGACAGCTGACCTGCCCCTCCCACCCAGCTGCCTGCTCCCCCGCCCCCCAGGCTGCTTCCTCGACAGCCAGGTGCCCAGGACGGAGGACGGAGGACGGCTCGGCCGCTTCTCCAGGCGGGTGGGGAGGGGCCGCGTTGTTGGGGGCAGCTTCGGTCCTGAAAAGGCGGCCTTTGTCTTTCGGGAAGTTCCGGGCGATGAGGGGCTGTGCGCAGGCAATCCAGAGGCGCTGCATCCTCAGCCGGGGTGCCCGACTGGGGTGCGTGGCCGAGGAGGGGTGCCCGACTGGGGTGCATGGACGAGGAGGGGGTGCACGGCTGAGGAGGGGGTGCGCGGCTGAGGAGGGGGTGCCCGACTGGGGTGCGCGGCCGAGGAGGGGTGCTGGATTGGTCACCTGCCGGTGATGTTCTGGCTGAGGTGGGAACGCGGGGTGCAGGGCCACAGCCAGGCCTCGCCGGAGCCCGGGCCGCGGTCCACAGCCCACGCAGCCTCTTCTCGGATGCGTGTTAAATCCCGCGGACCGCCTTTCACCCGCGGTGTGGCCGAATCCACGCAATAGAGCATTTTCCGTGCGGGGTTCCGAACGAATCCGCGAGCCCCTTTCCACGCAGAATCGGTGGGTTGTGCTGCTGCACCTGGAGCTCAGAAGCAGTAAACTGGGCCGCTGAGGACACGGGCTGCTGAGGACACGGGCCGCTGAGGACACGGGCCGCTGAGGACACGGGCCGCAGAGCCGGGTTCAGGTCCCAGCTCCCCGCCTGCCTGCTGCGCGGCCTCAGGAAGGTCATTGAGCCCCCCCTCTTCTGTGCAGTGGGGGTCCTAGCACTCCGCATTTCACAGGGTCCTCGGGGGCCGATAACGGCACCTGGGAAGTGGTTAACCCAGGGCAGGCCCGTACTGAGTGTCGAACAAATGTTCACGGTTAGTGTTAATAACAGTCATAACCCACCTGTTTCCTAACTGGGCCGATACGTGTTCAGGAAAAGAGTGAACCGGTTTGGACCCTAGCAGAAGCCCCGTGCTGTCTGGAATGGTCAGGAAACAGCCCGCAGGACCTGGGGGCCCCGCACGGCGTTATTCTACACCAAGCCCTGTCATGAGCCCCACTTGGCAAATGAGAAAACGGAGGTTCAGAGAGGCTTGGTAATGCGCCCGAGGCCACACAGCAAGGCCTTGTCTCTGTGACCTCCTCTGTCTGTATGAAGTGGAACCGAATTCGATCACGAAAATGCTTTCCCACCCACATGTCGATGTCATTGCACGTGACTTGCGATGGATCCACGCATTCGTTCATGGGTGTCTGAGAGCCTGCTGTTTGCACGTGTGTTTGGCCTGTGTGTGTGTGTGTGTGCGTGTGTAAGCCGGGGAGCATGTTTAAAGGGTCCCCCACGCCCTCCCTGTCCTTCCCTTGGGGCCACACGGACAGAGAGACACGTGGCCATCACACGCCCTGCTCCCCAGCTCCCCCTCCAGCGCGGACGCCCACCTGCGCTTCCCCGACAGCGACGGCCTCCTGCAGACCCCGCGCTGGGACGAGCCGCAGCGGGCGCGGGCCCTGGAGCAGATCTGCGGCGTGTTCCGTGTGGACCTGGGGCACATGCGCTCCCTGCGCCTCTTCTTCAGGTGAGCGGGCTCGGTGGCAGGCGCCCTGTGCACGGGGGCGGGGAGGGGGCCCTGCGGGCACTGCTCGGGTCCAACCCTGGCATCGCTGATGTCGCCAGCAGTGGGACCCACCATGGCCGTCCCCCAGGAAGTGGGTCTGGGTGGCTCCCACATTCATTCATCCACCTTCGGGGTGGTGGTGGCCAGCTGTGGCTGGGGGGCGGGGGAGGGGGAGGGACAAGCCGAACTGGTGGCTCAGGCGGCTGTCACCCGCCCAGCAGCTCTGAGGATGGCCGGGCTTCCTGAAGGGGGCGCCTTTCTTCGGTGGTGGGCGGACCACCCCGGGTAGCGTCCTGCCCAGCGGCCATCGAGCCCTCCTGAAAGGCAGGTGGCCCAGCCGCCAGGAGGCGCCACCCAAAGACCAGAACTTGGAAGCAGCAGCTGGGCCCGGCCGGGTGGCTCAGGGGCTGAGCATCGACCTATGAACGGGAGGTCCTGGTTCGATTCCCGGTCAGGGCACAGGCCCCGGTTGTGGGCTCCATCCCCAGTGGGGGGCGTGCAGGAGGCAGCTGATCCATGACGCTCTCTCATCATTGATGTTTCTATCTCTCTCTCCCTCTCTGAAATCAATAAAAAAATATATATATATATATATATATATATATATATATATATATATATTTCTTTTTAAAAAAAGGCAGCAGGCCTGTCACCCGAGGGGGCCCCCAGACCCAGAGCCACATTCCAGCCTTTTATGGAAGGGGCCACGGTCCGGCCTGATGGGTGGTGGCGGTTTCCCAGGGGGCATCTCCCAGCGTGCCCCGCGCCTGCTGGAAGGCGCCCCCGGCGGAGGCTCTTGCTGCCGCCCACCTGGTCTGAATCTGGTCCATCACCTGCACCTGCCGCCCCCTCTCCGAGGGAAGGGACCCTCCTGCCCGGCGGCGAGAGTGGGGACAGAGGCCTCTCCAGCAGGTCTCCAGGGAGCACACAGAACCAGGCCTAGTCCCTGGCTCCTGAGAGGGAGCAGCGCTTCCATGTCCTCAGCAAAGCGGGGGCGGGGGGGGACTTCTGCTGGACGCACTCTGTCCCCCTGGGCCAGCAGCCCAGCTCTGCAGGGGCTTCCTGTCTGCTGCCCCAAGGTCAGCGCCCGTGGCCTCTGATTGTCCTTAGGAACAAACCCCGTGTTCACACCCCATCCCTCCCCCACACTCAGTGACGAGGCCTGCACCAGCGGCCAGCTGGTCGTCGCCAGCCGCGAGAGCCAGTACAAGGTCCTCCACTTCCACCACGGCGGCCTGGACAAGCTGGCGAGCGCCCTCCAGCAGTGGGAGCGCTGTGCAGGGACCCGCCTCCACGGCCAGGTAGGCAGCGGGGCCCGGGGCTCCACGCATCTCCTCCCGCGCGGCCTCATGGGCTGACTGTGGCCTCGTGGGCTGTGACTGTGGCCTCGTGGGCTGACTGTGGCCTCGTGGGCTGACTGTGGCCTCGTGGGCTGTGACTGTGGCCTTGTGGGCTGTGACTGTGGCCTCGTGGGCTGACTGTGGCCCCATGGGCTGTGACCGTGGCTGACTGGCCTTATGGGCTGACTGTGGCCTCGTGGGCTGTGACTGTGGCCTCGTGGGCTGTGACTGTGGCCTCATGGGCTGACTGTGGCCTCATGGGCTGACTGTGGCCTTGTGGGCTGTGACTGTGGCCTCGTGGGCTGTGACCGTGGCTGACTGGCCTCATGGGCTGACTGTGGCCTCGTGGGCTGTGATTGTGGCCTTGTGGGCTGTGACTGTGGCCTCATGGGCTGACTGTGGCCTCGTGGGCTGTGACTGTGGCCTCGTGGGCTGTGACTGTGGCCTCCTGGGCTGACTGTGGTCTCGTGGACTGTGGCTCCTGGGCTGTGACTGTGGCCTTGTGGGCTGTGACTGTGGCCTCCTGGACTGTGACTGTGGCTCCTGGGCTGTGACTGTGGCCTCGTGGGCTGTGACTGTGGCCTCCTGGGCTGACTGTGGCCTCGTGGGCTGTGACTGTGGCCTCGTGGGCTGTGACTGTGGCCTCCTGGGCTGACTGTGGCCTCGTGGGCTGTGACTATGGCCTCCTGGGCTGTGACTGTGGCCTCCTGGGCTGTGACCGTGGCCTCCTGGGCTGTGACCGTGGCTGACTGGCCTTGTGGGCTGTGCCCAGGGCTGATCAGGCAGTAACTCTGGGTTTGAAACGAGTGCCCAGGGCTCCTCGAAACGCCAGCCTCTCACTGGAAGTCATGTTTTGACAAGGCTCCTGCCATATTTTGCTCCATCCACACACACATGTAATAAGCGCTCTTTAATGACCTGTTTAAGGAACTGTACGTGCTTATTAGAAACGGCTGACTTTACAGCCCCTCCCTCCCACCGAGCCTGAGCCTCCCGCTGGCTGCCCTGTTACAGCCGCCCTCCCCCCCCCAATTGAACAGCCTTTGATTTCTGAATTAAATGTCAGCTGCAGTTTCGCCCTGGATCATGACTGCCGTGGAGACGACCTGACAGACAGGCTCCCCGAACAGCGCTCCCTTTGTATGTGGCCAATCACATGTAATTTATTGCAGGCCCTTCCGGCCAAGGCAGGCGAGCCGGGCCCAACGAGGCATTGATTCCATTTTGCGGCTGGGGTGGGAGGGAGAGTGGGGGGCGGGGACCCGGGTGGGAGGGAGAGTGGGGGACACGGGGCGGGTGGGGGGCAGGCTGTGAGTGGGAGGGAGCCCAGGCCCGGGAAACAGGGAAGATGAGGCTGTTTTCATGTTGACTGCCTTTGATTACAGTTGCCACCCAGGGGTGTGTGTGCAGGGGAGAGGGGCCGCCCCCCCAGGAGCACAGCAGGCTTCGACCCCAGGGTGGGACATGTCCCGCTTGCCTCCTGTCCAGCAGGTGGCCGACGAGAAGACGTGCATGAAGTTCTCCATCCGACGCCCCAAACTGCCCTCCTCCGAGACGCACCCCGAGGAGAGCACGTACCACAGGCTGGACGTGGCCGCCTGGCTGCGGCACCTGAACGAGCTGGGCCAGGTGGAGGAGGAGTACAAGCTGCGCAAGGTGAGGGGCGTGGCCGCCTGGGTGGGGGCGGGGCCACTGCCTGGGGGCGGGGTCTGAGTGGGCGGGGCCATCAGGGTGGGGGCGTGGCCGCCTGGGTGGGGGCGGGGTCCGGTGCTCTGGCTTGAGGAGCTGGGAGCACGCCCAGTTAGCCATCAAAGCCACTTCCCCGGGGCTTGGGGGCCTCCGTCCCCCTCCAGAGGAGCCAGTGCTGAGATGCTGCACGTCCAAACCTGGGGATCAGGCCGCGACGTGAGAACCACACGTTCCTCCGAGCGCCACCCCGGAGGGCCATTGACATTGAAATGAGCCTGGCTCGGCTGCCTGGGAATGGAGGGCCCGCACTTTCCCCTCCAAACAAGTGCAAATCGCGGCCCCTGCACCCGGGCATCACTTGTCAGGAGGCGCAGCCAAGCCACCAAAATGGGAACGGGGACCTGGGGGCGCTGTGAGCCGCCCCGCGTGGGCCCTTCCCCAGCGCCGCCGCCTCCCGCAGGCCATTTTCTTCGGCGGCATCGACGTGTCCATCCGCGGGGAGGTGTGGCCCTTCCTGCTGCGCTACTACAGCCACGAGTCCACGTCGGAGGAGAGGGAGGCGCTGCGGGCGCAGAAGCGCAAGGAGTATGCGGAGATTGAGCAGAGAAGGTACCAACGGGGCGGGGGGGGGGGGGTGCAGAGGCCCGTGGGGTGCAGTCTGCGCGGATGGGGCCCTCTGTCCCGGACCCTGAGTGCCTCATGACCCCAGGCCCCCTTCAGAGTTGTTTTTTTTTAATTAATTTAATTTTTTATTGATTTCTGAGAGTAAGGGAGAGGGCAAGAGAGAAACATCCATGAGAGAGAATCATGGATCAGCTGCCCCCTGCACATCCCACACTGGGGATCGGGCCCACAACCCGGGTAAGTGCCCTGACAGGGAATCCAACCGTGACCTCCTGGTTCATAGGTGGATGCTCAACCCTGAGCCACACCAGCCTGGCAGGGTTCTGGTCAACAGACTTACCTGGACGCTGGGGTGGCCGCAGGGCCTCAAAGGCCACCAGGAGCCAGGACGGCTGAGGTCCGAGTGGCCTGGTTAACCCCGGGGCTGCGGCCAGCTCTGCTCCCCGAGGCCGAGTGCATGCTGGAGACGCCCCTCGCTGACCCCGGGGCCCTCTCCGTGCCAGGCTCTCCATGACCCCCGAGGAGCACCGGGAGTTCTGGCGAAACGTGCAGTTCACGGTGGACAAGGATGTGGTGCGGACCGACCGCAGCAGCCAGTTCTTCCGCGGCGAGGGCAATCCCAACGTGGAGAGCATGAGGTACGCCCGCCGGCCTCGGCCCTCCGGGCGCGGGCAGCAGCCGCAGCTCGGGGGGTTCATACAATCACCCCAGAAGCAGAGGGTCATTAGCTATTTTATTTTTTTTTAAATGGGAATTTTTCCAAGGTGGGTTGGAGGGAGGTGGGACCTTGGAAACTCAGGGTTGTTTTTTTTTTAATATATTTTATTGATATTTTACAGAGAGGAAGGGAGAGGGATAGAGAGCTAGAAACATCGATGAGAGAGAAACATCCATCAGCTGCCTCCTGCACACCCCCCACTGGGAATGTGCCCGGTTAGGGCTCATTAGCTATTTTTTAGGGAAAGGGAAAGAGAGAGAGAGAGATAGAAACATCAATGATGAGAGAGAATCATGGGTCGGCTGCCTCCTGCACGCCCCACACTGGGGATGGAGCTTGCTACCCAGGCCTGTGCCCTGAGCAGGAATCGAACCCTGACCTCCTGGTTCAGAGGTCAATGCTTAACCCCTGAGCCACGCCAGAGATAGAGAGTTAGAAACATCAACGAGAGAGAAACATCGATCAGCTGCCTCCTGCACACTCCCTACTGGGGATGTGCCCGCAACCAAGGTACATGCCCTTGACCGGAATCGAACCCGGGACCCTTCAGTCTGCAGGCCGACGCTCTATCCACTGAGCCACACCGGTTAGGGCAGGCATTAGCTATTTTAGCCAACTTCACTCCGCCTCTGTGGTCACAGTGTCCCGGGGAAGCCCAGAGGTCCCTCCCACGGGTGCCAGCGAAGCCGCCGTGCCCTGGACATCCACCCAGGCCTTGCGGGGCCTTGCTGGGCTCACACACTAGGGCTGAGCCTCCCCGAGCGGCTCCCAATGGCTGGTCCTCTGTCTAAGGCCACACTGAGCCTGGGCGGGCATCTTGAACATTCCGCTGCCGCCTGGCACAAAATTAGCACAAAATTAGCACAAATGTCCAAAGGTCCCTGCCGAGCCACCCTCTGTCACTGGCCGGCGGCCACTCGGGAAATCAGCCCCACGTTCTTCCTGGCCCCGCACTCGAGGCCGGTGAGTGGCTACTGCAGGCCGTTCCCCTTCCCACGGCTCTGGAGACGGTCCCAGGCCGCCCGCCTTCCCCTGGGACTGAGGCGAAGGCCAGGGGTCGGGCAGCCGGGGTCTCCAGCCTGGGTTCCGCTGGCCCCGGGCCACACCCCGCTGTAGGACGGCGTGGGCGGGTGGGTCGCGGGCGCCTCCTGACGGCCCTGCCTCCGGCCTGTTGCCAGGAGGATCCTGTTGAACTACGCGGTGTACAACCCGGCCGCCGGCTACTCCCAGGGCATGTCGGACCTGGTGGCGCCCCTCCTGGCCGAGGTCCTGGACGAGTCGGACACCTTCTGGTGCTTCGTGGGCCTCATGCAGAACACCATCTTCGTCAGCTCCCCGCGGGACGAGGACATGGAGAGGCAGCTGGTGAGGGTGAGGGTGAGGGTGAGGGTGAGGGTGAGGGTTAGGGTGAGGGTGCGGGTGAGGGTTAGGGTTAGGGTCAGGGTGAGGGTGAGGGTTAGGGTTAGGGTGAGGGTCAGGGTCAGGGTGAGGGTGAGGGTTAGGGTTAGAGTTAGGATGAGGGTGAGGGTTAGGGTGAGGGTGAGGGTGAGGGTTATGGTTAGGGTGAGGGTGAGGGTGAGGGTGAGGGTGAGGGTGAGGGTTATGGTTAGGGTGAGGGTGAGGGTGAGGGTGAGGGTGAGGGTGAGGGTGAGGGTCAGGGCCAGGGCGAGGGTCAGGGTGAGGGTCAGGGTGAGGGTGAGGGTGGGGGTCAGGGTGAGGGTGGGGGTGAGGGTGAGGGTGAGGGTCAGGGTGAGGGTGGGGGTGAGAGTGAGGGTGAGGGTCAGGGTGAGGGTGAGGGTGAGGGTGAGGGTGAGAGTGAGGGTGAGGGTCAGGGTGAGGGTCAGGGTGAGGGTTAGGGTGGCTGCGGGGGCCATGGCCGCTGGGGTCCTCAGAAAAGCCAGGGTGGGCCTTGCCGGTGGGGTTGAGGGGACTTGGCTCGGGGCCTCTGGGGAAGGGCTCAGGCTGCTCCCAGGCCCCCGGATGCAGGCTCCCCCACCCCCACCGGCCGGTGAGAGGCGAGGCTGCTCAGGGCCTCCCCTGCCGGCCTCCCCTCCTGCACCGCGTCCCGGCCCGGCTCCCGGGGAGGGAGGGAGGGCCCACCAGCCGGGCCCCGAGCTTTAGAAAGCGGGTCCTCAGGTGCATCTGGGCTGCTCCCTGCCGGGGTCCAGCACAGCCGGGCTCCTCCATGGGGACAAGGAGGGGGGGCTCCTGAAGCCGCCCTGAGGCCCACTGGACAGGGCTCACCGTCCCCCCCCCAAGGGCAGCAGGCCTTCCCTGCAGGGCCCAGCCGGCACAGCACGCCTGCCTCCCGGCCTCCCGGCCCTGCACACCCCAGGCAGCGCTGCATGCTGGGGGCGGGGGGCGGGGGGCAGGCAAGGCTGGCCGAGCCACCTGGGGGTTCCAAGCACCTGCCAGGGGTGGGGTGCTGACAGAGGGGAGGGTGCGGGGTGCTGGGGAGGGCTGTGGGGAGGGGGAGACAGATGGGCAGTAAGGCTGGTGGAGCAGACCGCCTCCACCGTGCAGGGGTCGGGCCCGGGCGCTGCCGAGACTGGCTGACCAGCGTGTTCCGGGCGGTGACCCTGCGTGGCCGTCACGTTGGGCCGCACATGTGTGCAGTGAGGCCTCCGACACAACGGCCAAGGGCACGCCTTAGAGTAGCCGTCAGGCGGCAGAGGGCTCAGGAAAGGCTGCCGAGCAGGGAGGTGTGAGCTGGGCGGTGAGGGGCAGGGCCAGGGGGCGGGGCAGGGGGCAGCCACAGGCTGAGGCCACGGGATGGAGAGCGTGGCTGGTGGGGAATCAGTGCTCCAGAGCCGTGGGCCGGTCCTGCTCCAGCAGGAACAAAGGGCTGCTTGTGTGGGAAGGGGCCCGTGAGCCAGTGAGCCCCGCCCCGCACCCCGTGATCCCGGGCGAGTGACCCCAGCCGGCCGCTCCGCTCCCACCCCTACGTGACGTCACGTTTCCACGGCCCCAGGGAGGCAATTCCGGGTCTGACGCTCCGAAGCCCGGCCCACAAAGCGGTCGCTGCTGGAGACTGGTTTTCGGGGCGCTGGGGAGGCAGCGGCGAGCCGGGCGCGGCCCCATAGCCTGGCTCCGGCCGTGTCACTTGGGGGGGGAACCTTAAGGTCGGAATGGAGCGTCCGGGCTCGGAGCCGCCCTCCCCTGCTTCGTCAGCTCCAGACAATGATGGGGCTTCGAGATCTAAGCGGGAGGTGGTTGGACCCGGGGGTCCCAGGAAGGAGGGGGTGTCAGAGCAGCCCCCACATGGCGGCTGGGGCCGGCACAGAGCTGCCCTTGGCCTCCCGCCCACGGCAGGGCGCCACACCTGCCTGTCCCGGCCGCACCCGGCCTCCGAACTGTCTCAGATCCGCAGGAAACCGGCACGGCCGGGGTCAGCCCAGCAGGTGCCCACACAGCACAGGGCGGCCGTGCAGCCCGCGTCTGTCTCGGGTGGGAGGCCGGGGAGGCCAGGGAGGCCGGGGAAGGCCGGGGAGGCCGGGGAGGCCGGGGAGGCCGGGGAAGGCCGGGGAGGCCGGGGAGGCCGGGGAAGGCCGGGGAGGCCGGGGAAGGCCGGGGAGGCCGGGGAGGCCGGGGAAGGCCGGGGAGGCCGGGGAGGCCGGGGAAGGCCGGGGAGGCCGGGGAGGCCGGGGAAGGCCGGGGAGGCCGGGGAAGGCCGGGGAGGCCGGGGAAGGCCGGGGAAGGCCGGGAAGGCCGGGCTGACCGAGCTGCCTCACAGCTGTACCTGCGGGAGCTGCTGCGGCTGACGCACCCGCGCTTCTACCAGCACTTGGCGGCGCTGGGCGAGGACGGGCTGCAGCTGCTCTTCTGCCACCGCTGGCTGCTGCTGTGCTTCAAGCGCGAGTTCCCCGAGGCCGAGGCGCTGCGCATCTGGGAGGCCTGCTGGGCCCACTACCAGGTGAGCCGGGGCGGGGGCGGGGGGGGGGGGCGGACGCGGGGAGGGCAGGCAGGACCGCGTCCCGGAGCGACAGTCCCCATCTGGTGCCCTGCCTTCCGGGAGGCCAGGGCGCCCCGTCACCAGCACCTCCTCTGGGGGCCCCTCCTCTGGAACCGGGCCCCCCGCTAGCCCCCGGTCAGCGCCTCACACCGCCCGCCTTCCGTCCGTCCCACACGGCCGGCTCCAACCTCCCAAGGAGCTGAAATCGATGCAAATGGCCCACGGATGTGCTCACGGACCCCCTTCTGGGGCTGAGCTGCCCTGTCACAACCAATCAGCGGGAGGACATTTCCCGGGCCTGGCAGACCCAGGACACCACGTACCCACACACGAGGGAGCCAGTGCCCGCCCACCTCCTCCCCTCGGGATGGCTCAGCGCACAGGCCGAGACCCCACCTCCCCCAGGCGCGCAGGCCCAGCCCGCCGTCCCCTCCCGATCACGCCGATTTCCACCTGCCGTCCGCCGTGATCAGCGTCTGCTCGGCGCGGCCTGTCACATGCCTTCAGCACCCCCGTGAGCGACAGCTGGCGATGCTGACGGACAGGCGCGTCTCTCGGAATCCATCAGCCTTTAAAAACCCGGATTGACGCAGCAGGAGGCGGCCGGGACCCTCTCTGTAACACCCTCTCGCCGGGCAGCCAAGCAGCATCAGCTCCACAGACCGTGCCGGCGGGCGGAGCACCCACCAGCCCCACGCGCGGTCGGGGAAATGCGCCCGTGGGGACCAGCGCTGGCGTGGGTGTCCGAGCTCTGCGGCATATGCCCCTCTGAGTCTGCTCTCCGTCGCGTGTTAGGCCGATGCTGCCGGTGACGCCTGGGCACTGCCGGTGGGGCGTCTCTCCCGGGACGTCATTCCCGCCATCCGGTCGGAATTCCCGGGGCGCCCGTGCGGACGTCTCTCTGGGCTCCACCTCCAGCTCCCACAGATCCAGCTCCCAGCATTCCCAAGCGTCCAGCTCAACGTAGCCCATGTGGCTCCTCTCTTGGATCAAATTCGGGGGGGCGGGGTGAGGACAGTGGGGTACGCTGATCCATCAGTAGTGAGCTTGGGGGGGGTGTCTTTAATTTTTTTTTAAATAGGTTTTTAATGACTTGAGAGAGAGAGGAAGGGAGAGGGAGTGTTAGAAACATCGATCCGTTGCCTCCTGCGCATGCCCTGACTGGGGATTGGACGCAAAACCCGGACATGTGTCCCGACTGGGAATCGAACCGGTGACCTTTCTGGCACGGGAGGACGCTCGGCCAGCGGAGCCCCTGCCAGGGCCCTTTCCTTTGGAAGGCTCCATTCCAGCCACTCCTACTGGCCTGCCTTCGGGGCCTGGGCCGCCCTGGGCCGTGTCCTGGGAATGGGAATTAGTCCTGGGCCGCCGGCCGATTCAGGGCACGTGACACCCTCTCCTCCCCACCGGCCTCTGGGGAGCGGGACGCCCACCTGCCTGGAACCCTCTGCTGTCTTCCCACCGCGGGGTTCCGCCAGCCGGGCAAGGACCCGCTGAGCCCAAACGAGGCCACGCGGACAGTTCCGGGGAGGGGGCCGCCCGCCGTCCTGGCCCAGCAGCCGGGAGGGCCTGGGCGTGCGCTGCCGGAGCTCTGCCCGCACGCTGGGCCCCCGCCGACGCCGGGAGACCAAACACGGCTCCCCGGACTCCTTGTCCTTCCTCTGCTCCCGGAAGCGCGTCCGGACAGGAGAGCGACCAGGATGCTCCAAGGTCAGGGCCGAGAGCGGCTTCCTGCCTGCGGGGCCGGCGCTGCCGCCCTCGCTCCATTCGGGCCTCCTTCCCGCTTTCTCAGCCCCAAACCTAAGAGTCGCCTCCGGGGCAGGAGCTGCCGCTCGGGGAGGCCGGAGGTCACTGGCTGACGGGTAGCGGCCACACGGTTCTTTGTCCCGGGCGTGTCTCCCGAGCCGCTGGGGGGTGTTCTCACCCAGCCTTTCACACCCACCGCGTCTCAAGGCTCACCCACGAGCCTTCGGAGCCTGCGCAGCCCAGCCTTCAGGTGACGCGCTCCTTGCCCCCCAGACAGAGAGCCCTAGTGTCCCCCCTTCGGTGTCACAGCTGTGGGCGCTGAGCGCTGCAGGTACTGACCGGCCTTTGCAGGTGGGGAAACAGGACCGAGGCGGCTGTGGGCTTGCGGGGGCCACGGACCCCAGATAGCCTCGCCTGCAGGTCCGTGCTCCGCCGCCTCCTCCTCCGGGCAGCGCCAGGGCTGGGTCAGGACCTTCCTGAACCCCCTCTCCACCCCCCAGACGGATTACTTCCACCTTTTCATCTGCGTGGCCATCGTGGCCATCTACGGGGATGACGTCATTGAGCAACAGCTGGCTACCGACCAGATGCTCCTGCACTTTGGAAACCTGGCCATGCACATGAACGGGGAGCTGGTCCTGCGGAAGGTGAGCCCCGCGCCGCGAGCTCCTCCCCCACAGCCCCGCCGCACACGTACAGAGCCCCGCCCCCATGTACAGAGCTCCTCCCCCACAGCCCCTCCCCACACGCACAGAGCCCCGCCCCCATGCAGAGCTCCTCCCCCACAGCCCCGCCCCACACGTACAGAGCCCCACCCCCATGTACAGAGCTCCTCCCCCACAGCCCCGCCCCACACGCACAGAGCCCCACCCCCATGTACAGAGCTCCTCCCCCACAGCCCCTCCACACACATACAGAGCCCCACCCCCCATGCAGAGCTCCTCCCCCACAGCCCCGCCCCACACGTACAGAGCCCACCCCCATGTACAGAGCTCCTCCCCCACAGCCCCGCCCCACACGCACAGAGCCCCACCCCCATTTACAGAGCTCCTCCCCACAGCCCCTCCCCACACGCACAGAGCCCCGCCCCCATGCAGAGCTCCTCCCCCACAGCCCCGCCCCACACGTACAGAGCCCCACCCCCATGCAGAGCTCCTCCCCCACAGCCCCGCCCCACGCGTACAGAGCCCCGCCCCCATGCAGAGCTCCTCCCCCACAGCCCCGCCCCACACGTACAGAGCCCCGCCCCCATGTACAGAGCTCCTCCCCCACAGCCCCTCCCCACACGCACAGAGCCCCGCCCCCATGCAGAGCTCCTCCCCCACAGCCCCTCCCCACACGCACAGAGCCCCGCCCCCATGCAGAGCTCCTCCCACACACAGCCCCGCCCCACACGTACAGAGCCCCGCCCCCACCAGCCCCGCCCCACACGTACAGAGCCCCGCCCCCACCAGCCCCGCCCCACACGTACAGAGCCCCGCCCCCACCAGCCCCGCCCCACACTTATAGAGCCCCGTCCCACGTGCAGAGCTCCCACACACAGCCCCTCCCCACACACACAGGCAGAGCCCCTCCCCCCACTCTTGCAGAGCTGGGGCTGCATGCAGAGCCCCCCCTCCACTCGGGCCTCACCTAGAGTGCAGCCCCGCCCCCCCGTGGGCCTGGAGCTCCCCACCTGCCCAGTGGTTAGCACCTGTGGCCACGGCCTGAGTCAGGCTGCTGGCTCTTCAGGCTCCACGGCCCATGAGACACTAGACCCGCCTCACCACGTGGACTGAACAAATGGCCAGGTTATTAGACAAGCTCCCCACCTTGGGCCCCTCACCACAGCCCAGGTCAGGACCACGGCAGGAGGTCTGGGCGGTGGGGGGGGGGTAGCTGCTTCTCATCTGGCATTAGGGAGATTGGGGGGCCGGGGTGAGCGTCGGGTGGTGGGAGCAGACCCTGCAGGGGCCGGGAGGTGGGGCGGGCAGAGCAGAGCGCCTGTGTATCCTGTGGGGGCCTGGGGGCCGAGTGAGAGGGGTCCTAGGGACCGGCAGGGCCCTGTGCTGCCCTGGCCACCCTTCGGATGAAGGCCCTTTGGGGCGCCTTCTTGTCGGGAGCCGTGCACGAGGACGGCTCCTGCACTGCGCTGGACCAGGGCCCCCGCCGGCGGGGCGGGACGGGACACTGGCAGAGCCTCGGCCCGAGCCTGGCGCGCGGTCAGCCCGCAGGCGCAGGCCATGCGGCTGGCACTCCTTGGCCGCCGGTCCCCCGGCCCCTCACTGCCGCCCTCTCTCCGCAGGCGAGGAGTCTGCTGTACCAGTTCCGCCTCCGGCCCCGGATCCCCTGCAGCCTGCATGCCCTGTGCAAGCTGTGCGGCAGCGGCATGTGGGACAGCGGGTACATGCCCGCCGTGGAGTGCACGGGCCACCACCCGGGGTCCGAGAGCTGCCCCTACGGGGGCACGGGCTAGCCGCCTGCACCCACGCCCCCCAGAGGAAGCAGGAAGGGCCCGAGGTGCCTGCGAAGGCTGTGGCTTCGGCAGCATGTGGGGGGTGGGGATGGGCAGGGACAGGGCGGGGGATGGTCACCACGTAAGGAAGATGCCTTGGCGACCCGAAGGGGACATTTTCATATTAATACGAACTCAGAGTCTGGAGGGGAGAGAAGGAAGCCCCGTCGCTTCCCTCTGACGCCTCGGCCAGGCCCGGATCCCTCCAGCTTCCTTCGCAGCAGCGGGCGGGTGGGCGGGCGGGGGCCGGAGAAGGAGAAGGTCTAGTTCACCCACCAGCTCCTGGGACGTGGAGCAGAAGGGGGGCCCACCCGGGCCCAGGAACAGCTTTGCAAGCTGGACACGCCTCCTCTCGGGCCTCGTTCTCAGCCTCTCCGGCCACAGCCGCAAAGACATCTCCCCCAAAAAGAAGAAATCGCCCCAGGATGGAGAGGGGTGATGAGTGGGGGGTTGAGAAGCTGGGGGCTCGGACGCTGTTCACATTTGTGCCCCCCGGTTTGTGAGGGACGCTGCCTGCCCACGAGCCGGAGCCCCCACACCCAGCTGAGTCTCCCCTGAGGTTCCTTAGGGTGCAGGTCAGCTCACCAAAGGCAGCCACCAGCCAGCGGGCTGGAGGCCGAGGGGTGTGTGCGTGCATGTGTGTGCGTGTGCGTGTGTGTGTGTACGTGCGTGTGCATGCGTGTGCGCACACGCAAAACCCTCTGGAGAGAACCGCAGTGTCCGAGGGAAGCGCTCGTATGTTAACTTCCCAACCAGGGCAAAGGCACCGCCAGCAGCCAGCGCTCGGGCTTCTCTGCTTCCTGGGGGGGAGCCAGGTCTCCCCGCACCCTCCCTCCTTGGGGTTTTAGACCAGTTGCTCCTGGGATTTCGAGGCGGACAGATCGGGGCAGGGAGTGCTCCCCCAGCCACCGGCACCGAAAGCCGCTGGGACAGGCGGGAGCAAGGGCGCGTGACCCTCCTGCACGGCCCGGGAGGCCCCCCTGAGCGCTGCTGCCCGCTCTCCCTGGGTGGCGCTGGCCGCCGCTGGCCGCTGCCGTCCATTTCAAACGTTTAGGAAGCTGTTTAGCGCCCCGGCCAGTGGCTCCGTGGTTAGCGCGCCGGCCCACAGACTGAAGGGTGGCGGGTTTGATTCCGGACAGGGGTGGGCGCGTACCCGGGTTCAGGCTCCATCCGGGCGAGGCAGCAGCTCCCTCGTTAGGCCCCGCCTGCCCGCCAGGCCCAGCACGAGCCCGTCCTCCCGGTGCTGCTCATTCAACCCATTTGTTAAAGTGCCACTTTGTGGGATGGCGGGCGCGCGTCCCCGAGGCCCCCCACGGGTGTCCGCGCCGCCGTGACGCGCTGACTCGGAGGGGCGCCCGGTGGGCTCGGCCTGGGACACAGGTGGTCGGGCTGGGGCCCGTGATGCTCCGTGACCCGGGCGGGAACCAGGGACCTGTGTGCCCCCCTGAGGTTCCAGGCCGAGTCCGGCCAGGAAGACTTGGAGCTCACAGCCACGGAGTCGGTGTCCCTGAGCCCGGGGGGGGGGGGGGGGGCGGGGGGGGCAGCCGCGGACACGATTTTGTTGCTTCAGGGGAAGGGTCCTGAGATGCCGATGTCCCCGGCGTGTGACTCCTCCCCTGTATTTTCTTTTGTTTTTCAAACATGATCCCCCGCTGGTCAGGCCCTGCCCAGGCCGGACTGGTCCCGTGTCCGTGTCCATGACCGTGACCGTGACCGTGACCGTGACCGTGACCGTGACCGGGGCAGCCCAGCGACGATTCCACCGCCAAGTAAATAAAAGTATTGACGACAGCGCGTGCTCTCGGGCGCCTCCGAGAGACGGTCTGGCGGGTTTGTTGGGTCAAAACACAGCGGGTTCCAGCGCTGGGCACAGAGGACCCCGTGACGATCCGGGCGGGGGAGGGGAGGGAGTGCGTGGAGCTGGGGGGCAGGGAGCCGCAGGCTGGGGGCACGCAGGCTCCCCCGGGAAGGCTGGCCCGTGGGCCCACAGGCGCGGGGCCTGCAGGGGGAGGAGCTGTGCCTCCCGCCATGGAGAGGGTGATGGAGAATTGGTGGAACACGGAAAAGAGCCCGTGAACCCCCAGCAACCGGGGGCCCCCCAAAAGGCAGTCCTGCAGGAGGACAGGCCCATCGGACCCGCCTCAGGCCACAGACTGGCCCGGGCCCCGCCCGAAAGGGCCTTTCCCACCGACGGGCGGCAGGTTCCCTGGGTGCGGCCAAGCCAGGATATTCGCCTCGGTTCTCGGTCAACAACCACCAGCAGCGCGGCCATGGGGAGCAGGCTTCCGGGCCGCCGGAGAGGCCGCCCCACGGGCCTGGGCCGGGAGCGAGGTCTGTGGTGTGAAGATGGCCGGCTGCACCCCATCGTGGTCTCCACAGGGACGTTCTCGGGCCTCGTTCACGGCCAAGAGTGAGTGTCCGGGCTCAGCTGGGTGCCCCATCTCACTCCTGCGTTCACCCAGCAGCGGCCGCGGGCCGGCAGGGAGGCCGGGGCAGGGGCGAGGCCGAGCACCCGGGTCCCGGGGCAGGAGCCACAAATGTCCCCTTCTTTTCTGTCAGTCCAGCCGAGTCCGGTGAGGAGCCCATCAACCCGGTTCTGCCTCAGTTCCTGTCGGGTGGGCAGGGGCCCTGCCCTGGCCCGCTGCAGCCACTGAGACACCCCGCCCCACGGGCCCGGGAGGCCTGGGTCTGGTCCTTGGCTGGGGCACTGGCCCCTGGCACACTGCATCCCTGCCGCATCCTGTCCCCGTGAGGCCTGCAGACCGGGCTCCCGCACAGGTACACACACACACTCACACACTCTCATACACACTCACACATACCGGCACACATACGCACACATACAGGTACATACACACACACATACCGGCACACACACATACAGGTACACACACACACACATACGGGTACACACATACTGGCACACACACTCACACATACAGGTACACACACCGGCACACACACACACACGGGTACACACATACCGGCACACACACACACACATACGTGTACACACACACACACACAGGGAAGGCCTCCGGCCAGCCCGCTCCTCCCTGGCCTTGGGAGCCGGGCTGGGAGCGGGACGCAGCTGGCTGGCTGCAGGCCCCGCCACCTCGGCGTTAACCTCGGACAGAAAGGAGCGCCAGGGCTGGGCGAGGCCTGGGAGACACTGGGAGAGAACTCCAGGGAGAACAGAGTTGCTGGGCCACGAGGGTGACCTCACGGGTGAAGGGGGCGGGAGCGGCCCTGTGCCCTCACGCCCTCCACCTCCTCCAGGGCCGGGGCGGGGCCACACCTGCCCGGCCGCTCTCACGCCCTCTGCAGACCGAGGACATCTGCCAGCGGCCTCGGCCTCGGGGCCCCCCTCCCTCCCGCCTCTGCGTGTCCCGAGAGGAGCCGGCTCTCCAGGCCCCCTGGGCCGGCCGCATGCTGTGCCATCCAGACAGAGTGGTGTGCACATGTGCCCCGCAGCCTCCAGGACGGTCAGATGCCACGGCTCTCCCGTCAGCAGTTTGGATCAAATATGATATTGACATTCTGAGTCCTGAGAGAGGACTCCTGGCTTGATTCTCTACGTCCGTGTTTGGGTACTGAGATGGGGGTGCAGCAGGGCCTGGTGCCACGGGCTGGTGGAGTGGGCCGAGTGCGCTCAAAACCCCCTCAACCGGCGAGAGACGCGTGCAGTTCAACAACCTGGGAAGGTTTCCCCAAGGACCGCGCCGAGTTTACCGATCAAGTCCATCGATTCCTGGCCGTGAACAAGCACAAAAGAAAAAGACACCGAGGGTCCTAGTGGCCACAGGTCGACGGCCTGGCAGTTGTGAATCCCACAGTAGAACACCAGTCCTTCTGGGTGGAAGCTCAGAGCTTTGCATCGGGCTCACGGGAGACCGTGGCCGGTGTCTGCTGGAGCCCAGCCCCAGGGGGACAGGTAGAGGACTCTGAGAGGGACACCCACAGTGACTAGAAGACAGGCTAGCCCGCCGGTGTGGCTCCGTGGTTGAGCGTCAACCTGGTTCACCTGCGTGAACCAGGAGGTCATGGTTCGATTCCTGGTCAGGGCACGTGCGCTGGTTTCAGACTGGGTCCCCAGCAGGGGGCGTGCAGGAGGCAGCTGACCCATGATGCTCTGTCACTGATGTTTCTCTCCCTCTCGCTTCCTCTCTGAAATCAATACAAATCTATTACACACATCAAGGACTGCAGGACAGTGAATGTTACCGAGGGTTAATGACTCAGTGAGGAGAGTGCCGGCGAGCCGTTCCCGGGGCCGGGAACCCCAGACCTGTCCGCTCTACCTGCTGGAACTCTCTATCCCAGGGGTGGGCAAACTTTTTGACTCGAGGGCCACCATGGGTTCTTAAACTGGACCGGAGGGCTGGAACAAAAGCATGGATGGAGTGTTTGTGTGAACTAGTATAAATTCAAAGTAAAGGAGCGGAGGGGAGAGCAAGAGAACCCTCCGCTCTTTCGGCTCCGCGGGCCGGATAGAACAGCCGAACGGGCCGGATCCGGCCCGCGGGCCGTAGTTTGCCCACGGCTGGGCTAGACTCTTGGTGCGGAACTCCCCCTTGGTGGGGAGAAGCCGTCTGTCCCTCGGGCCCCCCTCTGTCCAAGGAATGGAGATGGGGCTCCGGCTTTCCGTCTTGCTCCCCTGAAGCCTGCTTTCTGGTGTGGGCCGCGGCCTCCTGAGAAAGGAAACGCAAGCGTCGCTGAAACAGCCCAGCGGGCGGGTGGGAGCGGGCGGGTGGGAGCGGGCGGGTGCTGGCAGGCGGCGCCCGAGTCGGGTTCCAAGAGTCTAGGCTGCCCTCCCGTTCGCCCACCTCCTGCCCTATGGGCAGACTCCAGAGAAAAAGTACCGGGGCCCCAAGACTGCCGGGCAGGTGCCCTGGGGGACCCCACCCACCCGCCCACACAGCACTGCCCTCCCGTTTCCAGGAAGGTCCGTCTTTCTCCAGAGCCCGGCACCCTCCCAGCTTCCTGGTAAATTCCCAGGTTCTGTCCACGGGGTAATTTAGGTGGAATTTCCCCCTCTTCTTGGTCTCTGCTCCACTGGGCCACGTGACCACCTGAGCCGGCAGATAAAGAGAAGTGAGTTTTCAGGCCGAAACAGTCTGGCGAGGACGTGGGGGGGTGTGGGTGCACAGGGGCAGGGGTGAGGCTGCCTCAGGGGGGTGGGAGGTGTGGGTGCACAGGGGGCAGGGGTGAGGCTGCCTCAGGGGGGGTGGGAGGTGTGGGTGCACAGGGGCAGGGGTGAGGAGCTTCAGGGGGGGTGGGAGGTGTGGGTGCACAGGGGCAGGGGTGAGGAGCTTCAGGGGGGGTGGAGTTGGCTTTGAGGGGGGTGAGACAGATTGAGCCTGGAATGGACACCTCTTTGCTATTGGTGGGGGCGGTCTTGGGGGGACCAGGAGCTGACCCGGTGGGGAGGCAGGAAGCGGCACTGCTCTCCGGGTGTCTCATCGGGTCATGGCAAGGCTGGGAGTTGGCCCCCCGCTTCCATCCCCCTCTGCATTGCCCCTCCCCCACACAGAGGCCAAGGACTCCGCAGACTTGAGTCTTAGGACTGACCATCCGGTGCAGGGGGGCCTCCCCGTCCCTTCCCCTCGGCCCTCAGGGGCGGCCCCGAAGCAGGCCCAGAGTCACACCGCAGCTCCGGTTCCCCAGCCTGGCCTTCGGGGTCCCTGCACACACACCCCCCATCACGGGCCTGACACCGGCCCAGAGACCAGGTCTGCTGGCAGAGGCGGCTGCTGGGCCCCCAGAGGGGACACGCCACAGGAGTAACCCGCGCTGGCTCTAGGCCCTGTGGCCTCCGGCCCAGCCACGGCGGGGGCTGAGACGGTCGAATCCCAGGCAGGAGCAGGGCCTTCTCCTTTCTGGAAAGCAAGTTCCAGAGCCCGGATGGGGCCAGGACGCCGGGTAGCTTGGCGGACGCCGGAGGCAGGTGCCCGGCGTCCCCACCCCTGTCCCCAGCTGTCCTGACCAATCCGACCAGGCCCGGCTGTGGGTGCAGCTGCTGGTGGAGTTTCTGCAAAGCCAGGGCTTCTCACCAGGAACGGGCCTCCCGGGAGGGAGGGAGGGAGGGAGGCCCACTCGTGTCCTCAGAGACCCTCCTCCTGGCCGCCCCCCGTTGGAGTGGGCGAGGCCATCACCCTCGGGTTCTCCAGCTTCTGCGGGGGCCTCTGTGCTGTGTCCTGTGCTCTCCCCACCGTGGGCTTGGTCTTGGTCTTGGGCGCTCCTCGGAGCCCCGGAGTGTGTGGGCTCCTGCTGCTCCCGGGGGGTGGGGGGGGGCAGGGAGGAGCACCCACAGACAGGGACACCCGGGACCAGAATGGGGCTGGGGCCTGGACAGGGCTGAGGGGCTTCCGGAGTGGGGGGGAGGGAAAGAGGGGGGGCCGGATGGGAGTGGGGGAGAGATGGGGGAGGGGAGGCGAGGGGAGGAGGGCGGCCCCTCTGTGGGCCCACCATCCAATCAGATCAGGCGCATCCAGATAAATGGGAATAATCCGGTGACAGCGGGATTGGGGTGATCTAATTAAAGGGACGGTGCGAGCTGGCAGCTCTGCCAGGAACCGCTCGGGTGAGACCAGGGCCCGGGAGAGGAGAGAGGGTGCCCTGAGCGGAGAGGGTGCTCTGAAGGAGAGGCGCCTCTACTCCGAGCCCCGCCCAGCGCTGCCACCAGGACCTCCAAGCCCCCGACCCCGACCCCTCGGGCCTGTCAGCGCCCCCCAGCAGCCCGGCCACCCGCACAGGGCCAGGCCCCGCTAGCGAGGGGAGAGGCCTCCCCCAGCAGCCGGTGCGGGGACATCTGTCTGCCGGGCGGGTCCCGTCGAGGCCTGGGGCCCATTTCCTCTTGAATCAAGATCCCTTGGGTCCCGTGGGAGCTCATGGAGCCCTTTGGCCTTCGCCGACTTGGCTTGGTCCAGCAGAGCGGGGGCAGGGGGGGTGCGGGGCCAGGCAGCGGGGGGCCAGGACCAGAGGAGCCCTGAGCAGAGGAGGGCCCCCTGGATCCCCCCCTGGCAGCCCAGCCCGCCCCCCCTCTGGCCCCCCAGACAGACAGACAGACAGCACCCCCTTCACTCTGGCCCCTGACGGACAGGCAGCCAGTCAGGGGGGCTCCCGGCTTCCCAACCTGAGCAGCAGCAGCGGCGGCTCTTCTGTGTTTGGGGTAAACACCTCTCTGTCCAGCCCCCCTGGCCCCCCGAGACTGTCTACAGGAGGGACCCCGGGAGGCGTAGGGCACCGCTGACGGCTGACCGTCCCCCTGGCGGTGCGGAGGCCTCCTTGGAGAGGCCTGGGAAGAGCCGGGCTCGGTCATCCAGCCCCGCTCCAGGCTGGGGCTTCACCCCCCAGCCACGGCCTGCGCTGGGACACCCCGTAGCGGGGAGCGCACCAGCCGCCAGCGCAGCTGCTTGGCCAGGAGCAGAAGGACCTCTGAGTAGAGAGGCGGTGGGGGTGGGGGGTGGCAGGTGGACACCCACACTGGACACTTTGCATCCACCTCAGACCTCAGCGCTCTCAGTGGCCAGGTGGGGGCAGCGCTGCCTTTAACCCACTTCCTAAAGCGGGAACAGAGAGGGTGAGCGACTGCCCAAGGTCACCCAGCTTCAGGGACCCTCCTGAGAAAAGGGGGAGGGAGTGAGGACGGCCCACCTGGAGCCCCGCAGGTCTCAGGGGCCAGAAATGGGGGTACAGTGGGCCGTGGGGAGTCCATCCACTCAGCATCCCGGTCCAGCCTGGCCTGGCCATGGGGGTGCCATGGAGGTGTGGTGGGGACCGGGGAGGAGTTCTGGGCTCTGCCCCGGGCCCTGCAGGTTAACGCCCACCTGTAAAGTGGGGCTCTCAGCGCCCTCCGCTCAGGGGGAGCAGGAGCAGCCATGCATGAGCGCCTGCTGTATACCAAATGCCTAGTCCACATACACACGTGTTTTCAGGAGAGAAACAGGCTGGGGGAGGGGAGCCGCAGCCATCACAGAGCACGTGCAGGCCGCTCCACCCGCTCCTGGGGGCGCGAGGCAGCGAATGATGGGGGCTGGGCCGGTGGCAGCATGAGCCCTCCCGCCCCTCCCCTGGCCCCTTACCTGGCCCCTCACCTGACCCCTCACCTGGCCCCTCCCCTGGCCCCTCCCCTGACCCCTCCCCTGGCCCCTCCCCTGGCCCCTCCCCTGGCCCCTCCCCTGGCCCCTCCCCTGACCCCTCCCCTGACCCCTCACCTGACCCCTCCCCTGACCCCTCACCTGACCCCTCACCTGACCCCTCCCCTGGCCCCTCCCCTGGCCCCTCCCCTGACCCCTCCCCTGACCCCTCCCCTGGTCCCTCACCTGACCCCTCCCCTGACCCCTCCCCCGGCCCCTCCCCTGACCCCTCACCTGGCCCCTCCCCTGGCCCCTCCCCTGACCCCTCACCTGGCCCCTCACCTGACCCCTCACCTGACCCCTCACCTGACCCCTCACCTGGCCACTCCCCTGGCCCCTCACCTGACCCCTCACCTGACCCCTCACCTGGCCACTCCCCTGGCCCCTCCCCTGACCCCTCACCTGGCCCCTCACCTGACCCCTCACCTGACCCCTCCCCTGGCCCCTCACCTGACCCCTCACCTGACCCCTCACCTGGCCACTCCCCTGGCCCCTCACCTGGCCCCTCACCTGACCCCTCACCTGGCCCTCACCTGGCCCCTCCCCTGACCCCTCACCTGGCCCCTCCCCTGGCCCCTCACCTGGCCCCTCCCCTGGCCCCTCCCCTGGCCCCTCCCCTGGCCCCTCGTCTGGCCCCTCACCTGGCCCTCACCTGGCCCCTCCCTTGACCCCTCACCTGGCCCCTCACCTGGCCCCTCCCCTGACCCCTCACCTGGCCCCTCCCCTGGCCCCTCACCTGGCCCAGCTACCAGCAGGGACCCTCCCGGCCGCCTGGGAGCCGCGGCTGCGCACCTGCCTCAAAGGGCCCAGCCTCTCGGGCGGGCACAGGGCGGGTGAGGTGCCCACGGGTCCTGACGGGACAGCAGAACCTCCAGACTGAAAACTGGGGCTGCCTGGGCCCTCTCAGGTGTGCGGGGGGCATGGGCGGGGCCCCGTCTGTCTGAGGGTCCCCTGGAGCCTCAGAGTGGACGCCCCAGCCCTGCCCTCTAAGGGGGCTGCTCCCCAGTGCAGCCTGGCACCCCTCTCCCCTTCCCACCCCACACCCACGGACCCCAAGGCTGCAGGGGTGCCTGAGGACGGGTTCCACTCCCAGCCCCGGGGTGCTCGAGGTCCTCGGGAGCCACGGGGAGCCAGGGGGAGGAGCCGGGAGGCCCCGGTCGCTTCACCCCACTTCTATATTCTGAAACCACAGAATATAACCCACTGCAGCCCAGACTGCCCCCGGGGCAGGTGGCTCATGCCCACGCCACAGGGGACTCCCCTAACGAGGACTTTGGCCGGGGACCCCCCACCGCGGGGCTGGGCCAGAGGAGGCCTGTGTGTGGATCCCGAAGCCGTTCACCCCGCCCTGGGCCTGGAAGCACATCCCGTGACCCCTCTGAACTTGAGGGCCGGCCCCCAGGACACTTCCTACCCCAGAGCTGGCTTCTCGCCCGCCCGCCACACCCTGGGCCTCCCACCGGGACCGCGCTGGCCTGGCTGTGAGTCAGAGGCCCCGCGGTGGCCCCCAGGCCCGGAGCCGGCCCGGAGCGGCCTCGCCTGTTTGCTGGACGATAAATTAATAAACGAGGCCCTCCCTGCGGCTCCGCAAACATTGTCGGAATGAAGGCGTGTCCCCCCCGCCGGCCACGCAGCGCGCAGACCACAGACCACAGGAGCTGACAGGTGCTGCTCGCCATGAGATAGGAGCCGGGCCAGCGGCCGCAGGCCATGGGTGTGGGGGGGAGGGAGGAACAGGGCGGGGGAAGGGAGGAACAGGGGGGGTGGGGGTGGGGGCTTTGGTTCCACCCCGGCCTCTCTTGCTGTGTAATCGGGGAGGAGCCAGGAGTCCCGCACAATGCAACACATTCAGAATAAGGGGGGCCCTGAGATTCTGGGCCCCTAAACGTGGCAGGGACCCAGCCCACCCCTCTCAGCTCCTCCTCCTGGTGGCCATAGGGGGGAGGGCTGTTACCCTCCCCACTTTCTAGAATCCGAAGCTGAGGCACCGAGAGAGTAAGTAACCCGTCCAAGGTCACACAGCGGCTCAGTGGCCCCCAGATTCAAACCCCGGAGCCCAGCCCCAGAGCCCCCGACCCCGACCGCGTCACTGCAGCCCCTCCCCCCTCACCTCTGCCCGCTGGGCGGCCGGTACCCACGACAGAGGAGGATGGCCGCTCCAGGGCAGTGTCCCCGGAAAAGACTGGCCCCGGTCAGGTCCCAGCAGGGCACCGAGCCGCCAGCCGGGGGGCGGGCAGGGCCCCCTGGAACCTGGCCTGGGTCCCGCGGACACTGTCAGCCGATGTCCCAAGGGCGAGGGAGAGGAATCAACAACAGGAAGCGGCCCGGGACGCGGCAGGCTGCTGGGTGTCCTCCCACAAACCGGACGTCCGAAGGGACAGTCTTATGGGATCAACAAGAGGCGCGTGGCCTGCTGAGAGCGGGGACACACACCGCGGGCTCAGGCCCCGTCTGCGTGCCTCAGTTTCCCCGTCCGTCCGAGTGGGAGGCGGGAGCCCCTTCTACAAGGGGGGGTGTGAGGTGTGAGGAGCCAGTGAGATGCTGACGGGTCACGCGGCGCCTGGCGCCCAGCAGGCCCTCGGCCGCCCGCAGCTGCTGGAGAGAATTCGGACAGACCTCCCCCTCCGCGTCCAGCCCCGCGAATACGGGGAGACGTGGGGCCAGCGGGCCAGGCCGGGCCGCCTGCAGGGGCTGCTCCCTATCTCTCGGCCTTGAACTTTCTGCTCTGTTTGAATCGGCTCAGAAAGCGGCATTTCTAACGCCCTTATCATCTCGCGGACACTTCCAACAACAATAGCCGATTGTGCGGCCGAGTGGGGGCCCTGAATGCCCGCCCCCCCCCCCCCCACCCCACACACACACCTTTTTAGTGGCTGCAGCTTTAGAACTACAATGCTGCCATTGTGGCTGTCTGCCCAGGTGACAGTGTGACCCTGGAGTTCCGAAGCTTGAAAGGGTGGGGGGCTGGGGAGGGGGCAGAGGAGAGGGGCACCCAGGGGCGCCCCAGAGCTCCTCCAGGGGCCCCTCTAGCTCACGGGCTGTAAGCTGTGGAGTGATTGGTCCAAACATCGGTGTTTTTCGGTTCTGAAGAAACAAAACAGCTCTGTCGTCTCACCCCCTCTGCGAGCCGGCGGTGGGCTCAGCTGCCCCGTGGAGTGGACCCCGGTGTGGGCGTCCGTGCCCTGTCTGGCCTGGTGCTGCCGGCGGAGCGGTGCCCTGGGCTCGCTGGCTCTGCAGGGCTCAGGATCTGTACGCAGGCCCGTGGGGGCTGGCCAGGGTGGTTCAGTGGGTAGAGCATCAGCCCTCAGACGGAAGGGTCCCGAGTTTGGTTCCGGCCAAGCGCATGTACCTCGGTTGCGGGCGCGATCCCTGGCCCTGGAGCGCCTGCGGGAGGCACCCAGTCGATGTCTCTCTCACATCGGTGACTCTCTGTGTCTCCCCTCCTTCCACTCCCTCCACGGGAAAATCACCTCGTGGGAGGACTAATAAAAACAAAACCTAGGGCGCATGGGGAGCCCCACCTGCAGGGGGCGCTCTCGGGCCACCTGGGGGTGAAGCCCCAGGACAGGCTGTGCCGGAGCGCAGGGTGCCCGCTGCTCCGCTGCCCCCTTGGCCCAGGGACTTCCTGCCTCGCCCGCTCCGAGAACCCACAGGAGGCATTTCTTAGAACCGGCAGCCCCGCACATTCTCAGGACGCGGCCCGGCCGGCAGCCGGAACAGGAAGCAGGTCCAGTTCGGGGGCCTGGCCGCCGGCGCCCTGGCAGGGAGAGGAGGGCAGCAAGGGGTCTGGCACGGGCACTGGGACCTGACGCTTCACGGGGTCTCCTGCCCCCCCCCCCCACCTCGGGGCCTCCACCTGCAGAGGGCCCCTCCCAGCCGCGCTCTCCTTTTGCGGGCCGGCGGGGGGGGCCGGGAATGGGGCCGTGGTGACTGGGCATGTGACACCCACGTGCCGGGGACAGGACGCAGGCGACGCGTGGCCTTCCCCATGCACCCGGCGGGGAGAGCGAGGCAGGTCACACGCCTGGCCGTTTCCCGGCCGGGCCCGGCCCGCCGTCTGGCTGCCCCCAGGGCCCTGTGCCCCGCAGGCTCGGCCGTCCCAGCTCTCCTTCTGGGCGAGGACCCCTTCTCACCCTGGGACAGAGTCCCCCAGGCCCGGGACAAAACCTGGACCTAGAAAGAGACCCGGAAGGACCTCATCCCCCCAGCAGGGCCGCTGGGGGTTTGGGCTCCGGTGGGCACGGCCTTGGAGAGCGTGGGGGGCAGCCAGGCTGGGGAGAGCCTGCGCCAGGGACCTCCAGCGCCCACGGGGAGGGGGGGCTGGCAGCTGCCTGCACCTGGGCTGGGCTGTCCCGCAGCCAGGAGGCGAGGAGGCTCTTCCCGCAGGGCAGGCCGTCCCAAGCTCAGCAGTGACCTCTCACCCAGTTCAGGCCCAGGAGGACCGGTCTGAGCTGCAGGCGGGGGTGGGGGGGGGTGGGTGGGACAGGGACGAGTGTTGTTGCACAGCCTGCAGCGTGAGAGAGCCTGGAGGGCGCTGCCAGCAGGCGAGGCACCAGGTGACCGTGGAGCCCGAAGAGAGGCCGGGGGTTCTGAGAGCTGGGCTCAGCCTGGGGTAGAGGCAGGGGCCCCCGGGCCTAGGAGCCGCTGGGAATGCCCGTGTGAGTCCTGTCTGGCAGACAGTCAGGACACCTTGCCCCGCGTGCTGTGGACCGAGCCTTAGGCCTCAGCAGAGCCCGATGAGAGAAGTCGGTGGCCTGGCTGAGGGCATCAACACAGCCTCTTACCCGTGGCTCACAGCCTAGTGCCGGCTGCACCGCAGGCCCGGATGAGGCCACGGTGCTTGGGCGGAGCCTTCAGAGCAGGCAGGGTCAGCCGGGAAGGCTTCCTGGGAGAGGTGACCCTCCGGTGGGCAGGGAGGGCATCTCAAAATCCCTCTGCTGGCGTACCTGCCCCGGGCGAGCCGCGCAGGCCCCGGGCGGGGCCTCCAGAGCCGGCGGTCGCTCGGCCTCTTGCCAAGCAGGAGACAGAAACGCCGAGGCCCTGCTGTCTTTTGCTTTGAGTGATTTATTTATTTATTTATTTATTTATTATTTATTTTTATTTTTTTATTATTTTTTTTAAACTTTTTAAAAATATATTTTATTGATTTTTTACAGAGAGGAAGGGAGAAGGATAGAGAGCCAGAAACATAGATGAGAGAGAAACATCCATCAGCTGCCTCCTGCACACCTCCCACTGGGGATGTGCCCACAACCAATGCACATGCCCTTGACCGGAATCGAACCCGGGACCCTTCAGTCCGCAGGCCGACGCTCTATCCACTGAGCCAAACTGGTTAGGGCCTTTAAGTGATTTATTGACGCGAAGTTCACGTAACGTGAAATTATAACCATTTTAAGCAGAACCCCTCGGCGGCACTGAGCGCACCCAGTGTCCTCAGCCGCCGCCTCTATCTATTCAGGAATAGCTTCGCCCCAGAAGGAAACCCCTGCCCGCTAAGCAGTTTCTCCCGGGGCCCCCTGTCCCCACTTCCCCCCCAGCCCCCACCCCCGGCAACCACCAGCCTGCCTTCTGCATCAGTGGATTTGCCATCCTGGATATTCCACATCCTAAGCCACTTTTTTTTAAAAAAAAAATTATTTTTATTGATTTCAGAGAGGAAGGAAGAGAGAGGGAGAGAGAGAAACATCAATGATGAGAGAGAATCATGGACCGGCTGCCTCCTGCACGCCCCCCACTGGGGATGGAGCCCACAACCCGGGCCTGTGCCCTGACCGGGAACCGAACCGTGACCTCCTGGCCCATAGGTTGACGCTCAACCACGGAGCCGCGCCGGCCGGGCCCTGAGCCATTTTGAAAAGACCAAGAAGCGGGTAGCGGCGGGGCTGCCATCTCTAGCTGTGCGGGCTTGAGCATCACCCTGGCTCCCTGCGTCTCTTTTCTCATCTGTAAAATGGGCGTGTGGATGGGGCTGGCGGGGGCAGCGGGGTCTTCCCCGCGGAGCACCAACAGGGTGACAGCAGGTGGGTGCCGAGGCCACAGCGATGGGGGCTGAGGGCCTGGGAGCAGGCCGGCGGGGGGGCCGGCGCCTCTGGGGTGTCCCTTGGCGGCCAGCTTCTGAACACGCGGCTGCGCGGCCGCAGGTCCCGCTCCCGCGCTGGCCATCCATCAGCTCAGCGGGTCCTGTCCGGCCGCCAGTGGCCATAACGCACCCCCTCCCCCCGCAAGTGCCCAGGCTTTATGTTGTAGGACACGGAGGGGCATCTCCCACACGCCGCTAATGACAGGCATCATGAAGCAATAAACGCGGCGGCTGGGGGCGGGCGGCGGCGGGGGGGAGTGGGGGGGGCGCCGTCCCCGGCTCCCGTGGTGGCGGCAGAGCTCGCCCGGAATTGATTAGTCTTGCACGCGCTGACCTTTTTGTTCCTGAAAAATTGCTTTTGAGCAGCTGAGGCAATAAAAGTAAATTGATTCAGAGAGAATGAGGAAGAAATTTGCGTTGGGCGGGGGAAGCGGATAAACGGGATGTGGGCCTCCTGCCCCCACCCGCCCCCACCCGCCCCCACCCTGGGCTGCAGGTGGACAGGCCCGCAGGCAGGTGCAGGCGGTGCGGGCGGTGCGGGCGTCACCAAATGTGGCCGCGAGGAAGGAAACTGAGAGTGAGAGAGGGAGGGACAGACGAGAAGCAGAGGGGAGTGGGGAGGGCCGGACGGGGGTGGGGGGGTGCGGAGGGGGCGGGGAGCAAGGAGGGCCCCGGGAAGCACAGTGGCCCCGGCAGGCCCCCCCTGAACACGCCCCTGCGGGCCAGCTCCTCGGTCCCCCAACGCCTCACTGCTGTCCATTTTATAGACAACAAGTCTCCTTCCTGCTCAAGGTCACCAGCGGGGAGGGCAAAGCCAGCTGAGCCCTCAGAGGCCAGGCGGGGGCTCCCGAGGGGGGCTCCCCACACAGAGGGGTACAGGGGCCCAACCAGCCCACACACCTGAGGGCAGAGGACCTGTCTCCCGGGACCAGGAAGACAAGCCAGGTCCCGCTGCTCAGTGAGCACAGCCTGTGGCCCCTGTCACTGCGGGAACCCCGTTCCTCACCGGGGCGCTGGGCAAGTGCCAGGAGCTGGGGTCCGGGGAAACAGGAGCCGTGTTCCGGCGCCCGCGCTGCGCTGCTGGATGGGACGCCGCTGGCCCCTGAGGATAGTCACGTCGTGTCTCGGCCGGGCAGCGGCCCCAACACCCCACCCGAGGCCGAGGGGCGCCGCTGTCTCCTAGTTCAGGGACTCGCCCCGCCCCGCCCCGCCGTGTGTGGGCCTGGGGGTTCGAGATGTGGAATCTGTGACTTTTGGGGTTGGAGTGTGTGACCTCAGGTGGAGAGCGGGGGTGCTGGAAGGGGCTGATGTCGCCCTAAAGTGCAGGCACCCAAGGGGACAACCCCAAACCCCGAGGAACTCTGTGGGTGATGCTGGTTGTCTCGGGGCCCGCGAGGCCGCCCTCTGTCCCCCGCTGGCAGGGGGACCAGTCCTGAGCAGCGGGACTTCACCTGAGACCCTCTGGACCACAGCCCCTGGGACAGCCGCCTCCCCTCCCCCACGGGCACGCACCGGCTGGCGCCCTGGGCTCACGGGGTTCACACCTCAGCCCCCCTGCCCCTCCCGCGGCCCCAGGAGGAGGCCCAGCCTCGCTGCCTCTGTGTCCGGGGCAGGGAGGGGGCTTTCCAGAGTCCCCATCCCAGCACGTCCACAGAGCGGGCACCAGGCGGGGGCAGGCCCAGCGCTCCCCCTGCCGTCCGCACCCCAGGCAAGCGGAGGCCGAGGTTGGGTGGAACCCGGGAGCCCCCCTCCTCCTCCCCAGCCCCCATCCCGACTCCCCGCAGTGCGGCGGCCCGGGGTGCGTGGGGTGCCGGGCGACAGCGATCGCCTGTGGAGATGCTCAAGCACACGCCCCCTGGACGCCCCCTGGACGCCCCCTGGACGCCCCCTGGACGCCCCCTGGACGCGGGAACCCAGGAGGCAGGGCCTGGGCTGGCTCCGTGTTTGTTTTCATGAAACAGCTGCCATGCGGTGTGAGTCACAGGCCATGGCGTGAAGCTGCTCTGTGCGTGCAGCTCAGAGATGTTAGCAAACGGCCACGCTGGGCGCCGTCACCGCCATCTTTTCTGGAAGGTTTCTGTCAGCCCAGGAAAACTCCTCCTGCTGACTTGTCTCCAGGACCGTCCCGGCCCCTAACCCGCTTCCTGTCCCTACAGATGCGCCTCTTCGCACGTGTAAATGGAAGAACGGGCCCTGGCTGGTGTGGCTCAGTGGATAGAGCGCCGGCCTGGGGACTGAAGGGTCCCAGGGTGATTCCAGTCCAGGGCACAGGCCCGGGTGGCGGGCTCGGTCCCCAGTGAGAGGGGGGGGGCAGGAGGCAGCCGATCCATGACCCTCTCTCATCATGGATGTGTTGGTGATGACTCCTGAGTCCTCCTGGGGCTGGAGAACACGGGGACCCCCATCCTGTGCATCCCCCCTGGGCACCGACCCTCCCCACTCCCACTGACCCCGAAGGAGAGAAGGCGAGGTGACTCTGCGCCCCGCTCACCGCCCCCCTCCCTGGCTGCTGCCCTGCGGGGTCCCTGGAGGCGGGAGGGGCGTTTTTCGGGGTGTCTCCTTACAGGGAGACTGAGGCTTGTGTGGTTCGGGAACTCGCCTGCCTGAGGTTTCACTGCCAGGGAGTCCCAGGCCGCTGGGCCCGCGGCGCCTTCCTGCCTCCCGAGCGCTGACCTGGGCCCGCTCCCCGGCGGCCCTCTGGGGGAGGGGTTGTGGGAGGCGGGGCCTGTTTGGGGAGCGGGCCGGACAGGGAGCCACCCTGGCACTGACCAGGAGCAAGGCTGGGCCGCGGGGCTGGGTGTGCCAAGGTCGGCTGGGGGCTGCGGGCCATGCGGGCTGGGGGCTGAGTCAGGTGCAGCCAGCGGGTTCCCTGGGCTCCGGACGGCTGGCTCACTTCCGCTGGGCGTGGGGCAGCTGGGAGGGGAGGGGAGGGCAGGGGAGGGCAGGGGAGGGGAGGGCAGGCTCCGGCATCTCTAGGCTCAGAAAGGGGAGCTCTCGAGCCAGGGACGCCCACCAGCCACCTGCTGGGGCTGAGGCAGGGATGTTGGGGTCACACCTGAGCCCTGGCCCCTGGCCCTGCGCCCCGGCTGCCTCGGGAGGGCCCTCCCTGGGGTTGACGGGAGGCCCCAGCCTGGCGGCCACCGTGGAACCACAGCCAGACCCCGGCGCCCTCGGGGCAGAGGTCACTCACAAAGACGCCCCCGACCGGCCGTCCGGGCAGCGCGGGACGAGGGGCTGCCACCCCCAGCTCCTCCAGGCCTGACGGAGGCGGGGCCCGTGTGGGCCGGTCAGGGGCCCTGCCGTCGGAGCTCACCTCCCACCTGCTCTGGTGCCGCCTTCCCACGGTCACCGCCATGGGGGGGGCTTCCCCCGGCACGGCCACCCGGCAGCGCTGGCCGGTTCCCCTTCCGGTTCCGGAGTCCCGGACCCAACCCCAGCACAGGCCGTGCGGTCAGCCCCTCCGGGTGGACGCTGCCCGGGTCTCCGTGAGTGACCGCGCCCTCCGGGGGCAGCGCCCTCACAGACGCCTCGCCCGCTCCCCCTGCGATGTGCGGGGCCTGGTGGGTGCCTCCCCGGACGTGCGGTGCCCGCAGAGCCGAGCCGAGCGGGGCGCCCGCTCACTCTGGGTTCCCAGGAACGTGACGGTCCCGCAAGGTCTTTGGGTGATCCCGGGGAGCCTCTGGACACAGAGACGGGGCGGGGGTGGGGTGGGGGGGCCGCGGCAGGAGGGGCAGTGGCTGCCGACAGGGACGGGCTCCTGGGGCCGTGAGGGGCTCTGCGATGGCGGGGCCGGTGCGCGGGCCTGGCGCGGAGGCTGCGGTCCCTCCGGGCGGAACCCTGTGCGATCGGACTTCCTGTCTCTGTGGGAACATCGCAGGGGCCTGCGGGAGGGCAGGAGGGAGCACACGCAGCCGGGCAGGCGGGGACACAGGAGGCTCTCCTGTTGGTCCGCAAACAGCCGGGGGCAGGGTCCGTCTCGGGGTGGGGTTCCGGGGAGGCCCCACAGCCGAGCCCCTGGACCAGCCCAACCTGCCGAGGGCCCGTGACTCAGCGCCCAGGCAGCCAGGGGTCAGCTCCTCCCGGGGAGGGAATGCGGCCAGGCCAGGTGGGCAGGTGAGTGGGCGGGCAGTGGGCAGGGCGGTGTGCAGGGCGGTGGGCAGGGTGGCGGGCAGGCTGGTGGGCAGGGTGGTGGGCAGGCTGGTGGGCAGGGCGGTGGGCAGGCTGGTGGGCAGGGTGGTGGGCAGGGCGGTGGGCAGGCTGGTGGGCAGGCTGGTGGGCAGGGCGGTGGGCAGGCTGGTGGGCAGGGTGGCGGGCAGGGTGGTGGGCAGGCTGGTGGGCAGGGCGGTGGGCAGGCTGGTGGGCAGGCTGGTGGGCAGGCTGGTGGGCAGGGCGGCGGGCAGGGCGGCGGGCAGGGTGGCGGGCAGGCTGGTGGGCAGGCTGGTGGGCAGGGCGGTGGGCAGGCTGGTGGGCAGGGCGGTGGGCAGGGTGGTGGGCAGGCTGGTGGGCAGGGCGGTGGGCAGGCTGGTGGGCAGGCTGGTGGGCAGGGCGGTGGGCAGGCTGGTGGGCAGGGCGGTGGGCAGGCTGGTGGGCAGGGTGGCAGGCAGGGTGGCGGGCAGGCTGGTGGGCAGGGCAGTGGGCAGGCTGGTGGGCAGGGCGGTGGGCAGGGCGGTGGGCAGGCTGGTGGGCAGGGCGGTGGGCAGGCTGGTGGGCAGGGTGGTGGGCAGGCTGGTGGGCAGGGTGGTGGGCAGGCTGGCCCCGAGCCCCGCTCTGGCTGTGAGCCTTGGCTGCTTCCCCTCGGGCAAACGGACAGGAGAGGCCAGGAAGGAGCCCAGCAGGAGCTACCCAGGGGGCGGGCGGACAGGCGGGCACCCCGCTTCATTCCTGAGGATGGAGGCTGCCCCGTGCCCAGGGTGCGGGTGGCAGGGTCCAGCAGCAGAGCTGGCAGCTGCCCATGACCTCCAGGGCAGGTCAGGCAGGGGCTGGGCGGGAGGGAGGGGCCGGGAGGTCGGCATTAGGGCCCTGGCCTGACTGCCCGCCTGGCCCCCGCAGGCTCTCACCCCCGAGTGTGTTTTGAGCGGCTGGCCGTACCCAGGGCTCCGCAGCGGGGCCGGCACACCACACACTGTGGGCAGAGGGGTGAACGGGCGCCGTGGGCCTGTGGTCCCCCATGTCACCTCCGGCTGCTGGGAGTTGTACTCAGGAGGTGCCCGGGACGCAGGGCCAGCCCCCTGGCACTGCGGGAGCCACAGAGGCAGGGCCAGGGGACTGCCGGTGCGGCGGGGGGAGGGGAGAGGGGGGGCGGGGACTGGCAAAGCCGGAGCAGCGTGTTCGGCCCCAGAGGGAAGGGCTGGGCTTCTAGGAGGCACCTGGGACAGGCGGGAGCACGGGTCAGCCCCCTGGACACCGTGCTCAGGGACAGGAGGCCGCTCAGCCTGGCGGCCGCGGGGGCTCCCAACCCTCTATCAGGGGTCCGTGTCCAGGTCAGGGCCGAGGCCCGTCTACGCGGACGAGAAGCTGCAGCTGCTCCGGGAGCTCATGCACGGCCCAGCTCAGGGGACAGGGCTGTGGCTGTGAGTGAGTGGCTGCCATTAGCCCTCCCCTACCCCCCCCCCCCATGCTCTCCTACCCCCCACCCCTACCCTTTCCACACACACACACACACACACACACACACACACACACCCGCTGCTGGCCTGACGGAGGTGGGAGGGGGGCTGACTCCAGAGCCAGGGCAGCCCGGGTGCGGCCAGCTTCCCAGGGTGGGCGGCCACCGGCTCTCCTTGGTCCAGATTGGCCACCGGAGGAGGTGGCAGAGGCGTAGCTCCGCTCTGCCTCCCGTGCGCCGTGCGACCTCAGGCGATGAGCTCACCTCGGAGCCTGGCCGCCTTCCCTGCTCAGTGAGGTCAGACAAAGCCAGGGTCCCGGAGCCCACGCAGGGCCCGGCGCAATAGAAGGTGCACGCAGCGCGCTTGGCACGTAGGCTGTGCTGGACAGGCCATGGCTGTTCTGTCCTGTCGTTAATAGAACGAATGTGAATGGCATCCTCATCGCTACGGCCCAGTCTCTCTTTTTTTATAATCTAAGGCAGTGGTCGGCAAACTCATTAGCCAACAGAGCCAAATATCAACAGGACAACTATTGGAATTTCTTTGGAGAGCCACATTTTTTAAACTTAAACTTCTTCTAACGCCACTTCTTCAACATAGACTCGCCCAGGCCGTGGTATTTTGTGGAAGAGCCACACTCAAGCGGCCAAAGAGCCGCCTGTGGCTTGCGAGCCGCAGTTTGCCGACCACTGATCTAAGGCAAGCCTGTCAAACTCAAAGGTGAACACGGGCCAAACAAACGAGGCATGCGGCCCACGGGCGGCAGTTTGACAGGCTTGATCTAAGGCCGTGGTCGGCAAACCGCGGCTCGCAAGCCACAGGCGGCTCTTTGGCTCCTTGAGTGTGGCTCTTCCACAAAATACCACGGCCTGGGCGAGTCTGTTCTGAAGAAGTGGCGTGAGAAGAAGTTTAAGTTAAAAAAAAAGCCGAAACCGGTGTGGCTCAGTGGATAGAGCGTCGGCCTGTGGACTGAAAGGTCCCAGGTTCGATTCCGGTCAAGGGCATGTACCTTGGTTGCGGGCACATCCCCGGTGGGGGGTGTGCAGGAGGCAGCTGATCGATGTTTCTCTCTCATCGATGTTTCTAATTCTCTATCCCTCTCCCTTCCTCTCTGTAAAAAATCAATAAAATATATTTAAAAAAAAAAAATGTGGCTCTCCAAAGAAATTTCAATCGTGGTCCTGTTGATATTTGGCTCTGTGAACGAATGAGTTTGCCGACCACTGATCTGAGGGAAAAGAGGTCAGTGCCCCTGACTACAGAGTCAGGTAGTACATGTCTTATTTTTTATGTTTTAATCCTCAACTGAGGATATTTTTTCCACTGATTTCTAGAGAGAGCGGAAGGGAGGGAGGAGGAGGGGAGAGGAGAGAGGTCAATTGGCTGCTGCCTGCACAGGCTGGGGAACCTGCAACCAAGGCACATACCCTTGACCGGGAATCAAACCCGTGATGACCCGGTGATTTGGCCGATGCTCTAACCCAGGGGTGGGCAAACTTTTTGACTCGAGGGCCACCATGGGTTCTTAAACTGGACCGGAGGGCCGGAACAAAAGCATGGATGGAGTGTTTGTGTGAACTAGTATAAATTCAAAGTAAAGGAGCGGAGGGGAGAGCAAGAGAACCCTCCGCTCTTTCGGCTCCGCGGGCCGGATAGAACAGCCGAACGGGCCGGATTCGGCCCGCGGGCCGTAGTTTGCCCACGGCTGCTCTAACCACTGAGCAAACTGGCCAGGGTGTTACTGTCCCCTCTGCCCTCAGGGCCTTTGCGCTGGCTGTTTCCTCTGCGTTTTCAGATACCGTCCAACCACGCATCCCTGGTTTACTGCTGCCGTCTGTCTGGGCGGCTGGGATTACGCGTGCCCCGGGATGAGGTTCCGTCTGCCGCCGGGAGGGAGGGCTGGCGGGCATCTGTGTCTGTCTTGTTCGTGGAGTTCCACAAGGGCTGGAACAGTGCCCGGCGCACAGTAGGCCCTCAGGAAGTAGGCGCACAGTAGGCCCTCGGGAAGTAGCCGTCGAGTGGGTGATTGAGAATGGACCAGGCGGAGCTGAGGGCCCCCACGTGCTGGCCCCGGAGCAGGGGCCCGAGAGGGAAAGGCGAGAAGGAAGTCACCGCTGCCACCATAAGCCTTCAGCACCATTTAAAACTCTGCAGGCGGCGCCCTGGCCCGTGCGGCTCAGTGGGCTGGGCGTGTCCGTGCCCCGACAGGTCCCTGGTCCCATGCCCGTCAGGGCGCGGGCCCGGGTTGCCGGCTCATGTTTCCGCTCTCCCATCGATGTTTCTCGTCCTCTCTCTTCCTCTCTCTCTAAAATCCAATTTAAAAAAAAATCCGCCTGCAGGTATGACTTTGGTTTTAGAATTTATTTTTAGCCGAAACCGGTTTGGCTCGGTGGATAGAGCGTCGGCCTGTGGACTGAAAGGTCCCAGGTTCGATTCCGGTCAAGGGCATGTACCTTGGTTGCGGGCACATCCCCAGTGGGAGGTGTGCAGGAGACAGCTGATGGATGTTTCTCTCTCATCGATGTTTCTAACTCTTTATCCTTCTCCCTTCCTCTCTGTAAAAAGTCAATAAAATAAAAAAGAATTTATTTTTAAAAGCAAACAAATAAGTGAGCTTGTTTGGCCCCACGCGTTTCCCTTCAAGGACTAGCCTGCCTGGACCGGTGGAAACGGCGTGAGGAGACTTCCCACAAAAACCCGGGCCCCGACGGCGTCCCGGGGGAAACCCAGCCGAGATCCGAGGAAGAAGAGCCACCGACGGCTCACGGGCTGCCCCGGCTCGCGCTCCGAGCCGCGTCTCCTGATGCAAAAAGCAGACGAAGATGTTCCAAGAAAAAAACAGCCTCGGCCCCGTGTCCCTCCAGAACGTTCCAAACGCAAGGTTAGCAAAGCAAACCCAGGGATCCGTGGAAGGGCCCGACGGCGACCTCCCGGGGTCGAGCCCCGGCAGGAAGGCCGGTGCGGTGTGAAAATCAGTCAGCGTGGCTCACCACGTTCACACACAAAGGAAACCCCTTCCGATTATCTCGAAAACAGAGGCAGGAAAAAGCATTGCCCAAAACCCAACGTCCCGGCCTGACCAGAAAGCTCCCAGCAACTGGGAGCAGAAGGGCCCTTGGCCAGCCTGCGGAGGGCTCCAGGGCGCCGCCCACCCCCACGCCGGCACCAAATCCACAGACCGAGTGGTCCCCCGACGGCGGGAGCCAGGCAAGGACGTCAGCTCTCAGCACGTCTGGTCAGTGTGAGCCGGAGGGTCCAGCCAGCGAAACAAGGCAAAGGGGGTGAGGGTGGGGGAAGCTACAGACTGGCCCTAACCGGCTGGCTCAGGAGGTTGGAGCATTGCCCTGATACGCCAAGGTTGCGGGTTCGATCCCCAGCGTGGGACGTGCAGGAGGCAGCCGATCCGTGATTCTCTCTCATCATGGACGTTTTTCTCTCTCTCCCTCCCCCTTCCTCTCTGAAACCAATAAGAATACATTTAAAAGAAAAAGGCAGCCCTAGCCGGTGTGGCTCCGTGGATAGAGCGTCGGCCTGTGGACTGAAGGGTCCCAGGTTCGATTCCGATCAAGGCATGTACCTTGGTTGCGGGCACATCCCCAGTGGGAGGCATGCAGGAGGCAGCTGATCGTTGTTTCTCTCTCAGCGATGTTTCTAACTCTCTCTCCCTCTCCCTTCCTCTCTGTAAAACATCAATAAAAAATATTTTTTTTTTAAAAGAAAAAGGCAGCATTGGGACCTCTGGAGGTGATGGAGCTGCTCAGTGTCTTGGCTGTGGTGGTGGCCACAGGAGCCCCCAGGCGACAGGACCCCCCAGGTGGCAGCCCCCCAGGTGACAGCCCCCCCAGGCGACAGCCCCCCCAGGTGACAGCCCCCCAGGCGACAGCCCCCCCAGGCGACAGGACCCCCCCAGGCGACAGACCCCCAGGCGACAGGACCCCCCAGGCGACAGGACCCCCAGGCGACAGCCCCCCCAGGCTACAGGACTGTGTACTAATCCACAGGGTGGGGTACAGAGGAGCAGAGGGGATGCTGTCAGGCGCTGCACTGGCTCAGCACCAGTCCTGGGTGTGAGGTTGCGCTGTTGCCATGGGGACACGGGAGAGGACACACGGGCTATAGCAGCTCCATCCTTCAGGCCTGGCCGAGGTGCCTCCTGACAGCAGCCGCCCTTCCCCCCACCCCCACCGCCTGCGGTCACAGCGCGGCCACAGGTTTCCCACCTGGACACGGGCGCGGTGGCAGGTAGCAGGGAGCGCTGCGAGGCTGCAAGGTGGGGGGCACCCTGGGCCTCGGGGAGGGGGCTGGGGAGGAGCCTGGATGCAGAGCCCCGGGCCCCAGCGGCACTCACCTCTGCAGGTGGTCACGGTGCATCCGTGTCTGAGGACCTCGGTGAGGAGCAGAGGGGGGCCCACAGGGAGGCAGGGGAGGGTCTGCAGGGGGAGGCAGCAAAGGGGCCAGAGAAGCCAATTCCAGAGCTTTCCAAAGGCCCTACCCACCCCCCAGCCAGGGCTTAACCCTCCATCCCGCCATTAACCTCTCTCCGGGGACCAGAGCACTTTAACGCCATTTAGGGAAGCCCTCGGGGGCTCAGCAGAACTGCTGCCGGCAGCTCAAAGCCGGGCCTCCAGTCAGGCAGCCGCTCTCTGTCCAGCTGCCCGGGTCTGCCTGTCCCAGAGATCTCCCCCCAGCCGGAGGCCGGAGCCTGCCATCCAGGGCGGGGGGGGGGGGTGGGCCTGGGAGGGTGGCCTTGGCACCCTGAGGTCTGGCTGAGGCCCCTGGGGCCCCATTCACTGGCCTCCTGGCTGAGCTGCCTCTAATTCTCTTCGGCCCAAATTAAGGGGCCCCCAGTGGGCAGACCTAGACCCACATCCCCTTTCTGGCTGAGACACCCTGGCAATGGCTTAGCTCAGCCTCGACTTCCCTTTCTGCCAAATGGGTTTTACCGGCCCCTCGGGAGTGAAGGGATTGATGCCTGGACCACACCTGGCCTGGTGTGAGCCCCTGCCAGGCCCTGCCGGTGTGAGCCCGTGCCAGGTGTGGGCTGCAGGTGTGAGCAGAAGGCCTGACCCCCAGCGTCTGCGGCCACTCAGTACCCGGAGGTGGGGCTGCCAGACGAGAGAAGGGCAGTTGACTTTGTTTTTTGTTTTTTTTTTTTAATACATTTTATTGATTTTTTACAGAGGAAGGGAGAGGGAGAGAGAGTTAGAGAGTTAGAAACATCGATGAGAGAGAAACACCGATCAGCTGCCTCCTGCACACCTCCTACTGGGGATGTGCCCACAACCAAGGTACATGCCCTTGACCGGAATCGAACCTGGGGCCTTTCAGTCCTCAGGCCGACGCTCTAGCCACTGAGCCACACCGGTCAGGGCGGGCAGTTGACTTTGAATGTCAGATACATGACAACTTGTTCTTTAGCGTGAGTGTCCCGTATTCGCGTGGGACAGTCGTTGTTTACCGGAGACTCGAGTGTAACCGGGCTCTGGTTTTTATTTGCGAAACCTGGCGATCTGAAGGAGGGTGCCCCAGGGCAGGGGTGGGGTGGTTTTGGAAGCCCCGGTGGGAGGAGGCGGATGAACGTGTTCCGGGAAAAGCCGGACGCAGATCCATGAAGACGCTGTTGCCGTCACGCGTTTGAAAAGTTCCCGTGTATTCACACGGAGGGAGACAGCACCCAGATGCGGACGCCAGCGGGGCCCAGACAGGCGGGAGGCGGGAGGCGGGAGGCGGGAGGCGACAGACGCGCCAGGAGGGCGGGAGGGGCTCCCGGCTCACAGTGACTATTCTGGACCACGGGCCTGAGGACAGTTTTTATTTATTTCCCTTTTTAACGTTTCCCTACATTTTCAGTAAACATGTGTTGCTCGATGGAAAACATATTTAAAGCTATCACTTATACAGAGAAACGTCCCGAAATGGGAGCAGTAAATGGTTAAAGGGGCTTCGCGAATCCTCCTCCCGCTGGTGCAGGTCACAGAGCTCTCAGTGCAGGTGCGGGAACTGACAGCTCCCCGCTGTCCTTGTGAGGCGGGGGGGGGGGGGGGGGAGGAGGTGGGGTGCAGCCGCACACGAAGCCTAGCCCAGGCCCCAGGGGAGAGGGCTCCCCCCACCCCCAGCCCCTCCGCCCCTCCTGGCTGCCTTCCACTTTGTATCCTGTTCCCTTTCCTCCCTCCCTGTCAGCTGTCATTACTGACAGCTGTCCACACCCCCGTCTCTGCCTTCCTTCCAACCCTCCGAACGCCACGTGAAGGCTGTAGTTCACGTGGGCAGGCTCAGGTGGTCTGGGGGCTCAGGTGGTCTGGGGGTTCAGGTGGTCAGAGGGCTCAGGTGGTCTGGGGGCTCAGGTGGTCTGAGGGCTCAGGTGGTCTGGGGGCTCAGGTGGTCTGGGGGTTCAGGTGGTCTGGGGGTTCAGGTGGTCTGGGGGCTCAGATGGTCTGGGGGCTCAGGTGGTCTGGGGGCTCAGGTGGTCTGGGGGCTCAGATGGTCTGGGGGCTCAGGTGGTCTGAGGGCTCAGGTGGTCTGAGGGTTCAGGTGGTCTGAGGGCTCAGGTGGTCTGGGGGCTCAGGTGGTCTGAGGGCTCAGGTGGTCTGGGGGCTCAGGTGGTCTGGGGGCTCAGGTGGTTTGGGGGCTCAGGTGGTCTGGGGGCTCAGGTGGTCTGGGGGCTCAGGTGGTTTGGGGACTCAGGTGGTCTGAGGGCTCAGGTGGTTTGGGGACTCAGGTGGTCAGAGGGCTCAGGTGGTCTGGGGGCTCAGGTGGTCTGGGGGCTCAGGTGGTCTGGGGGCTCAGGGGCACAGGCTCAGGTGGTCTGAGGGCTCAGGTGGTCTGGGGGCTCAGGTGGTCTGGGGGCTCAGGTGGTCTGGGGGCTCAGTGGGCAGGCTGCGAATTCCGGCAGCCAGCTAGCGGGGTCACGGGGTCACGGGGTCACAGGAGGAGACAGCCAAGCATTAGCTGTGAGCAGAAAGGCCTTCGGGGGGAGCCATCGCTGTGGACCAGAGAGAAGAGGCCACGGGCAAGTCCTGGGAGAGCTGGTGGGGGGCACGCAGCAGGCTAGCGGAGCGGCGGGTGCGGGGACCCCACCCACACCCACTCTCTCCAGGAGGGGGCGTCTCGGCTGGGGAGGGCTGGGGGGTTGCATTCAGGTGATGCTGGCTGCCCCTCCTCCACGTTCGCTTGCATCCCAGGACCGGGGGGGGGGGGGGGGGGCGGTCAAAGAAGTGGCCGCTCAGATAGAACGAGAGACAATCGGCACAGGCAGAGAGCTTCCCCCTCCCGCTCCGGCCAGCCCTGGGTGCGGGCGGCTTTTAGCTGCTGTCTTGGTTTTAGAAAATAAAAAACAAAAACAGGGCATGGCTGCTGTGAAAGAATTTAAAAACAAAAACAAAACGGAGGGGCGTGGCCAGGCCGGCGTGGCTCCGAGGTTGGGCGTCGACCTAGGAACCGGGAGGTCAGAGTTTGGTTCCCGGTCAGGGCACACGCCCGGGTTACAGGCTCCATCCCCCGTGTGGGGCGTGCGGAGGCAGCCGGTCCGTGATTCTCTCTCATCATGGATGTCTCTCTCTCCCTCCCTCTCCTTCCTCTCTGAAGTCCATTAAATATACTTTACAGGAGAGGAGGAAGTAAACAGCAGAAGATGCCACACCCAGGTGAAGCCCAGGGCGGGTGCCCCCGGGCCCCTGGGTGCAAACTCACACCCACAGACGGCGCTGACCTGCAGCCCCGCGCTCAGCCCCGCACCGTCTGCCACTGGGACCCAGACAGGCGAGGGCGGGCAGAGGGAGCGGGCTACTTCCCGGCCGTCCCAGGGGCTCAGGGCTCCCCGCCCCTGGGACCCCGGCCACCCCTTGCCCGTAGCCTTGCCTCCGCCTCTGGCCTCCAGGGAACACTGGAGGCTGGGCAGGTTCCGGTTCAGCCTGGCTCCCTGCTGACCGAGCAGCCATTCTCCCTAACACGCCCCCCCGACCCCCCGTCCAGTGACTGGGGTGCGGCCACCATGCCCCCCAGACACCCCAGGGGGCCTGATCTCCAGCTTCTCTGGAGACCACTGCCAGGGTGGGCGCCACCCTCCCTGCGCTCCGGCCTCACCCTTTCTGCTTAGTCTCTGACCGGCCACCCTCCTCCCGCCCGGGGTCGGCCCCCCATCGGGGCTCCCAGCCCCCCACTGCACCTTCAGTGCCTGCGTGCCAGCGCCCACCCGTGCCGGGACTCCCCCCTTGCTTGCCCCTCGCTCACCTCTGTGCGGACAGCTTGCCCGGCGCGGTCAGCGGCCAGGCTGGCTGCGTGTGTGGTGCGCGTGGCGGGTGCATACGTGTGCGTGTGTGTGTGTCCGCCCCCATCGGCCCGCAAGCCCCGCCGCCGCTGCTGCAGCTGCTCCCCCTCCCCCCTCCCTGCCCCTCTCCGGCCTGTTCTCCTGACTGTCCCCCTCTGCACGGCTGCCCTTCCGCGGTCCCCCAGGACCGCCCGGTCCCCGCCCTCGGATCTTCGCAGAGCGAGCAGCCTTAGCCGCGCCGACCCCAGCACAGGGCAGGACGGTGCCCGAGGTCTGCCATCCCGGTAGCTCTCCCCTGGGCCTGGGGGTGACCACGCCGGGGCCACTTCGTGGAGGAGGGCCTGGGGCCCAACCTCCCGGTGGCTCCTCACTGTCCTGTCTCCCAGCCGTCCCCTGGTCACGCCAACGCCGCCTGCACGAGCCCGTGACCTGCTGCTCTGCCCGCGTGGCCCCCAGGGCCTGTTGCTCTAACCACTGCGCAACCCGCTCAGGCGGTGATGGCTCCGGTCTGCGCTGTTGCAGCACCCGCTCTGCCTGCCTGTCCCCGCCCACCCCACCCTCTGCCGCCGACTAATCTCCCGAAAACGCTGTTCAGAGTCACGCGTCGATTGCCTCACCGCCTAGCGTGGGCTGGGCTTGGCGTGACCAGCATCTGCGCGTTCAGTGAATCCCTTGGGACTCTGCACTGTTATCCCCAGAACCCCGGCTCCCTCCCAGAGCCCCAGCGAGAACCCCAGTTCCCATCTCACAGTGACATAGGAGCTGCCCGCTCCTACAATCTTTTGTGGTTTTTTTTAATATATTTTATTGATATTTCACAGAGAGGAAGGGAGAGGGATAGAGAGTCAGAAACATCGATGAGAGAGAAACATCGATCAGCTGCCCCCTGCACACCTCCCACTGAGGATGTGCCCACAACCAAGGTACATGCCCTTGACCGGAATCGAACCCGGGATCTTTCAGTCCGCAGGCCGACGCTCTATCCACTGAGCCAAACCGGTTTTGGCCGCTCCTATAATCTTGAGGCGCTTCTATCTCGGGCACATAACTCGGGAGGCCCCACCCCACACACAAACCAGAAGTGGCTTCCAGAAGCTGGTTGGCGCCCTGGCTGCCCCTCGTGGCCTCCTCGCCCCAGCTTGCTGCTCCAGCGGGGGTGGAGGGTGGGGGTGCGCTGGCCCCACCCTGCCCAGCCGGGCCCCCCCCCCCCCCGCCTCCATGAATCCAATGCCAGCACCGGGCTTGGCGTCCATTCAAAGATCCTCTTCGCAGGCGGGAGCCAAAGACCCAGAACAGAGGACCCGGACGCCCAGATCCTGCCGGCCCGGAGCGTGCTCAGCTCCTCCTCAACACGCAGCCGGGCACACACGGGGCACACTCGGCGAGGCCGCTCTGACTGCCCAGCCTCATCACACTGCATGCGAACACACGAAGGAACAGAACAGAACAGAACAGAACAGAGCAAGTCCGTCTCCTCCGCAGGAGAAGGGTCAGGGCTGGGCGGTCCAGCCCTCGGCTTCTGCAGAAAGAGAGGCCGCAGGGTGGCCGGCATCAGTCCCGGGACCCGAGGTCCCGGACAAGCTGGGAGGACGGAGAGAGAGCAGCCAGGGGCAGCCCCACGGACCACGGGACAGGCCTCAGGGGCCGGACATCCTGGGCATGTGTGCGGCCACCCCGAGGCCTCTCACCACCCCGTGTCCCCGGCCTGGGTCTCTCCTCCCACCCCTTTGCCCTCTGTGGGGCCACCCCTGGCCGAATCCATCCCCTTGGCCCCATTGTCTTCCGCGTGTCCTCTCTTTACCATCATCGAGCCGCCTCCTCGGCACGAGCCCTGGTGCATGCTGAGCATCAGCAACCTCTTCTCTGGGGAAAAACACACAATTATAAATTTCCCTGATACAGATTTTACAGATGCAACTTACAAATTATGATAAAGCCAGAGGCCCGTTGCACGAAGATTCATGCACGAATAGGCCTTCCTGCCCTGGCCCATTTGGCTCAGTGGATAGAGCGACGGCCTGTGGACTAAAGAGTCCCGGGTTCGATTCCGGTCAAGGGCACATGCTCAGGTTGCGGGCTCTATCCCCAGTGGGAGGCGTGCAGGAGGCAGCTGATCGATGCTTCCTTCTCATCATTGATGTTTCTCTCTCTCCCTTTCCCTTCCTCTCTGAAATCAATAAAGGTATATTTAAAAAAAAAAAAAAAAAAGAATAGGCCTTCCTTCCCCTGGCTTCGCTCCTGGCTGCTGGGGAGCCTGCAAGTCCTCGCTCCCTGCCACCGGGGACCCCGCCTGCAGTCTTCGCTCCTGGCTGGAGCGCCACTCCTGTAGCGCCCTCTGCCCCCCGCCTGCCCCCTCATAGCAGCGTCCCGCTCTGTGCCTGAGTATGCAAATTAACCCACCATCTTTGTTGGGTTAATTTGCATACTCACTCCTGATTGGCTTATGGGCGTCGCGGAGGTATGGTCAATTTGCATCTTTTTCTTTTGTTAGTGTATATACACGATGTTCTGTTCGTTACTGTAAACTCCATAAAACCCATCGATTCACAGAACGCTTTCGTTGACTTTTTTAGCCCCAACTCTTGGGTCAGGAGCCAACCTGCGTTTGCACCCAGTGAGTGAGCGTGGTTCTGAGGCGGACGTCGGGGGGCATGCTGTCACGTAACCTGAAATGAAAGGGAGACACGCAGAGGTACGTCAGCTTCACTTGCTCCTAAGGATGTGAGCGACTCCTTTGCGGAATCAGAGTTTTTTTGACCCTGAAAGAATCTTTCCCCAAATTTTGAGCCATCCACAGCAAAACAGCTCCAGGCATGACACGCTTCTAAGTTGTACCTGCTTCATGAACATCCTTTTCCGGCACTTTCTTAAGTCGGGACGATCAACAAAGCAAGAAGTCAAGCCGCGCCTTGCCGCGGTGGCCCATTCCTGTGGTGTAAATACTCCACCTGGGCCCGAACCCCCACCACACAGACACAATAGATGCGAGTCGCCCCAAGAACACGGTAAGAATGAAATGCAGTGAAGTCATTAGGAAAATATGAGATGTGAGCATTTGTCCGAATAGAACTTACTTCATTGCGACTTAGATCATCTCATTTTTAATAATCTCTGTGCCTGGAAACGTAGCCAGCAGCCCTCAAAAGCCAGGATGAGCCAGTCCAGCCCACCACTGCCAGCAGCATCCTGTCCCTCGCAAAAATCCTACTTATTCAGCATGGACAGATTTTTGCTGGGCATCGGCCACATGCCAGGCTGTGGTTAGAGGTTGGGCACACATCAGAGAAGGGGAGTGAGCGGGACCTGCCTTTGTGGGCTCCTGTCCCAGCGGGAGAGGACGCGGCACATCACAAACACAGGCCGGATCTTGTCTGCTAGAAGGTGACGGCGAAGGTGGAAGAGACAAAAGGGAAGTTGGGGTGCAGGCAGGGGCAGGGTGGGGGGAGCAAGGGAGGGGTCAGAGCAGCTTATTTGAAACGATGACATTTGAGGGAAGACTCAAAAGAAAAGGAGAAAACCGTGCAGCTCCCTCAGGAAGGAAGTTCCCGTTGGCGGCCACGGCCAGTGCAAAGGTCCTGGGGCAGCTCCGGGCCTGGTGTGTCTGAGGATCCGTGGAGGGTTCGTGTCCCTGGAGCCAAATGTGCAGGGAGCGGAGAGGACAGGAAGGAGAAGGGGATCGGGCATGTCACACGGGGCCTTGGTGCCTCTGCAGGGCTGTGAGCGAAGAGGTCTCGTCGCCTTTTTGCAGGTAAAGACCCCGAGGCCTGCAGTCTCGCAGGTGGCAGGTGGGAAAGTCAGGAGAAGCCTGAGCGGCGCTGGCTCCGACCATTCTGCACTCCCGCCTCTTCAGGGCAGCGGGGCTGCCGGGGCATCTAGCTCGTCCCCACAGCCCTGCTTGGCCAGATCTGAGGGTCCCTTGAGCCAAAACTCCTCGAAAGTCCACTCTTGTACCCGGTGGCTCTGGGGCCGGCGGGGGTGGGGGGTGGGGGGTGGAGTCTAGGCGGCGAGGCGGCCGAGGCTATCAGCGGGCTTGTGCGCGCACAAGGCCACACCTCAAACATGACCTTGCCCCGGACCCTCCTGACTTCCCGGCCACGGGACCCTGGTCATCTTGGCCAGAGCTGGACACCGACCACGGAAACCCATAGTGGCCTCTCCCTGACACAGAGGACGGGGTCCTGGGACCGCCGGCCGCCGTCGGGGCTCCGGTGGCTGAAGTGAGCCGGTCTTGGGGGTGGACCCAGAGGGAGGCCAGGACCAGAGAGGAGGGGACTGTCTAGAGGCCACTGCACAGACTTGGGGGGCAGGGCCTGCTTCCCCGGGGCCGGGCCTGCAGACCCACAGGCCCATGCAGGGTGGATGCTCAGGGGTGGGCAAACTTTTTGACTCGAGGGCCACCATGGGTTCTTAAACTGGACCGGAGGGCCGGAACAAAAGCATGGATGGAGTGTTTGTGTGAACTCATATAAATTCAAAGTAAAGGAGCGGAGGGGAGAGCAAGAGAACCGGATAGAACAGCCGGATCCGGCCCGCGGGCCGTAGTTTGCCCACGGCTGCGTAGTTACTCACAACGTTTGAACCAAAGGCCTCCCATTTGCGTTTTGCTCTGCAGACGGACAACAAGCCCCCGGGGATGCGTCGGGCTGACAGGCCGCGGGGAGATCCAATGAGGGTCCCCGCGAGGGCCTGCTCCTTGTCACAGCGGGTGGGAGTGTGGAGGAGCCGAGCCTCGTGGCTTCCACTACGGTGGCCCCGGAGGGGGGTTGCTGGTGGCTCTCTGTTCCGGGAGGCCCTGCCGCGCCCGGGGCCCGTCTGCGCTCTGGGCCAGGCGAGGAGGCTCGAGGCTCGAGGCCGGCTGGTTGGAGGTCTCTGGGAGAAGTTTCGAGAACGGCACCTCTGGGGAGACAAGAGATGGGGGACACCAGCTGGTTCTCCCAGGGACGGGTTCAGGGGGGCTCAGCTGCTGCCCAGGGACTGGTGGGCCTGGGCGCCCAGGACACTCCCTGCCTGTGGCCCTGGCACCGGCAGGCGTCCTCGGGCCCTGCTTCTCCCCTGGGAACACGGCCTCTGTCTGACGCGCTGAAATACAAGCAAGAAAAGTGAGGGCGCCCCGGGAGCTACACCACAGGCCCGCCTTTCTCCCGTCGGAGGAGCGCGCCCTGCCCGGTGCAGACCCCGGCTCTCCCGCAGGCCCCGCTTCCTCGCAGCCGCCTTCGGTTTGAAAGGCGACCTCCCTCCCCTCCGGCCGGATGTGCCACCTGAGGGAGGGCAGAGACAGGCATGTTGGCTATGGCAGGGCGGAGGTGGGGGCCTTCTCCCACCCAAGCCCTTTGCACGGGGGACCCCTCTGCCTTCTGCCCCCAGCACCCGCGCAATCAGCCCTCGCCTCCGTGGGGTTGACAGGGCGACCCTCCCTCACACCCCCAGTCTTCTCCGGGGTGGACATGTGATCCTCAAAGTGGCAGGTCCAGGCGCTCTGCTGTGGGGCTGGCGGGGCTGGGTTTAGGGCAGCCGTGGGCAAACTACGGCCCGCGGGCCGGATCCGGCTGTTCTATCCGGTTCTCTTGCTCTCCCCTCCGCTCCTTTACTTTGAATTTATATGAGTTCACACAAACACTCCATCCATGCTTTTGTTCCGGCCCTCCGGTCCAGTTTAAGAACCCATGGTGGCCCTCGAGTCAAAAAGTTTGCCCACCCCTGCCGTAGACCCATCACTGTCAAATGGCAGGCATGGGTACGCTGGCACAGGCCAGGTGGGCATCCGGGGACGCCGCGGAGCCGGGGTCTGCACCGGGCAGGGCGCGCTCCTCCGACGGGAGAAAGGCGGGCCTGTGGTGTAGCTCCCGGGGCGCCCTCACTTTTCTTGCTTGTATTTCAGTGCGTCAGACAGAGGCTGTGTTCCCAGGGGAGAAGCAGGGCCCGAGGACGCCTGCCGGTGCCAGGGCCACAGGCAGGGAGTGTCCTGGGTGCCCAGGCCCATCAGTCCCTGGGCAGCAGCTGAGCCCCCCTGAACCCGTCCCTGGGAGAACCAGCTGGTGTCCCCCGTCTCTTGTCTCCCCAGAGGTGCCGTTCTCGAAACTTCTCCCAGAGAGAAACCACGGGACCCAACTCTCCGGGGCCCTGGACGTGTTTGCCTTTGGGGCCCGTTCCTCCACTGACGGAAATGTTAACCATTAGCTTGTGGCTGCATTGGTACACAGGGGAACACGGTCTTACGTATTAAAAGGTTCTCTCCGACCTAAAGATGTTGTTGTTGCTGTTTCCTGACTTAAGACGAAATTGGAGCCCAGCTGGGCGTGGCTCAGGGGTTGAGCATCGACCTATGAACCAGGAGGTCACAGTTCCATTCCCGGTCAGGGCACAGGCCCGGGTTGTGGGCTCCACCCCCAGTGTGGGGCGTGCAGGAGGCAGCGGATGGATGGTTCTCTCTCCTCATTGATGTTTCTCTCTCTCTCCCTCTCCCTTCCTCTCTGACATCAAACGAAAAAAATAGATTTTAAAAGAAGAAGTGGCATATGTGGGGGAACCAGCTCCTCTCAGCGAACCCTGGTTTAGGGAAGAGAGTTCCGGCGGGGCCTCCCCGCCAGGCGCCCCTGGCCCTGATTCCTCGGTGAGCTGCTGGCTCTCTGGGGAAGCCTGCAGATACCGTGTGCTTCCTCTTGGCCCTTTGATAACAGCACACGGGGCTTTGCGATGCTCTTGACCCGAGATTTCCTGTAAAAACCTCAAATGGAAAGAAAGATGCGCTGCGCAGGCCTTCTCACCGGACGTGGCCGTGGGCGTGGCCGGGCGCTGAGCGGGGCCTGTGGGGACACCATGGCCTCAGCATTGAGGCAGCTCAGCCCTGCGTGTGCAGGGGCCTCCAGGGTCCAAAGTCGCTGTGGAGCCGGGAGAGCAGCAGCCAGCGGGAGGGGGTGGGGGGAGCCAGAGGCGGGGCGCACGGGGCTCCCTGCCCCCCCCGCCCCCCCCCCACCCCCCCGCCCTGCAGCGAGACCCGAGACCCGCACTTTGCCCGGCTTAGACCTCCCGCTCCAGGAGCGCCGCCCTGGCAGGCCTGCCGCCGCCCGCCGAGGGGAGCCCTCCCCCTAGGGGCGGACGGAGCGAGTGCAGGCGCCGGGCGTCCCAGCCCGCGGCCTGGGCCCGGGACTGAGCAGGTGAAGCCGTGGCCAGGGCCCCGGATCGGAAGGGGATTCCTCGGGGGTCCCCAGGGACCATCCTAGGACGTGACCCTCCGGAAGAAGCTGGGAGGGGGACTTCTTGGGCAAACCTGGGGGATCTCTCCAGAGGTGGGGCACCCACACATCGCTCTCCGGATCGGGAGGGCGGAGCGAGGGGAGGACTGGGTGACCACGCCAAGGACCTGGTCACGAGGTGGGGGTGGGGTTCGCCGGGGCCGGGGCCTGAACACGGGGGCGGGGGCGACGTGGCGCGGCGGCCAGACTCCGTTCCGGAAGTGGCCAAAGCCGCCCGATACAGACGACATGGAATTTGGGGGTGTCTGGGACTTCACCACTCCCCACCCCACCCCACCCCCCGGCCCCGCAGGGCAGGGCAGGCTGAGCTGTGCTCATGCTGGGCCCTCCCGGCCGCCATCCCACGGTCACCGGATCCCTAAGCACCCCCTCGATCGCCCCTCGATCCTGCAGGGACCCCCCCACCCCGTGTCCTGCGGGCCTCGCCGCGCTCCCGCCCCAGGGGATCGATCGGCTGGCGACGCTCGGCCTCGGCTCCGGGCCTCCGCCCCCTCCCCCGCTCGCGCTGGCAGGACGCGGCCTCCAAGCAGCGTCCTCGCGGTTCCGGGCCGAAGCCAGACTCGGCTCCCGACCAGCCGGGGAGGCGGGGACGCACCGGCCCTTCCGATCGCGCCTGCCCCGCCGCTCCAGGCCTGGGGCGGGGAAGGAGAGCGAGCCAGCGCCCCCCGCCACCTCCGCACCCCCCTTCCCCCGCCGCCAAACACCCCGCGGGCGCGCGTAACCCCCGCTGCGCCGCAGGACCGGGAGGGGGGCGCTGGGCTGGGGTGCGGGTGGGGGTGGCGGTCGCGCTTCGGCCGCCAACCTCTGCGGGCTCCGCCGCGGTTTCATTTCGCGCTCGGGTTTGCTGGCGGCTCTCGGCCGAGAAGGAAGAAAGCGATGGCCCTGTGTGTGGGCTCCGCTGGGCTGGGGGCACAACAGGGGCACCCGAGAGCCACGCGCAGGGCGGGCAGCGGACGCCCGCGGGGAGACCCTGGGCAAACGCACCCCAAATGGAAACCACACCGCACGCGGAGGCCGTGTGAGCGCGCCGCGGCGGCGGGAGCGGCTCCAGCGCCCACAGGGAAACATGGATCCCGGGGGCGCCCATCTCCCGGCAGCGGGGACCCCGCGACGGAGCGGGGCGGGGCCTTCTCTGGGCAGGCCTGGGCGGGGGGGGGGGGGGGCGCTGCCCTGACGTTGGGAGGGGGTGGGCCAGCCGACGTCGTCGAACACTGACTGGTCCCGCTTGGGCGCCCGCGACCCCCGCGTGCCGCAATGCGGAGGCGCGGCCCGGCGGCGGCGGCGGCGTGGCCCCAAGAATTGCCCCAAACCTGCCAAGGGGCCAAGGCCTGAGGGCGCGCCAGGCCCGGCGCCCCACCTCAGCACTCTGCCCGGCCCGCCCCCCCCGGAGCCCCAGATCCACCCCGAGGACCCGCCTCGGAGGGACTGCGGGGCGTCAGGGGCTTCTCCACCCGAAGGAAAGCCGACCCTTCGCGGGTGGGCGGCGTGACAAAGAGCAGAAACTCGGGGCACAGAGGGCGGAGGGGCGCCCTTAGGAACAAAGGAGTTTGGGGCTCCCACACCACCGCCCCGCTCTTCTTCCCTAACCCTCCCCCTCCGCCCCCAGGCCAGTCGCACTGCGTCAGCTCCCCTAAAGCCAACGCGAAAAAGGGCACATTCCCTCGGCCAGAGCTCAAGTGGCAGGCAGGCCCTCCACCAGAACAAAGGGGAGACAGGGCTCTGGCGAAGGGGGGGGCCGGGAGGGGTTGGAGTCGTGGCTCCTCAATGCTCCCGCCGCTCCTGAAATCACGTCCGGGCGAGAAAGCCACCCCAACGGGAGAGCGCTCCAGCCGGGACAGGCCCGGCAGTCAGGGCGCTTCCGCCCGCAGAGCCAGCCAGCGGGGCGGCGGGGCACCTCCATGCGGAGCGCCAGGCAGCAAACGGCGTCTGCGAAGTCCCCTCCCGCGGGGTCAGCCCCTGTGGGACCGGACTCTCCGCGGCCAGCCTCGGCTCACGGTCATTAGGAAGCCGGGGCTCCAGGGCCCTCTCCTCCCTCCGCCAGAGCGCGCCGCGCTCCGGGGCCCCTGAGGCCCCTGGGGGCCCCAGTCCGAGGTGGCGCCCACAAGTCTCTGTCCCTCAGCGGAACCCAGGGGCACGGGCCGACCCTGGCCGGGAGGGGCCGTGTCAGGTGTGCGGACTCAGGCCCCGCTCCCGGCTCCCCGCGGGGCACAGGACGTCCCGGATCAGAGGCAGGGGCCCCAGCTGGAGGCTCTGGGAATCCCGGCTTCGGGCGCCACTCGCCTGCGGCTCCTCCGAGGGGCCGAGCCAGGGGCGGGATGGCAGGGGAGGCCCCGCGGGAGGTTCCCTTGGAGGGCCCGCGGGCGTCAGGGGAGCTTCCAGGGCGCTCAGGCCCCCTCCCCGGCCAGCTTCCTCCCCGCGGCCCTCCGTGCTCCCGGACCCAGCCCCGCCCCACGCCCGGCCGCCGGCAGGTGACGGGTGGTCTAGGCCGGGCCTCCCAGGGTTCTGGCCTCGCCCCAACTCGCCCACCCTCCAGAGGAATACACAACCGCGGGGCAGCGGGGAGCCGGCGGCCGCTGGTGCGTTTCGTCCTCCCCCCTCCCCCGCCCCGAGTCGCGGCGGACAGGCCAGGAGCCTGAGTGGCACCGGACTCCCCTGCTTCTGGGGAGCTTTGGGTCGTTGCCCCGGACAGTCCTGGGGAGCCCAGCGGCTTCTCCCTCCGCGGCACGGGCGGCGGCTCCAGAAAAGGTCCGCGTCCCGGCCCGCGGAAGCCGCCCTGCCTCCCAGCTCGGCAGCAGGCCCAGCCCGGCTCCTGCGCACACCCGCCGTCGGGGAACCGGGTGCCACCGCGTGGCCCCCGAAGTCCGAAGCGCCAGCCCCGGCGGCAGAGCTCACAGCCTCGACCGCGGAGTCCGACTCCCCAGACGGCGCGGCGGCCGCTCCCCCTCCCCGGCGCCCCCCCCCCACCCGGACGCCACGGAAACAACCACTGGAAACAGAACTTCCAGGGGGTTTTCTAACGAGGGGCCGGCAGAGTGTCGGGAATATCCGCCCCGCCCCGGGCGCGGCCCCTGCAGGACGAGGGCGCTGCAGACTCCGCAGGTGACTGCGCACTGACAGCGCTCCCCGCTCCTCCCCTCGGACCCTTCCCCTTCCCGGGGGGAGATGTCCCACGCGAGAGCTTCTAGCCCTGGACGAGTGTGCGGGAAAAGCCCAAACACAGCAGGAAGACACAAGTGTCTCCCCTGTGTCCCCACCTTCAATAACAGCCGAGGGCCACCCACCCCGTCCCCAGGACTGCAGCCGGGTCGCCCCCACCTCGCCAGACCAGCCGTCACCCCACCCCACCCCCACCCCGGGGAATCTCGGGTTTGCGCCTGGAGCTCTCCAGAGAGCAGAGGCTGCAGGCCGAGCCCCTGTCCACGCCCAGGACCCCCAAGAGGGGAGCCACGCTGGTCGCCTTAGGCAGCCGCGCAGCAGCCGGAGCCGCCGCGGGAGCCGCGAGGCGGCGGTGAAATGGTGGCGAGTCCACATGTGCGTTCTTACACACCAGGCCGCCTCCAGGCTTCTCCCGGATTCCTGGGAGAATGCGAGCCCCGCACACGCTTTGGGGGTTCGCTTCTGCACCCCACCCCTTCCCAGCGCAGCGGAGCCCCTGAGCAGTCCCCACCCAGCACTCCAGGCCGCGTGAGGGCGGAGCAGAGACCCGGATGGCGCTTCGCCCGCCCCCCCTCTGGTTCCACTCTGCTCGGCTCCTGCTTTCTCTTCTCCGTGGACGCGCAGCCAAGGCATTGCGCAAGCTTCCTGTTCCAGGTCCTTCAAGGGCCCAGCGCGGCCTGCGGACACCCCCGGCCCGGCGCGCCCCTGCCCCTCCCACTCCGGCCGCCTGGCCCTGTCCCCGGGTCCCTTCGCTCCCCACCCCGACCCGACCGAGCTCACAGCCCGCGGTGGCGCCCTCGGGAGGCCGCGTGGGGCGCAGCAGCTCCCCCAGCCGGACCGCTGTCTGGCGGCTGGAGGTGCTAAACTTCACACTTCGGGGCTCCTCGGCTTCCTGGGGAAGGCCTTGGCGGGGCTGCCTGTCCCGCACCAGGCGACGCGAATTCCTGACGAAGGCTTGGCTCCGGGTCCATTCCATTTCCAACCCCCCCACTCCGCCCCGTTTCGTGCGGCCCCATCTGCCCCTGTGCAGCCTCAGCCCCTTCTCACCGCTCTCGCTCCCTCTCTCGATGCCTCTCCCTGGGACCCTACCGAGTCCTCCCCCCGCACCCCCGTCCAGCGGACCTGGCCGTCACGGCGCCCCCTCCCGTCCTCCCGCCTCTGGTCCTGCTGGGGGCAGGGCGGGCGATGCTGTTGGGACGTAGACATCCTGTCCCTACGCCCAGGAAAGGCCTCAGGTAAATAGGAAGCCGATCAAGTCGGTGCGATCGGGCTCAGAGCCCCTTGGGGAAGGTTCTTGCGCGCCCGGCCGCGGCTGGCTGCTCCTGGGCACCCTCCCGGTCCCTTCTCCGCGCTCTCCCCGCGATCCTGTGCACCCGACCCTCTCCTCTCTGCGCCCTTTCTCTTCTCTTCCTCGCCAACCTAAACGCTCAGAGCTTCGCGGGGCGGGGTGGCGAGGCACGCGGGGTGCCCTCCCCAGCTGCCCCGCCCCATTCTGCCCTTTTGCACATGACGCAATTCGATGCAACTGGAAACGGTGAGGGACGCTTTGGTGGTCCCCAGCAGGGGTCCCCGGGCGCTGCACACTGAGAACCAGAGGTGAGGGGGTGGCCACAGCGCCGGGCGGAAGGCGGGGGTCGCGCGGAGACCGTCCGGGCCCTGTCACGCTTTCCACCCCACCGCGCCCTCGGCCGACACACCTCTCCTGACCCGTCCCGCTCCCTCCCTGCAGCCTCCTTCGCCCAGGCTGGAGGCTCCCTCCCTCCGCACCTCCCGGGCGCCCTCCTCCTCGCGGCCCCCTCCCGCGTCCTTCCTCCTCCCCCTTGGCGCCCGGGACCCGGGCTCCGGTAGGCCGGGCTGCGCCAATCCCGGCCGCGGCCCGCCCCCTGACGCCGCGCTCGGCCCGCGAGGCCCCGCCCGCTGACGCCGGATTTGCATGAGTTCTTGTGCAGCCGCGGCCCGGGCTCAGTGTCTGAGCGAGCAGAGCCGGGAGCCAGGCGGGCGCGGGCAGCGGCGGGCGACGGGGCTGTGCGGGGCTAGCGGCGGCGGCGGCGGCGGCAGCGCGGGCAGCGGGGGCGCCTGCGCCGGGGCGACCGCGGGGCGCCGGCGGGAGCCAGCAGTGTCTGCAGCGGCGCCGGCCACCCGCGCCCCGGCGCGCTCCGGCTCGGCCATGGAGCTGCCAGCTGTTGGCGAGCACGTCTTCGCGGTGGAGAGCATCGAGAAGAAGCGGATCCGCAAGGTAGGGCGGCGCGGGGGCGGCGGCGAGGCGGCGGGGGAGCGGCGGCCGGAGCAGCCCGCGAGGAGGCGGGGAGGGGGTGGGGAGGCTGCGGGCCGGGGCCGGGGATCCCGCGGAAGCTGAGGGAGTGTGTCTCTCCCCCCGCAGGGCAGAGTGGAGTATCTGGTGAAATGGAGAGGCTGGTCCCCCAAGTAAGTAGCGGCGGAGGGGCGGGGGAGCCGGGTCCGCGGCGCGGGGCTCCGGGGCTCGGGACCCGCCGGGCTGGTGGGGTGGGGGGGGAGCGGGCGGGAGGCGGGGTGGAGGTGGGAGGAGGGAGGAGGGGGTGGGGAGGTCGGTGGCAGGCACTGGGGAAGCCGAGCCGCCGAGCCCGGCGCCCCGTGTTGTGCTCCGCTCTCCGGGAAATGCCATCACTAATTTATGCGCTAAAAGGAGCCGGAGGAGCCGGAGAGGCGCGGGCCGAGCCGGGGAGGCCGGCGGAGGGAGGGCGGGCGCAGGCACTGGCTGATGTGCAGCAGAAAATGGCTCCTTTCCCCTTTCCCTCCACCGAACGGCTCCATATTGCAAAACCAAAAAAAAAAAAAAAAAAAAATTAAAAAGCGACGAAAATGCAATTGTGTGCCTCCTCCCTCCTGGTGGTGCGGGGAGGGGGAGGCAGCCCGTGCTGGGCGCTGCCGCGGCCGGGCTTTCGGTGGGGGTTTCTCCTCTTTTTAATTTAAAATGCGAAGGCACCGGATGGAGACAGCCGCGCAGGCACGCACACACACACTCACACACACAGGCAGATTTTTGTGTGGCTGAGTATTTGGGGGGGTGCTTGCCCGTGACAGCGGGCTGCAGGGCCCCGAGGGGGTGTGGGGAGCCGCTGGGCGGCCCGGCGATAGGATTAGGGGTCAAATGGAGAACGCCTGAAGTCCTCGCGGGGGGCGGGGGCGGGGGCGGCCGGAGGGGACGGCGACTTTGCATTCGGGCTGCTTTGCACGCAGGGTTCCTGGTGAGCGAGTGGCCGTGGAACATGTCGCGGTGACATGCTTAAAATTCTTGACAACTGCTGGAGGAACGCTAGTTTCATTTTCCTCACCCCTCCCCTTCCTGCCCTGCGTGTTTATTTTGACTTGGGGGGGGGAGTATCGGGGCGCGTCAGGCCTGCAGAAACCCACCCTCCGGCCCACATCCCCAGCTGAGGAGCCTCCGGTGCAGGAGGACAGAGCGGGGCCTTATGTCATTCCCACCTGGAGGCCGCGGCGCTGGCTCGGTGTGTTTTTTTTGTTTTTTGTGGGTTTTTTTTTTTTTTTTACGCCATGTCCCCTCCCTTTTCCCTTGCAAGATATAACACGTGGGAACCGGAGGAGAACATCCTGGACCCCCGGCTGCTGATCGCCTTCCAGAACAGGTGAGCGTCCCCCAGCAGCCGCCCGCAGCGGGGGGCCGGGTGTGGGAACCGGGGAGAGGGCCACGCAGCAAGGAGTGTGTGTGTGGGGGGGGGAGCCGGGAGGGGCCCGCGGGAGCCCCCTCCCCCAGGCGGGTCGGAAGGCACGGCTGCGGCCTCGGCTTCTCCAACCACCGTCCTTGGCGGTTGCTGCAGCCGGGAGGTGGGGGCGGGGCGGGGCCAGAGAAGGCGAGGCTTGTGTTTTGGGGGGAACTGCGGGAAGGGCGAGTGCGGGTGGCCCTACGGCCGCCCCGAGAACTCGGAGCCGCGCCTGGTCCCGCGAGGGCCCCCTCCTGGCCCCACCTCGGAGCCCCACCCCCAGGACCTAGGTGTTGCTTCGCTGCAGCCACGGGGCTGCCTGGGCCGGCGCGTCGTGGGGCAGCTCGGAGGGAGCTGGCACGGCGAAGCGGCCGGACGTCACGGAGCCGAACTTAACCTGTTGGGGGCCGGAGGGAAGTTGACCAGACCCTCAGCCCCCACCCTCGGCCCAGGGAGCTTGGGCGAGGGGGAGGGTCAGGTTCTGGCTGGCAGTGGGCGCTCTTCATACCCCGCTCTGGGCTCCTTGGTGGGTGAGCCTGGCCCAGAGGGTGCGGGTGCGGGTGCTGCCTGGCGGCGGAGGGGTGGTGGAGGGCGCCGGCTCATCCCCGCGCACACAGATGCCTGTCATGCCGCCGCAGCTGCTGCAGCTGGATTCCCCGCCGGTGGCTGCGGTTCTCCGTTTCGGGGAGGACCGAAGGGGGAAGGGCTGGCGAGGAGGGAGGAGCGGCAGGGGCCCCGGGAGCGCCGCCACTCCGCTGCCTTCCATCCCCCTTCCCTCTTTTTTATTTTGCATTATTTCCTGTGGTGGGTTGGGCGCTAGAACGTAAACTCTAGACCCTCGGAGTGAGCCCCCAGCGGGGAACTTGCCCTCCGCGACGCAGGGGGGCGCGGAGCAGGGATCCGGCCGGGCTCCACCTGGGAGCGCGCGCCCTGTAACCATGTCAGCGGCTGATGCCATGTTGCGTAATGGGTCCCCGGAGAATTAGGAGACGGGCTGTTGCAATGTCATGCAACTTCGGAGTCAGGCCGAGCGGGGGCTCCCGGGCTTGGCGGAACTCCCCGGGGTGAGCCCACCCGCCCAAGGTGCCCAGGGCCGCGGGAGAACAGGTTTCTGGCCCGGAAATGAGCTCCTCCTTGGGCCGAGGCTGGAGAGGCGCCCCCTTCTTCCACGGAGGACGGGGCAGTGCTGGAAAAACCCGCCCCCCGGCCTGGGGTCACCCTAGGCCACGCCGCAGGCGGAATCCAGGCAACTCTTTGTGACCCCGCCGTCGCGCGTGGACTTGATCAATTTGGAAATTGAGGGGGCCGGGCTCGGCGAGGGGCGGGGCTTGGGTCCCCGCCTCGCCCCGCCCCGCCCCTCCGCCCCGGCCGCTTGCGAGCGGGTTCACCTGGCGGCTGGGAACCTGGCGGGCCCTGGCCTCCTCCCGGCCTCCGCCCCGGCCCCTAATTGGCTCACTTGCCGCCGTGCAAACGAGGTCGCAGCCCCTCCAGCGGGTTAGCGCCCGGCCTCCAGGAAACCGGCCCTCCCTTCCGCGCCGAGCTCGTTCTCTGAATCCTAATGAGGTCATTAGCGCCCCGCGCTCTGCAGGGAGGGACGTGGTCCTCACACTCCTGCTTTTGGGCCTCGTTTGCATCCCTGGACCCCGTGCCCACTCCGCTCTGCGCACAGGGCCACCGGCCTAAGGCTTGTGGGCGGCAGTGCCAGCGACCCAGCCCCGCACTGCCATCTCCCCCGCCGGGAGGCAGGGCTGTGGGGGGCGGCAGTTCAGGGGGGGACCTCAGAGGTGGGGGCGCTTCTCAGGTGGAGGCCCCCTTGGGCAGGGAGGTCCCTGCAGTGGAAAGTGGGGCTCTGGGACCCGGCTGGCGCCCAGCTGGCTGCAGGGGCGACCTTTTGCCTTAAGCTCCGATCCCTCTGGGTCTAGGGGCGGCCCTGCTGCTGGGGGAGGTGGGGGGGGCGCCCCCGCAGGTTGGAGGGGAGGTGAGCGGAGGCTCAGCGCCGCCCTCTGTTCCGCCCTCAGGGAGAGGCAGGAGCAGCTGATGGGATATCGTAAGAGAGGCCCGAAGCCTAAGCCGCTGGTGGTGCAGGTGAGACCGCCCCTGAGTCTTTCCCTTTAAGTTGCCACCTGAGCTGCTTCCAGGCCGGGGCGGGGGGAGGGGGGAGGGGGAGGGCGGTGTTTCCTCCTGGGCACCCCATTCTCTCCCTGCCTGCCTGACCTTTCACGCCCCTCCCTGGTAACTGCCCACCGGGTGGGGGCTGGGATGCTCCCGATGCCGGAGGCCGGTCTTCTCCCTCCGCTCACCTCGCCCTCCGCCCGCCCCGTCCCCCAGGTGCCTACCTTTGCCAGGCGCTCCAACGTGCTGAGCGGACTCCAGGACTCCTCCACGGACAGCCGCAGCGCCAAGCTGGACCTGGGCGCCCAGGGCAAGGGCCAGGGGCACCAGTACGAGCTCAACAGCAAGAAGCATCACCAGTACCAGCCGCACAGCAAGGAGCGGGCGGGCAAGCCCCCGCCGCCGGGCAAGAGCAGCAAGTACTACTACCAGCTCAACAGCAAGAAGCACCACCCCTACCAGCCCGACCCCAAGATGTACGACCTGCAGTACCAGGGCGGCCACAAGGAGGCGCCCAGCCCCACCTGCCCGGACCTGGGGGCCAAGAGCCACGCGCCAGACAAGTGGGCCCACGGGGCGGGGGCCAAGAGCTACCTGGGAGCCGTGAAGCCTGTGGCCGGCGCCGCCGGGGCTGCGGGCAAGGGCTCTGAGAAGGCTCCCCCCAACGGCATGACACCAGCCCCCAAGGAGGCGGTGACGGGCAACGGGATCGGGGGCAAGATGAAGATCGTCAAGAACAAGAACAAGAACGGGCGCATCGTGATCGTGATGAGCAAGTACATGGAGAACGGCATGCAGGCGGTGAAGATCAAGTCCGGGGAGGCGGCGGAGGGCGAGGCGCGCGCCCCCAGCCACAAGAAGCGCGCCTCCGAGGAGCGCCACCCCCCACCGGACAGGACTTTCAAAAAGGCGGCGGCGGCGGGCGCCGAGGAGAAGAAGGTGCAAGCTCCCTTTAAGAGGCGGGAGGAGGAGGCCCCCGGCCCCGGCGACCCGCAGCCGCAGGACTCCGGGTCCCGCAAGCTCTCCCCGACCAAGGAGGCCTTTGGCGAGCAGCCGCTGCAGCTCACCACCAAGCCCGACCTGCTGGCCTGGGACTCCGCCCGGAGCGCGCACGCGCCCTCCCACCACCACCACCACCACCACCATCACCACCACCACCACGCGGTGGGCCTCAACCTCTCCCACGCGCGCAAGCGCTGCCTCTCCGAGACCCACGGCGAACGGGAGCCCTGCAAGAAGCGGCTGACGGCGCGCAGCATCAGCACCCCCACCTGCCTGGGGGGGAGCCCGGCAGCCGAGCGCCCCGCCGACGCGCCCCCGGCCGCGCTCCCGCAGCCCGAGGTCATACTGCTGGACTCCGACCTGGACGAGCCCATAGACTTGCGCTGCGTCAAGACGCGCGGCGAGGCCGGGGCGCTGCCTGGCGGCCTCCGAGTGAAGCCCGAGGCGCCTGCGGCCGCGGCGGTGGCGGCGGCGGCTGCGCCGGGGACGGCGGCCGAGAAGCCCCCTGCCGAGGCCCAGGACGAGCCCGAGGAGCCGCTGAGTGAGTTCAAGCCCTTCTTCGGGAATATAATTATCACCGACGTCACCGCGAACTGCCTCACCGTCACTTTCAAGGAGTATGTGACGGTGTAGCGCAAGGGGCAGCTCCGACGGCTGCTGCGCCGGCTCAGCGCCGGGGGCGGCGGCGACTCCTCTCTCCACTTCAAGGGGAGCCAGGCCGGCCCCCAGCTCCAGGGACGCCCAAAGCCGCAGCAACGCGCCCCTCTGTATCCAGCTGTGGGGTCCTGGCTGGGACTCGGGGTGCCCGGCCCGGCTGCCTCCGTGGGAACTGGCGCCGTGCGCGCGCGCTGCGCGCGGAGCCTGCGGGTCTGGCCCCCCCTCCCCGCGGACCCCAGGACCCCCGGCAGCCAGCCGGGCCTCGGAGGCATAGTATTATATTTTAACCTGCTAATGTGTCCAGTGCAGACTCCACTCCCGTTTGTACGTGGTGTTATTATGGAAATGTATTGTTTGAGCTCCGAAGGCCCGGCCACCCCGTGGGGCTGATATATCTATATTTATTTGTAGGTATTTATATATTGAATATGAAAGCCTAGATTTATGGAGTTCTCTAGATCCTGGCATATTCTCCATCACACAGACCACCTTCTGTTGGCCCTTCTCCCGTGCTCAGCATCCCGGTTGCCTCACGTCCTCCCCTTCCAGGAACTGCCATATCGGTGACCTTGGTATATATTTTTTGATACCGTACACATGGATGTGTTGTTTCTATGTGCAAAAAGAAAAGAAAAAGTTTGTTAAAAGGCTAAATGAGCTCTCTAGACTAAACTGCTGCTACTAGAAATGTCTAAACTATAAGCTTCCGATCATTACCTGCTTGAATGTACATATTAAATGGAGATGTTGAAGGTGCCTCTCGCTGTCCGAGGTGAGCGCAGCCAGCCGGACGTCGGAAGCCCGGAGGCGCCTGGACCCCCTCCCCACCCCACTTCCTCCTCGGGTGTCAGGGAGGAAGCGTGAAATCCTAGCGAAGCCAAGTGGCCTGGTTTCCAGGGCAGAGGCGCCAGCAGCGGGAGTGACCTAGCGCCCCGGAAGGGAAGTCCGTGGAGAGGCAGTGCAAAGGAGCGGGGAATTCCTGAGGGGGTGCTCCTCCTGGGGACCCAGGGAACTGCGTCCGGGGGTGAGCGAGCCCGCAGAGACCTGGGCGGGGCTGGCCCCCACCCAGAGCCCTACCAGCCAGGCACCTGCTGATCTTTGCCCCCACCCTCCCGAGGCGCAACACACCCAGGTGCTGGCCTGGTGGGGCCGGTGTTCTAGTCGCCCTCGCCTGGTTGGGCAGGTTCCGCGGGGAGGAGACCCTCCCGCCCTCTCCAGCCTCCCTCGCTGGCATCGCCGGCCCCGCCCCACCCAGAACGCCGGCGAGGCTTTCTCTGCCAGGCTCGCTCCCCCGGAAACCCCAGGGGAGGCACTGCTGGGCGTCCCCCCTGGGCCAGACAGGGGGCTTCGTGGGAGGTGGATGGGGATGGGGAGAAGTGAGAGCCGGGCCCGCTCACCCCACTTCCTTAGCCAGGACATGGGGGCCCCCAGCTCACCCATCTTGCTTTGGATGGCAGGGCTGGGCACTCGCTGACCCCGGGCGGTAAGGGGTTAAGGACCCAGAGGGGACGTGGGGAGTGGGCCGGACTCTGAGGCGCAGCTCCCCAGCTGGAAGCGGCACCCGGAATGCAGGGCGGAGGCAGCTTTCTGCAGACTCAGCAGTCTCCCTGGGGGGCGGGGGGCACCACAGCCCCGGCCTGCCCTCCTGGGACCCACCGAGCGGGGGGCCCAAGCCCGTGCAGGGCGCCAGGGCGGAAGAGGTCACCGTGATTCCGAATGGGTGGGGGGAGGTGGCCCCGGGGAGAGCTGGAGGCCGGGAGGCCTGAATGCGGACAGTGTGGCCAGTGTTGGCTGCAGGCCACCAGCGACCGGGTGGGGGAGGGGAGCCAGCGGGGGAGGGGAGGGAGGGAGGGAAGGAAAGTTCTAAGAAAAAAAAACCGTTGAGAGTTTCTGGTCCGGCTTTTGTGAATTGTCCCTCCCCCTCCTCCCCCCAGCCCCTGGCGAGTTAAACACGCCCCTCCCCCTCCATGTATGAATGCCCTTTGCCACCCTGGGAGCCGAGGGAGGGCCATCCTGGCGCTTCTGGCAGGCTGCCCACGCACCAGCATCGGGCCTGCTCCTCGCAGGCTGGCACACAAAGGCGCATGCCAGGCAGGGACTCGGCTCCCTGTTTTTCTGGCGGAGAAGTGAAACGTGGGGAGTGGGAAAGGGAGCCCCTGGCTCAGGTCGCACAGTGGGTGACTTGGGGATGAGCCCTACCCCCTGGGGCGCCCCTCAGGCCCAGTGGGTGGCCTCTGCCAGGCTGAGCTGGGGAAGGGGAGGCAGGGGTGGCACTGCCACCGGCAGGAAGGAACGGCCCTACCCCTGGGGGAGACGTGGCCTGCAGGCTGCCCGGGGCCTGGAAACTGGGCTGGGTGATGGACCTGCTGGGGTGGGGGTTCAGCGAGGGCCCAGGAGGAGCCTCGAGGCCTGGCCAGGGGCAGAGGCAAATGGCAGGTCGCCAGGAGCTGCAGGGTGCCCAGCCTGGTGCCGGACCCAAGGGGGCCCCAGGGTGCCGTGCGCTGAGCTCCGCGGACATGCTGGGCACCATCGAGCACCTGGTCCCGTCAGACCCCTAGGCTCCCTGCGGGGCAGAGTCGGGGGTTCTGGTGGCAGACAGCTTGTCCGGGGTGTGGCCACTGCCCGGCTCTGTGCGGATGCCAGGACCAAACTGGGGAGAAGGTGCAGCGGGCAGGAGAGGGGGTGCAGCCCGGCAAGAGAGGGGGTGCAGCCCGGCAGGAGAGGGGGTGCAGCCTGGCAGGAGAGGGGGTGCAGCCGGCAGAAGAGGGGGTGCAGCCGGCAGGAGAGGGAGTGCAGCCCGGCAGGAGAGGGGGTGCAGCCCGGCAGGAGAGGGGGTGCAGCCGGCAGAAGAGGGGGTGCAGCCGGCAGGAGAGGGGGTGCAGCCGGCAGGAGAGGGGTGCAGCCGGCAGGGGGGGTGCAGCCAGCAGGAGAGGGGGTGCAGCCCAAGAGGGGAGAAGGTTCAAGGACTAAATGACGGGCCCCACACGTGCAGTTACCCTCACGACGCTGGGGGTGTTGGCGGCGCTGGACGCTGACCTGAAGGTGACTACGCTTTAAGGTGGGCGTGGGCCGCGCCTCTGACCCGACCTGCACGCCGGAGTCAGGGGAGACCAGATGGGTCCCTCCGTCCACGGGCCCATCGTGGGCTCCTGAATTCAGGCACCTCCCCACCCCTGCCCCCCAAATAGCACCTTCTAGAACGCTCAGGAGGGCGGAACAGACGTGGTTGGCGTGCCCACCTGCCCTCGCCACAGCCCTGCCCCTGCCCAGGGGTCAGCTCCTCCTCAGCGAGGCCCACCGGCCAGGAGGGAGCCTGGGCGCCTCGGGAGCCCCTGCCTGCACCCCGGGCTGTTCACTTACTTAGTTCTTGTTACCAACGCACATGGAAGGTCCCTGTCGGATCCAAGGCCTTCGAGTGGCTCCTGGCTCAGAGTCTCAGGGTGACATGAGGTGGAGACAGACATGATGTGGGGACTCTACACGGACTGCCAGCGCCCGCCCGCCACCCTGGAGGACCCAGCGGGCACCCCCGCCATGGGCACCCCGTGCAAGGGTTCCCCGTTGACCTGGGGCCGTGTCCTCTGAGTCACGGAGGGTGACACGGAGACAGGAGGGAGGCAGTCACGGAGGGTGACACGGAGACAGGAGGGAGGCAGTCACGGAGGGTGACACGGAGACAGGAGGGAGGCAGTCATGGAGGGTGACACGGAGACAGGAGGGAGGCAGTCACGGAGGGTGACACGGAGACAGGAGGGAGGCAGTCACGGAGGGTGACACGGAGACAGGAGGGAGGCAGGACGAGCCCACGTGTCTCCCGGGGGTCCGTGCGGCCCGCTGCTCGTCTGAGAAGGCGCAGGCCCCGAAGAGGAAATAGGACCGAAGGTGGTTCCGCTTGGACACAGCGACCGCTCCCCGTGGCCGAGGTTCAGAGCCGCCGCCCCGCGCGCTCCGCTCTGCCTCTGCCATGGCCAACAGCAGCCGGCGAGGATGCGCGCCCACTCCCCGGGCGCTTCGGGGCTGCCCCCCCCCCCCCCACGGATGGGAACGTGAAGTGCGGGCCGCAGCCACCTGTCCCAGGTCAGCATGCATTGCCAGGGCAACAGGCAGGGTTCGGTGGCCTTGTCTCCAGGCCGTGCTCACCTCCAGCATCCTCTGGGTCCCTCGGAGGCCAGCTCGGCCGTCCCCTCTCTGAGGCTGTTCTAGGGTCAGGGTCAGGGTCAGGGTCAGGGTTAGGGGTTAGGGGTTAGGGGTTAGGGGTTAGGGTTAGGGGTTAGGGTTAGGGTTAGGGTTAGGGGTTAGGGGTTAGGGTTAGGGTTAGGGGTTAGGGTTAGGGGTTAGGGGTTAGGGTTAGGGTTAGAGTAGGGTTAGGGGTTAGGGGTTAGGGTTAGGGTTAGGGTAGGGTTAGGGGTTAGGGGTTAGGGGTTAGGGGTTAGGGTTAGAGTTAGGGTTAGGGTAGGGTTAGGGGTTAGGAGTTAGGGTCAGGGTCAGGGGTTAGGGTTAGGGGTTAGGAGGTGGGGTTAGGGGTTAGGGTCAGGGTCAGGATCAGGGTTAGGGGTTAGGGTTAGGGTCAGGGTCAGGGTCAAGGGTTAGGGGTTAGGGGTTGGGGTTAGGGGTTAGGAGTTAGGGTTAGGGTTAGGGTCAGGGTCAGGGTAGGGTCAGACGAGGCAGCCTTCACCAGGCCGCTGTGTCTGGAGCCACAGTGTTCAGGCTCCCGCCCCAGCGCCTTGCCAAGCAGCACGCACGGAGGCTGGGCCGCGGCTCTCCGGCTAGACGGGCCTTGAGCGCCAGGAAGGCGAGGGGCATGTTACCCCAAGAGCTAGTGCACGGCTCAGAGCTAAATGCCTTGGAGTCAGGTAGTGTGTGCATGTGTGTGTGCGTGCGTGTGTGTGTATGTGTGTGTGTGTGTGACGGGGGTGGGGGACCGCTTGGGCAGTAACGCTGATTCCTGCACGACAACCTTTAACAGCATCCACTGACCCAGCAAGGGCGTTGCTCCTGCTCAGCCGGCCGGGGCTCAGTCCTCAGGCCCTGAGGCTACAGAGTGGAGGCCCGGACCATCCTCCCCGCCGGCCGCGGCCTCGCAGACAGCACACTCACACACCCAGCTGCCCTGGGGTCCGCCGCCCCGGCCCCTCACCGGATGGATCCGTGAGTCTCAGGAGACTCCAGTTCATTAGTGGCCGTTGAATTCAGGGAAACAGACCCTCAGGATAATCCTGGAGTGGGTTCCCGGCAGGCGCACGCTCTCGCTCCCGTAGTCAGCCGGTGGCGTGTGGGATGTCGCTGCTGACAGCGCGGCCGCCATCTCATCCTGTCGTATGTAGTGTAACGTGAGGTTCAGGATGGCAGAGGTGTGGGCCCGTGACCACACACACACACACACACACACACACACACACTTTCAGCGCCAAGCGGAGGACCAGCACACACCATCTTTCACTTTCGTGTGTGCGCTTTCTGTGGGCTGCGGGGGGAGGCCTGACAGCGAGAGCTCGCCGTGTGCCTGTGACTCCGGCTTCGTTTAACCGATTCTCTGCAGGTTCTCAGGTCGAGGCAGGGGCAGAGCCGGTGTTACCAGGGGATGTCCAAGGTGCATGTGCCCCCGAGTGCATGTGAGTGCGTGCCTGTGCACACGTGTGCATGCACCTGCATACATGTGTCTGTGCATGCATGTGCTGTGTGCATGTGCGTTCATGATACATGTGTGTGCACGTGCACATTTGGGGCTGCGGGAGGCACAGCGGCGCGGCCACGCTGGCAGGCTCGCTCTCCCTGCCGCGGGAGTGCAGGCTCCTCTCAAACGCGCCTGGAGCTTGAACTGCCAACAAGGGGCTCGGACTCCTTCCAACCTGCTCCAGGTGTAACGTAACCCCTGGATTTCCGCCCTTTCCTGTTTCATCTGAGGAATTCTCCGCTAATGCCACGGTATCTGGTTTCTCATTGTTTCTCTGGGCTGCAGACAGCCCCTTGGGGTGGGCTCTGGAAAGGTGTGCCTCCGGGCGCTGCCCCCACATGACAGGGCGCCCGCACCCCAGCCCCCCGGCCTCTTCAAAGGGCTGCGCTGCTGTGGGAGCAACATGAGCCTGACACCCTGGGGAAGGGAGCAAACACCTCGCGCGGAGCAGAGAAGGAACGGCCTTGGGTGGTCGGTGTGCACAGCGGAAGCGGGGAGCACGGGACAGGCCGCGAGCTCCCCTGTAACATAACGCGGGTCCGACGGGGCAGGGTGGTGGCGCGGCCTCCAGGCGGGCCAGGGGCACGGAGGGGCCAGGCTGGGCGGGCGGAAGAGGCCTGGCTGCTCCAGATGCAGCCGGGGACCGTCTCTGTCCTCTGGCTCGGAGGGAGGTGCCGTTAGGAAATCATGTGCAGGGGGCGGGGGGGGGGGGAGCGTGGGGCCTGGTCCGCAGGAGCCCTGGGGAGGAGCGGAAGCGAGCATCCTTATGGCCGTTTCCTGCTTTGCTCTCCTTGTTCTGACGCCCTCCCCGCCCAGGCCGGCTCAGAGGACACCCAGGCTCCGCTCAGCCCCGCGTCCTCCCCCTGGCTCCTCTCCTGGCCGGGGAATTATTTATGTTTGCAAATTGCTTTAGACTCACATGAGTTATTCCTCTCGCCTGCCCACAGGCCTAGGGATGGGAGCGAGTCCCGGAGCCAGTGAGCTGAGGAACCCAGGGCCGCCGGGGAGCCGCGCTGAGGCGGGATCCGGGGTCCTGGGGTTCGGTCCTGCTCCGCCAATGCTGCGCCCCGACTTCCCCTCCTGGGCTCCTTACCTGCAGAACAAGAGGGCTGGGGGCCTGTGAGCTCCCTGGGGCCTCGTGCGTGGCCTGATGTCCCCTGGGCCTGTGAGACCCCATGAGGCCCAGAGGCGTGTGGCGCCAGCCTCCCCCTGCTCCCCGCCGCCCCCCGCCCACCCTCGGTTCCTCAGTGCCGTTGTCCGGGATGAACACAGAGCTCGCAGGGACCGGCAGGGCGGAAAGTCCCTGGGGCCGGGCCAGAAACACACAGTCACCCCCAACAGTCACCCCCACACGAGGTCCTGGGGCCCTGCAGGCGGGGGGATAGGCTGGCCTGCGGGCAGGAGGAGGTAGGCCGGAGCAGAGGCCTCAGGGTGTTTTGTCGTTAAACCTCCCCGGGGTATTTTCCATGATTCTCAGAGAAAGTGGAAGGAAGGAGGCGAGACAGAGAGAGGAACATCGATGTGAGGGACAGCGGTTTGTTGCCTCCCACGGGAGCCCCCACCAGGGCCAGGGATCGAGGTTGCAACCGAGGTACGTGCCCTTGACCTGCATTGAACCCGGGACCCTTCAGTCGGCAGGCCGACGCTCTATCCACCGAGCCAAACCGGCAGGGCTGCTTCAAGTCCCTCACTCGACCAGTGGAGAAACTGAGTCCCCAAAAGACCGAAGCCAAGGTCAAGGTAGATTACCCATCATGCTCTGCCCACACGTGGGCATGTGCCTTCCCAGGAGCCGAGCTCGCCCAGTGCACCTGCTGTAAAACCGGGTTGATTAATAGGAACGATGCGAACGTAACCCCAAGTTCAAAGCCACAGCCGCGAGTGATGGGCCGGAGTGCTGAGGGCCATGGTCTGGCTACTGTTCTCCGGACTGTGGTTTGGGGCCCAACCCGGAGAGGAGACCGGAGGGTCTGGGCGCCGTCCAACCAGTGACCGCCACGCGCAGACAGAGGCTGCTGTGGGCTCGGCTCCCGAGGTGGCGAGAGACCTGCCAACCTCAGAGCAGGAGCTGGCCGGGCCTTGGCGGAAAGACGGGATTAGCTCATCCCTGGCCAAACCACAGCGCACCTCAGCCCTGGGCCCGGAGGGGTGTGGGGGCTGTGCGCTGTGCCGTGGGGGAGGACTGTGGGTGGGCAGAGGGCCGCTGGGGGTGGGAGGGCTTCCCTGCAGGACGCCCCTTCCTCCGACGCCTGCCCTTCTCCTGGGCCCGGAGTGCAAGACCTCACCTGAGTCCATTTGATGCCTCGAAGGTCTAGGCCGCAGGTGTCCTCAAACTCCGGCCCGCGGGCCACATGCGGCCCGCCGAGGACATTGATCCGGCCCGCCGGGTGCCGCTGCCTGTCCTGCTTAGCAGCCGACTCGTCCCAGGCCCGCAGTGCACATAGGAATTTGTTCATAGTTTTTTTTTTTAAACTATAGTCCAGCCCTCCAACGGTCTGAGGGACAGGGAACTGGCCCCCTGTTTAAAACGTTTGAGGACCCCTGCTAGGGCTCTCAGCAAACTCTCATCACCTGGCGGTGGGTCCAGGCGGTACTCCTCCCGTTTTGGTATTTTGGCGAGAGGATGAGGAAGGGTGAGGCAGCAGCAGGAGGAAGGGGAGCCGGAGAGAAGCGGAGACAGAGAGGCACACACAGGGAAGGAGAGCAAAAGGCCCAGGACAAAGAAATGGAGAAACACCAGCCCGTGTGGCTCAGTGGGTGAGCGTCGACCTATGAACCAGGAGGTCAGGGTTCAATTCCCGATCAGGGCACAGGCCCGGGTTGCGGGCTCCATCCCCAGGGGGGGCGTGCAGGAGGCAGCCGATCCATGATTCTCTCTCATCATGGATGTTTCTCTCTCTCTCTCTCCCGCTCCCTTCCTCTCTGAAACCCATTTAAAAAACCCACATTTTTTTTAAAAAAAAAGAAATGGAAATTATTAGAACTGAGAGAGGTGGAGAGGAGCAGATGCGGAGAACGATCAGACAGATAAGGTTGAGAACCGCTAGCAGGGTCGCCTAAGACCATCGGAAAACACAGATATTCACATTACGATTCATTAACAGTAGCAAAACTACAGTTGTGAAGTAGCAACGAAAATAATTTTATGGTTGGGGGGGTCACCGCCACATGAGGAACTGTATTAAAGGGTCGCGGCCTTAGGAAGGTTCAGAACCACTGGGTAAGGGGGTACAGAAGCCCCCCGAGGCTGGGAGAAGCCGAGCGACTCAAACACCAGGTCAGCAGGGATCAAGGTTAAGGACACCATCAGGACAGACTGCCACGTGCCCCCCGCTGTGGTGCCTGGGGGACCCTGCTCCACGGCACACGGAGGACCGGGTGCATTCCTCCGGCTTGAGGACCAGAGGGCGAGGCCCTGTGCCCGCTCACAGGGGACTCCGAAGGCAGGACACCGAGGGAGAGCAGCTCACCCCTGGGTTTGGCTCTGGGACAGGAAAATAAAAAACCCAACGAGTGGCCCTAACCGGTTTGGCTCAGTGGATAGAGCGTCGGCCTGCGGACTGAAAGGTCCCAGGTTCGATTCCGGTCAAGGGCATGTACCTTGGTTGCGGGCACATCTCCAGTGGGAGGTGTGCAGGAGGCAGCTGATGGATGTTTCTCTCCCATCCATGTTTCTGACTCTCTATCCCTCTCCCTTCCTCTCTGTAAAAAATCAATAAAAAAATAAATAAATAAAAAATAAAAAACCCAACGAGTGGCCGAGGCGGTCCCTTCTTACCAGGTACGTCTCCGAAGCGTCCCCTTCTGAGAGAGGCGTTCCCCGAGCAGTGACCCCATCTCCGCACCCCGAGATGCAGGAAACTATTGCCTTGTTTCCGTGGCCGCCCTCCCCGCGCGGACTGGGGGCGCCACGAGAGCAAGTCTTTGTCTGGCTCCTTGGTCCCAGAGCATGGCTCACCAGAGCTGTTCGTTTCGCGTTTTTAAAAAAATACATTTTCGCCAAAACCGGTGTGGCTCAGTGGATAGAGCGTCGGCCTGCGGACTGAAGGGTCCCGGGTTCGATTCCGGTCAAGGGCATGTACCTTGGTTGCGGGCACATCCCCAGTGGGGAGTGTGCAGGAGGCAGCTGATCGATGTTTCTCTCTCATCGATGTTTCTGGCTCTCTATCCCTTTCCCTTCCTCTCTGTAAAAAATCAATAAAATATATATTAAAAAAAAATACGTTTTCATTGATTTTTAGAGAGAGGGGAAGGGAGAGGGAGCGAGATGGAAACATCGATGAGAGAGGAACATCAAGGACCGGCTGCCCCCTGCTGGCCCCCTGTTGGGGATCGAGCCCCCAGGCCGGGCATGTGCCTTGACCGGGGATCCAACCAGCGACCTCTGGGTTCCGGGGTCCACGCTCAACCTCGGAGCCACGCCGCCGGCCACCAAAGCTATTTGTTGAAGGAACGGAGGGAGGGAGGGAGGGAGGGAGGGGGAGGGGGCCTCAGTTTCCTCGCTAGTGAAGTGGAGGCAGGGACTCCTGAGGCAGGGACGGGCCTTGGGTGGCTCCGTGTCCCGGGATCGAGTTTGCCTGGAAGAGGCAGGAAGGAGCTGTGACTGATCACAGGACTGGCCCAGGGCGGTCCCCGCCGGCACCTTCCTGCTGGGAAGTCCTGCAATTGGCCTGGCCCCCTGGGCATGCTGTCAGGGAAGAGTGGACGATGGGAAGGGGTGAATTATTTTGTCATGATATTTTTTTTTTTTTACTGTCATGATTTTTTTTTTAATTTTTTTAAATTGATTTCAGAGAGGAAGGCAGAGGGAAAGAGATAGAAATATCAATGATGAGAGAGAATCGTGGACCGGCTGCCTCCTGCACGCCCCTATTGGGGGATCCATCCCACAACCCGGGCCTGTGCCTTTGACTGGAATGGAACCCGGGACCCTTCCATCCACAGGCCGACGCTCTATCCACTGAGCCACACCGGCCGGGGCTGTCACGATTGTTTTGTTCTGGGTTCTTTGTGGAGGGTCTGGACGTGGTTTCCTTCGGTCCTGTGAGCAGGAATGGCACTAGCGGAGTCCTCCCGCTCTGCCTCCAGGCCTGACATCCAGGGGGCTGACGGCCAGGCCTGGGTCCAGGCCAGAGATGCCGGGGCCCCAGCGATGCCTAGTCCCATCCAGAGACCCCCAGACGCCCTCCTCCTGCTGACCCTGGTCTCCCCATCCTGACCGCAGAACCCACTGGATGCGAGTCACCTCTCCACTTGCCTCCGGTGACAGTGACAGGAAGGCCAGCCGAGTGCAGGCGGGACACGCTGCCCGGCCGGCTGGGCCATGAGTGCAAAGTGGGTGAGTGAGCGGCGACCTCTGGCCTCTAGGTCACCTTGGGCAGCTCCGTTTCTCCCGGGTGCGTATGACCTGGGCCTGGCTTCTGTGCCCTGGAGAGCCGGCAGGGCGGGTGCCGACGGCTCCCCAGAGGCGACTGGGGCACCCCAAATGGAGCTGGTCCCTTCTCCAACCTGATTAGGCCCAAGGAGATCTGAAACCCAAGAGGCAGGAAGTAGCTGCCGGGGCAAAGGCTCCCGCCCGTCCAGGGACCCTGCTTCCCCCCGTCCAGGGACCCTGCTTCCCCGCGACCCTGCACAGAGGTCTACGCACACACGGGCCTTGCAGGCAGCTGCTCCGTGTCGCCCGCGCCTCGGGGGCCGGCGTGGGAAGTGCCCTGGCGAGTGGGCCGCTGACGGAGGAGGACCTGCCTGTGACCCGATAGGAGTGGCCGGCGGCCGGGCCTATAAATAACGCTGCCAAGGGCCCTTCCCCAAGCGCCTGGGACCTGCAGGCGCCGGGCTCGCTGTCAGCTCTCCCGGAGCCAGAATCACCGGGCCTTCCCAGCCCCGAGGTCCCCGTCTCCCCACGGCCCGCAGCCCCGCAGCTGCCCAGAAAGGAACGTGGGTGGGAAGGAGCCCCCCGGGGGGTGTCCGCCACCCTGCAGTCACTGTGTCTCCCGCCCCGGCCTGGCCGCTGCTCTCGCGGACCTGAATGTCTGCAGGCGGGGCCAGCGTCTCCGTTGCCATCCCCCCCAGCGGAGGGCCTGCAGCAAGGCCCGGGAAATGAGTATTGCGTGCATGGCTGTTTCCAAGGGTGTGAGTCCCTGATGCTCTCTTTCCCCCCAACGTGAAAATCAGGGGATCCTGCTCGCCCCCCACTGCTCCAGGCCGTGGCTTCTCAGGAACTGTCCCAGGCACCCCACGTTGGCTCATGGGAGCGGAAGGCATCTTCTGTTTCCTCTGCGGGTCTCTCTGATGATCATTTTTTTAAATATCGTTATTGGTTTCAGAGAGGAAGGGAGAGGGAGAGAGAGAGAGAGAGAAAAGCATCAAAGATGAGAGAGAAATCATCCATCGCTGCCTCCTGCACACCCCCCTGCCCCCCAGGGACGGAGCCCGCAACCTGGGCCTGTGCCCTGACCCGGTGCTGTGACCTCCTGGTTCCCAGCGACGCTCAACCACTGAGCCACACTGGCCGGGCTCTTTGTCCGATACGTTCCGTCATGAGCTTGAGTTAAGGAGAGATGCCGGTACCCAGGACCTCCTGTGCCATAACGCACAGTGACAGACGGGAGAACCCTGCACGCCTCCTCTCCCAGCCGCCCGATGCCTGCGGGGGGGCGACCGCCACCATCCCCGGGGAACGGGTGCTCCCGGAGGTCAGGGGCCTGGCTCCCGGAGGTCACGGCTGCTGAGGGCGGAGCTGGGGCCGGGGTCCAGGTTGCTGGGCCCCCACCCGGCGCCACATGCCGCCACCCCGGGGTTTTGGGGTGGGTGTCCCGCCGGAAGGCCCCTCCGCAGGAGTGTCACCGGGACCCCAGCGGCCACGCTCAGAGGCACCACCTGTGACCTGAAGTAACCCCACCCGGGGAGCAGCTCCTGGGACTGTAGAGTCACCACAAGGACGGAGCTGGGCGGGCCCGGAGGGACTCCAGCCCAGCACCGCGTGCCCGGGCGGACCCGTGACGCCTGGGCCCACACTGCAGCCGCCACACGTCAGGACCTCGAGGGAGCCGCCACGTGGGCCCGGCTCCAGGCCGGCTGGGCCAGACGCTCGGCTTGCTACCCTCGGGGCCCCCTCCGTCCGGGCTCGGCCCTCTGGACGCCCCAGGCTCACTTGACTCTAAGTAGCCCCTGAAAGAGGGGTCCGCGCGCTGGTTCCCACGTGTGCACCGCAGACCCGGCGTAAACTCCCCCTCACGCCTGCATCGCTCCGCAGCCTCTCCGCAGCCCTGAGCTGGCCAGGGCGTCCACTCACCATCGCCCCTCCTGGGGCTCCACCTCCATGGCTCTCCATCCAGTCCAGCCTCTCCGCAGCCCTGAGCTGGCCAGGATGTCCACTCACCATCGCCCCTCCTGGGCTCCACCTCCATGGCTCCTCCATCCAGTCCGGCCTCTCCGCAGCCTCCTGCTGGGCTGCTGGCTCTCAGACTCCCAAACCAGAAGCCCAGGTCGGCCAGGCAGCTTGCCTCCGGCCTTACCTGCAGCCCCAGCCCCCGTCAGCCTGGCACCTGCTCCGGGCGGCTCCTCACATGCCCCTGCTGGCACTGACCAGAGCGGTACGTTACGTGAGGTGTGGCCTTCCTGTGGCTGTGTCTTCCCCCGCGTGAAGCTCAGGAGAACAGAGTTCAGCTGTTTCATCCTGACCCGGAGCACTGGGCTTGGCCAGCACGGGGAGTGCCCAGGAAATCTTTGTTGGATGAATACGTGGCAGGTGGATGGGCGGATGGGTGGGCGAGTGGATGGGTGGGTGGGTGGGTGGGTGGATGGGTGGGTGGGTGGGTGGATGGGTGGATGGGTGGATGAGTGGATGGATGAATGGGTGAATGGATGGGTGGGTGAATGGATGGGTGGGTGGATGGATGGATTGATGGATGAGTGGATGGATGGGTGGATGGATGGGTGGGTGGATGGATGGATTGATGGATGAGTGGATGGATGGGTGGGTGGATGGGTGAGTGAGTGGATGGGTGGGTGAGTGGATGGGTGGGTGGGTGGATGGGTGGGTGGATGAGTGGATGATGGGTGGGTGGATGGATGGGTAGATGGGTGGGTGGATGGGTGGATGGATGGGTGGGTGGATGGATGGGTGGGTGGATGGATGGATTGATGGGTGGGTGATGGATGGGTGGGTGGATGGGTGAGTGAGTGGATGGGTGGGCAAGTGGATGGGTGGGTGGGTGGATGGATGGGTGGGTGGATGGGTGAGTGGGTGGGTGAGTGGGTGGGTGGGTGGATGGATGGGTGGGTGGATGGATGGATTGATGGGTGGGTGATGGATGGGTGGGTGGATGGGTGAGTGAGTGGATGGGTGGGCAAGTGGATGGGTGGGTGGGTGGATGGATGGGTGGATGGGTGGGTGGATGGATGGGTGGATGGGTGGGTGGATGGATGGGTGGGTGGATGGGTGGGTGGGTGAGTGGGTGGGTGAGTGGGTGGGTGGGTGAGTGGATGGGTGGGTGGATGGGTGAGGTGGGTGGGTGAGTGGATGGGAGGGTGGATGGGTGGGTGGATGGATGGATGGGTGGATGGGTGGGTGGATGGGTGAGGTGGGTGGGTGAGTGGATGGGAGGGTGGATGGGTGGGTGGATGGATGGGTGGGTGATGGATGGGAGGGTGGATGGGTGGGGTGGGTGGGTGAGTGGATGGGAGGGTGGATGGGTGGGTGGATGGATGGGTGGGTGATGGATGGGTGAGTGGGTGGATGGGGTGGGTGGGTGAGTGGATGGAGGGTGGATGGGTGGGTGGATGGATGGGTGGGTGATGGATGGGTGGGTGGATGGGTGAGTGAATGGATTGGTGGGTGGGTGAGTGAATGGGTGAGTGAATGGATGGGTGGGTGGGTGGGTGAGTGGATGGGTGGGTGGATGGATGGGTGGGTGGGTGAGTGGATGGGTGGGTGGGTGAGTGGATGGGTGGGTGGGTGAGTGGATGGGTGAGTGAATGGATGGGTGGGTGGGTGAGTGGATGGGTGGGTGGATGGATGGGTGGGTGATGGATGGGTGAGTGAATGGATGGATGGGTGGATGGATGTGTGAGTGGATGGGTGGGTGGATGGATGGGTGAGTGAATGGATGGATGGGTGAGTGAATGGATGGATGGGTGGGTGAATGGATGGATGGGTGAGTGAATGGATGGATGGGTGAGTGAATGGATGGATGGGTGGGTGGATGGGTACTGAGAAATGACTGGAAATTTGTCTAGGATGCCAGAGGACCTGACGCTGACTGATGCCCACTGTGGGACAGTGAGGCCAAGAGGGGCCCAGGCAGGCGCACTGATTCTTCCCGCCTCCCTGCCCCGCCTTCAATCTCTCTGGCCACCACTCAGGAAGCTCCTGGGATTCTGCCCCAGGAGGCTGCCCGCACCCAGCCGCCGGGTTCACGGGAACCGCGGGCAGTTGGTGAATGGTGCTCGTTGGATAACATGGGGTTAGGACACTGACCCTCCACGCAGTTGAAAATCGAGTTTTAGCTCTCGACTCCCCTGAAACTGAAGTTGTCCCTGGGTGCCTGTGGGGAATTGGCTCCAGGACCACCACCCCCCAAAACCCAAATCTGCGGGTGCTCAAGTCCCCTGTAAAAATGGCCCAGCCCAATGCGTACATCAGGCCTCTGCACCCGCAGCCTCCCAGCCACAGATCGACAACGTGCAGGCGTTCGCGGAGGAGAATCTGTGACCCGTTGTTCAAGGCCCAGCTGGACCCTGTCCCTCTGCTCTTCGGATTTTGCCCCTTCGTCCTTTGCCTGCTGCTTCGAAAAAGGTTTTAGGAGCACCCCAGTAAGGAGGGGGGGGTGATGAGCAGACGGGAGGGGTCCCCATGGGCTTCCAGAGGAGCACAATCGGGGTCGATGTCTCATTTTATCCTGGGATTCCCCCAGAAGGAGAGGAGGTGGTGGGGAGAGGAGGAGGGTTTATCCTTGGAGACACGTTTCCCGTGGCGGCTGCCTCCACCCATGGCACGTGGGACTTCACAGGCCCCCGGGGCACCAGGCAGACGTGATGTGCACTGGAGGCAGCTTTCCCATGACGGTGGCAAGGAGGCCCGTGGGCACGGATGTGGGAATAAAGGCTCTCTCCCCACTACTGAGCGCCAGGCACTTCCGTGTCACGTCAGGGCCCTGCCAAGGCCCCGCTGCACGGACTGGACCCTGAGGCCTGGGGCCCAGTGCCCGGCCATGCTTCTGTGTCCTTTGTCCCCTGAAGGTGGCGTCCCCAGCTGTCACTCAGGCTACCCTTCTACCAAAGCAGGAATCCGCCCCATGATTGCCCAGGGCCTGGCGGGGGGGGGGGGGGGGGGGCGGGCAGGCAGGTGTCCCGGCGCCCAGCCCTGGCCACTCCAGGGCCAGCTAACTAGCCTCTGCTCCTCCAGAACCACTCTGGAACCCAGCTTCCTGCAGCCTCCTCCCTTTTCATGGCGGGGTGGCGGGGGGGGGGGGGGGGGGGCGTGCAGGCTCCAAGTGCTCAGAGCTCTGGGGACACAGCCTTAGCAGGAGGCTCCCCCTCCCGCTAGGCTCTGTACCCCCTCCCCCAACACCTTCGGAAGGGAGACAGCCAATACCCTGCATGGGGGGGAGTGGCCAGCACCCCTTCCCTTGTTCTCGCCATCCCGCCCCTTTCCTTAAGCCTGTCCACCTGGCCTAGAAGGAATCCCAAGCTATTTGGGGGGGGGGGGAGCAGGTGGGGGAGGGGAGGTGCTCCAGGGTCGGGGAGTCTGTTCCCCCTGCTCTCCAGGTGGGGAGGGTGCGCACCACGCCGCCAGCACTGCCTGCGGGTGCTGACTGCCCTCACCTTCACCCCTAAAGAGCGAGATGGAGATGGGGAGGGGGCGAGGCGGGGGGGGGGGGGAAGGAGCTCACAGCCCCCAGCTCGGTCCAGCACCGGGCCTGCCTGTCTGCCCTCCCGCCCCCCCGCCCCCCCCCCCCCCCCGCCTCAGCGTTCGGCCGTCCCCCCCCTCCCTCCCCCAGTGGCTGCCACAGCGAAGCCCCACATAGCGGTGAGCCACTCCCCACCTGACTCGGGCGCAGCCCCATGGCCACGCGCCATCCCTGCCTCGGGGGGTCAGTTGGCGCAACCGGTGGCCCCAGGCCGGGTGGGACCAGAGCAGAGCTGGCCGTGCCTCTAGAGCGCTGTCACCCACCACCCACCGGCCCCGGCCGGGGGAGGGGCGCTCTCCCTTTCTTGGGGCGACCTGGTGAATTGCTGGGAATCTTTGAAGCTCCCCTTTGCAGCTGGGGCGCAGGGCGGGCGGCTGTGGTGCCACCAGGGCGCAGCTCTGGCCTCTCCGCAGCCACTGGATTGTGGGGCTCAGCTCAGTGTCCCCACCCGCCGGGAAGCGCCCCCAGGGCAGCCGCCCTCCCGGAGGTGCGCACAGGGCGGGCAGGGGAAGCTCCGTGCGGGTCCTCGCGCCCGGAGCGGAACTTCCAAACGCAGGTTTTGAGATGAGGGGGAGGCCCCCCCAGACGCGGGCTCCTGTCCCTTTGCCACCGTCCCTCAGGGGCAGCCGAGGCCGCGAGCCTCACCCACTGGGGAGCCAGCTGCCTGCCGGGGAAGCTTGGGAAATGGGCGAAGTGGTCAGACTGGTTTCTGGAGCCCGGCTCGGAATCCACGCGGGCAGGCAGGCATGGGGGGGCGGGGAGGCACTGAACCCCACCAACGCGCTGGAGAGGCCACCCTGTAAGACTTAATTTTAGACCCTCCAAGGCCACCCTGTGGGTTGGGGTGCAGAGGGCGGCAGGCATTGCGGTGGGAAAACCCAGGTTTGGGCGGTGAGCAAGGCCGCTCCACCCTCCCCGCCGTCCCCTCCAGCCCTGGCCCCCGTCCGGCAGCGGCTGGAGGACCAGGAGGAAGGACTCCATCCGCCAGGAGCCCAGCTTTGATCTTGGTTTTGGAAGAAACAGGGGAGGAGTGTGCACAGCAGCCGCAGGCTCTGCGAGTGACCTTGTGAATGACCTTGCACCAGACAACGCCCGCCCCAGCCTCAGTTTCTGAATCTACCCCGCTCCCCCGCGCTCCTGGGGTCTGGGGGCCTGGGGCATGGGGACCCACTTAAACGGAAGGATTGTGCCAGAGCCCGTGGCAATGGGCTCGCCGGGGTTGAGAAGTGGGGACCCCACCCACCCCAGACTTCGGGGAGCAAATTCCCTAGCAAGGAGCAGCGGGCTGGCTGGGCTGCCGGGGTCTCTGGGCGGAAGAAGGGGTGTCTCCCCTCCCCCACACCTCACAAGCCCCGGGGTCTGGAAGTCCTAGGGGCCTCGAAGGAGGAGCTGAGCAGGATGGGGACTGGGGAGACAGCACTGCCACCCCGAAAATGGAGTGTGGAGTTTCCCGAGGGCGGCAGATGCTGGCAGCCAGGGGGGCCTCGAGGCGCCCGCGCTTCAGGCTTCTTTAGGGTCCTCCGTGAGGCTGGCACTAGCCGGGCGGTGGGGGATCCCGGACCATGACCCCAGCCAAGCCACTCGGGAGGAATAAGGAACTGGGAGCTGACAGAGTCTCCAGCCCTGCACACCGCTGCCGCCTGTGGGGGGCCCCCTCCCCGCAAACAGGGTGGGCTGCAGCGAGGGTCCCCCCAGCAACCGCGTGGAAGCGAGCGGGGTCCCGGCTGACCCTCCCGGGCTGAGCGAGTGGCGTCGCCGTGCGCGGAGCCCCCTTTGCGGGGAGGGGCGGGCGAGGGCGCGGGGCCCCAGGCCGCGCTGCCCGGTGGGTGCAGGGGCCCCGGGGCCGGCCGGCTTTGTCTGCCGAGCCCCGCGTTGGGAAGGCGCCAGGCGGGTACAAGATGGCGGAGAAAGGGGGGGATCGCGGCGCCCGCCACGCGGAGCTGCGCGCGGCGCCTGCACTGGGCGGGGGAGGGGCGCGCGCGGGACACTGCGCCCCCCGCTCGGCTCAGCCGCCCCCGGGTCCCCCCGCCGGCGCCCCGCGCCCCTGCGTCCCCGCCGCCTTGGTCGGGCCGCCGCAGCCTCCGTCTCAGTCGGCGGAGCCCGGGCCGCGGCGGCTGCAGAAAATGGCTGCCATCGGCGCCGTCGCCACGCTGCCACGGGCGGGGGGTGCGCAGCCCCGCAGCCCCGCAGCCCGCGCCCTTCCCCGCTCGGCTCCCGGCTCCCCGCGGGGCGCTCACACCCTCGCGGTCGCTGGGGAGCGGGGGCCGCGGCGGGGTGCGCGGGGAGGGGGAGGGGCGGCTACCTGCGGGGGCTGGGGGGCTGGGGGGCAGGGGACAGTGCAGGGACGGTGCGCGAGGTGTACCCCAACCGCAGACCCGACCCTTGCCCTCGCGAGGTCGCGGCGCCCGGGTGGGAAATGCTATGGGCTGTTGACCTCGGTGACCGGGTGCCCCCCATAGAGACCCCCGGTCCCCACCCCCACCCCCACCCACCCCACCCCGGCGTGGGAGCGGGCCGGCCAGTCCTGACGGCCCCGCAACACAAGGAAAACTAAGATAGAGATGGAAAAGCTGGGTGCGTGCCGACTACCGAGTGACCCGAGCCCGGAACTGGCCGAGAAGATCCGGGTGGATCCTCCGGCGCCAGGAAGCGCGGCGGCGGCCGAGGCGGCTGAGCAGGTGCCGCGCGCCCACCCGCCCGCAGGCAGCGAGCCGCTCCCGACCCCGACCCCGACCCCGACCCCGCCCGGCCCAGCGCCGCCCGCCCGCGCCGAGGAGGCACCGCGGCCTCCCTGCTGTTCCCTGGCACCCCCGGCCCAAGACGCCTGTCTGGGTGCCAAGGGGAGCCCGGGGTTCTGGAGAGGGGCGCCCGGCGCGACTGGAGACCCCCCCGCCGGGGCGCGAACTCAGGACAGGGCCTAGGGCGCCCCAGGATGGGGGGGAAATTGCTCCCGAAGCCCCAGGCCAGGGTTGAGGAGGAATAAACGAAAAATGCGAATCGAGGGCTCCTCGGCGGGGGGGTGGGGCTCTGGCGTCGGGTCCCCTGGGCGAAGTGGAGCGGCTCTGTAGCCCCCTCTTCCCCTGACCCGAGGAACCCAGGCCCAGGGCGCCCGCTGGCTGGGGAGGGGTGCGTCTATGAGCTGGGGGCTTTATTTTTCCTCGCCGACAAGTGTCCCCGCCCCTCCCGCCAACTGCGTTCCCGGCTCTGTGAACTCCATCAGTGGCTGGAAAGTTCACATGTAACCAGCAAGAGGGCAGGGACGCGGGGCCCGTAGGCCGGAGGAAGGGGCTCCCAGGCCCGTCCTTTGCATTTAAGAGCAGAGCAGGCACACCTAAGGGGCAGTCCCTGTGCGGGGGGAAGGCGGAGGGCGTCGGGCCGCCTCTCCTCAGCCCCGGCCAGGCGAAGGCACCCACGCACCTAAGCACACGGATGGGGATTTCATGTAAACGCCCCGAGTCGATGGGCGTGGGCATCCACGGGGGCAGGGAGGGCTATGCGGGGGCACCGGGCCCCCACGGGTTTTTCAGGGCGCAGGGAAGACTCCGTGGCAGAAGTCGGGCTCAGGGCGCAGACCCAGGGGAACTCTGTCCCGAGGGCATTCCCAGGCCCCGCGCGCGGGAGAAAAACTGCTTTCTGCGAGGCAGACACCGCAGCAGCAAATCTCCGCCAAGGTCAGCGAGGGATCCGTGCTGGCACCCGGGCTGCGGCGGCCACGGAGCTTCCTTCCGCGGAAACAGCCGGGAGGCGGCGGCGGCGGCCCGAAGCCAACTCGATCCAGCAGGCAGCGCCCTCCCAGACCTCGCACCCGCGGTCCCTGGCACTGCCCGCCTCCGCTACCTGCCCCCAGGAGGGGCCGGGTTGGGGAATTGGAGATTTGGGAGGGAAGAAAGGCCAGGGCGGGGGAAGGATGCCGGAGTCATCGCGCCCGGTCCCCCCTTCCTTCCCCTCTGGCCTCCGATGCGACCCCCGCTTGCGCCGCGCTCCAGCTGCAGGCTTCCCAGCAGGGGGCATTGCTCCGCGCCTCCGCGAGGCGGCGGCCCTAGAGGCGAGCCCGGCCACAGGCTAAGTCCCCAGGCGCTGGGGGACCCATTGTCTCAGCTGTCCCCTGTGGGTCCCCTGGGGACTGGAGCAGGTTCCTGAGGGGGTGGCTCGGGCCGCCGTGGCGTCGCTAGGAGAACTGGAGGTTCGGTTCGGAACTGGCGACAGCCTGGGAGGGGTCAGACGGACACCTGTGCGTACGTGCGCGTGCGCGCGCGCCCCCGAGCCTCTGCGTGTAAGAGAGGGGGCGAGGGGAGCCCCCTGAACCGCGGTGCCTTGGCTGCCTGAGTTTGAGGCTAACAGGAGCCTAATCCCCGGAGGAATCGCGCTGCCTCCTCCCTCCGCGGGTTCCCGTCCCCCGCGGGTGGGCCCAGCGTGGGGCACCTGGCCTGCGCCCCGCACCGCGCTCTACTGCATTCCGCCTGCGAAACCGCGGTGGCTCAGGGTTCCCCCCTCAACAATTGGCTGTGTTTTTTTTTTAAGTAACCTTTAAATGAGACATCGATTTATCATTATGATGATTGCATTCAGATTTCCAGCCCGAAGGGACACCTTGGGAAATGGTAATTTGCTGGGTACCTAAGGCTGCTTGTGGCTTAGCACATCTCTGGCTCCGAAAGCCCGTTTCTTCGGCGGCTAATTGCTCTGATTACCTTGAGGGCGGGGAGGTGACGGAGGGGGGCTCGGAGGGGGCACCCTCGGACTGTTCCCGGAGCCTGGTGCACACACGCCTGGGACCTGGCGCTGCGGCGGCTGCTGCGGCAGCGATGCACCACCCCCACCCACCCCACCCCGCCTCTCGCTCCCCTCCCGCATCCGGCCTTCCCGCTCCTCCGCCGCGGTTCGCAGGGTTTGGGGAGGGGGTGCGTGGGGTGGAAGTGGGAGCGTGCGCGAAGGGATGGAAGACAGGCCGACCGGGAGGAATGACAGCGCGGGGGACGACCGCGGGGTGGGGGTGGGGAGGGAGAGAACTTGGGGAGACGGTGCAAGCAAAAATGGGGGTAGGCAAGGAGGGGGGGTGCCACGGCTAGGGACGGGGACGCCGCGGGAGAGAGAAAGGGAGGGGGCGGGGAGCGGGCGGGGGCGGCTGGCTGGTTTCCACTCGTGAGAGCCGGTTGCCGAGAGACGCGCGGACCAATGAGCGCGCACCAGCTCAGCCTGGCGCCCTCCGCGTGCCCTTATATGGTGCGGCCGCTCCGCGGGCGCTCGCGCTCCTCGCCATATAAGGGCAGGAACCTAAATACAGGCTATACCTTGTTCTCGGCGCGCGGCCGCGGCCCGCGATCGATGGGCGCGCCGCCGAGTGGACTGCGGCGCGCGGGCCCGGGCGCGGCTGGGAGGGGGCGCGGCGGCCCGCGCGGCCGGTCCAGATGTGGCCGCGCCACCGCAGCCCGCGCCAGCTGTGGCGCTCTGAGGTGTCACCCACTGCTGCCAGGCTCCCCCCCGCCCTTTTCCGTGCTGCTCCCCGCTACTGTTTCCGAGGTGACAATGCAAATGAGCCGGGATCGAAATCTAATTGCTTTTGTTTAAAAAAAAAATAATGTGTGCGAGGCTGGGCTGTGTCTGAGCAAAGGCCCAGGATCTGGAGAAACCGAGCCCCAACGCCTGGGGCTGGGGAGGAAAGACCTGGCCTGTGATTTGGGGGTTCAGGGTCCCTCCTGCTGCTCCAGGGCCTGACCATCCTGCAGCTCTGAGAGCCTGTGCCCCATTCCTCCGACCACCTCGGCGCCAGGCCTGGCCCTGCTCCCAGGCTGGGCTCACGGGGCAGCGAGGACCCGCGGGCACCGTGCCCGGTCGGGCGTCGGCAGCCTGGAGCCAGCCGGGCGGCAGAGGGAGAGGTGAGAAGCGTCGCCGCTGCCTCTCTCTGCCGTCGCTGTCCGGTGCTCCCGGATGTGAGGCCACTCGCCGCCGCGGTGCCAGGCCTGGCAGGCTTCAGCGCAGCTGCGGGATTCTGCCCGCAGGATCGGGCCACAGGAGAGGGCCGCGGGGGTCTCTTGGAGAGGGCAGCTGGCACAGGACGCAGCCCCAGGACGCAGGCCCAGGACATCCCGGCAGTCAGCGCCCACCTGGGCTCCTGCTGGGCCTCACCTCCAAGTCCTGTATCCTCCGCCGCTGCTTGCTCCTCCCTCCCCACTTCTGGCCGACCCCTCGCCCAACAGGAGAGGATTTTGGGCTCCTGCCATGGGGTTCTGGACACGGAGTGGTCCCCTGGCCAGGACCTGGGGTGGGGAGGAGCCTCAGGCTTGGTGCTGGCGCCGTGCCCCAGCCCACTGGGGTGGCACAGAATCGCGGTGCGGGGAACGCTGCTGCTGCTGCAGCTGCAGGCCTAGCAGAGCCCACCCAGCACTCCCCGCTGTCCTGCGCCGAGGCCTTTTCCTGCACCGTGTGCGGGGGGGGGGGGGGGGGACTCCCAGAGACCCCCAACGCACAGCAGCGCAGGCCCTGGAGAAGCCCGAGCCCCTGGCCCGGTGGCCCCTCCAGTCTGGAGAACCTTCTCCCCCACTCTCCACGGGCACCCCCCAGCGCCTTCTCTGGCCCGGGCTGTGCAGGCCTTGCCTGGGGCTCCCCCGGCGTCTGAAGATGCCGCCGAGAGCGCCCCTCAGCAGCGCCATTTCCAGGAGCGCGATGCCACCTATGGAAAGTGCCTGGAAGTCCCGCTGCTCCGCCTCCCGCCGCGGCGGGGAACAGGACCCCCTCACCGCCCCCAGCTGAGGGCGGGGACTGGAGCGGTCTGGGCACCCCGAGCTCCTCTGGGAGGCGCCCCTTGCCTTCCTGGGCTTCCTAAGTGGGTGGTTGGTAGCTCCGTACCTGCACGGCTGGCACACGAGCGCACTGCGCTCGCTAGGGGTCCCCATGCCACCCCTGGCAGGAGCCACCTGGGGCTGTGTGCTGGCGGCGCTGCGGCCGCCTGGGCTGTCAGTGGCGAACAAGTACCTAAAGCTGCCTGGGTGCACCCAAGGGCACGGGATGTGGAGGCCAGGCAGGCTGCTCCGAGTCCGCCTGCTCCAAATGAGGGTTTTACAGGGAGAAGCTGAGGGCGGGGGGGGGGGGGGGGGAATGACTTGTCCAAGGTAACTCAGCCAGCCAGGGCGGAGCAGGCGCAGGTCCCACCCATCTCATTCCCCATCCACTGCTCCGTGGGTTACGGTCGCGCAGGTGCATCGCCGCCGCAGCCGGGCCCGCGGGGACCCCGCCCTGGAGCTGGCTCAGGGGCAGTGGCCACCACCCAGCCCGTCATTCTGCCAGGCGGCCGGGAGGAGGCGGGCAGACTGTCCTCCGGGCACTCTGGCCCCAGCTGCTGGGTTTCTGGTCTCACCAGAGTCGGGGAGTCCAAGAACCAGTGACCCCCCTCCCGCCGCCCCCCCCCACACACGCGAGTGGCTCTCTCACACCAGAACCGCCGTTGCCGGGCCTGACTGGCTCCTGCTGACCCAGCTGCACCCCTGCCAGTGCTGCCCGGGGGGCTCCTCAGGCCCCTGAGCTCTGGACGGCAGACCTGGGCACCCCCTGTCCTGCAGCCGGACTTGGTCTGGGGCAGCCCGTTGCTTGGGCGCCTGCTTGGGCGCCTGAGTGTGTCCCCGCCTGTAAGTAAGGGCGGTTAGTCCAGCCTCCTTCTCAGGCTGTGCCGAAGGATGGGGGAGAGCTCAGCAAGCAGCCAGCAGCGCGCAGTGGGGCGACAGCGACAGGTGTCCACGCCCACAGCCCGCCCGGCCCAGTGTCCTGCCAGGCGGGCACCTCACCCGCACCCGAGCCAGGGCAGAAACCGCGCTCCCCAGCTTCCCAGCAGGCGCCCTGGCCCCATCCTCCCCGCTGCCCCAGGAGGGCCCAGGGCCCAGCGGTCTGTGGGGGAGGGGCCTCCGGGGTAGAAGCCCAGGGTCTCTCCCTCCTGAACCCACAGCGCCTGGAAGCACTGTCACTCCCCAACACTGAGCCTGGACCCCGTTCGCGGATTGGAGAAAAAACACGTGTGTGTGTGTGTGTGTGTGTGTCTGTGTGTGTGTTTGTGTGTGTGTGTCTGTGTGTGTGTGTGTCTGTGTGTGTGTGTCTGTGTGTGTGTCTGTGTGTGTGTGTGTCTGTGTGTGTGTGTGTCTGTGTGTGTGTGTCTGTGTGTGTGTGTGTCTGTGTGTTTGTGTGTGTGTGTCTGTGTGTGTGTTTGTGTGTGTGTGTGTCTGTGTGTGTGTGTCTGTGTGTGTGTGTCTGTCTCTGTGTGTGTGTGTGTCTGTGTGTGTGTGTGTGTCTGTGTGTGTGTGTGTCTGTGTGTGTGTGTCTCTGTGTGTGTGTGTGTGTGTGTGTGTGTGTGTGTGAAGCTGCCCCTGGCTTTCTGGGGGGAGCCTGGCCCTGCAGTGCCGGTGCTGAGGGTGCATCCCCGGACTCCCTGCGCAGCAACAGGGCTGACCACAGGGGATGCGGTGGGCTAGGTGCCCCCCCCCCCCCCCCCCCCGTGCAGGTGAGGGGGCGGCGGAGGCTCTGCCCCAGGCCCAGGTCAGCCCCAGCCTCCTCTCCTCACCCGTCTGTCAGCCCTTCCCTTCCCTGCACTTGCCCCATTATACCTTCCCTCCCCCTCCCTCACCACGCCCTCCCCCCTCCATCCCTCCCCTCCCCCAGGAACTCACCCAGGTCGCTGCCAGTTCATCAGGGCGGACTGGTGCAGGGGGGACTTGCCTCCTGCCTGGACTGGGGCTTTACCCGCAGAAGCTCACCCCCTACCACCACCCTGCACCTGGGCTGCGACCTGGACTGGAGGCCGCCCTCCCCACAGGCGCCCTCCGAGGGGCCGCAGCACCTCTTCCCCGCCCCCCCTCCCCCCCACCCCCCCCCCCCCCCCGCCGTGGGCTGCTCTGGGTTCCACTGGCGCCGCCGGTTGGCTGGACTCTGGGGCAAACGCTGCCATTGCCGGGCCCCTGCAAACTGGATGGCGCCCCCTCCAGGGGAGAGGCGGTTGGGGCCCCAGCGGTCTCACCCCTCTTCTCCGCGGTGGGGAGACAGTCCCTGGGCCCGAGGCCTGGGCGGCTGGGCGGCTGGGCGGCCGGGGACCGTCGCTGCAGCCTGTGAGGTTTGGGAGGGCAGGGCCGGGGCTGGCCCCTCCGCTATTTACTCCCCGCCCTCCCCGCTCCGCGCGCTCAGGAGAAACTGAGGCCGGAGCCTGGGGCTTGACTGTGAGGCCAAGAACCCCAACTCCCCCTGCATGCGTTTCTGGCTGGGGTATTCCAGGGGAGCCCTGCCGAGGAGCCCCCAAAAGCTGTAATATCACAGCCACCACTAGAAATAAGGGGACGCCCCTGGGAAGGGCTGTACCCCAGGGAGGGTGAGGGGGTGTGTGCCCACAGGCGGCGGCGGCGGCGGACCCAGAGGACGGAGCGGAGATGCAGCCAGGCCTCCCTGCCCCACCCAGCAGCCCCCACTCTCCAGACACCCTCCCCGCACCCCAGTCCCCAACCCTCCCCCTCCCCCTGCAGACAGCTGTCCTTGGTGGGTGGGACCAACCCTCCCCCGTCCCGCCCTCCTGCCGCCGCCCTTCTAACTGCAGGCGGTTGGCGGGCGGCGATCTCTCCAGGAGCTGGGAGTTGTTTTACTGGGTGGTGGCTTCCCGGTGTCCAGCCCGGCTGGCCCGCTCCTTTCATCTTCTCAGAAGAGATGGGGGGTCTTGGTCTTGTCCGCCGCCCACCCTTTGCTCCCTCTCTGCACTGTTTCCCCGGGGACAGCGGCTTTGAAGGGGACCAGTTCGGCCGTGAGAACCCTCTGGAGCCCAGCGCCACCCCGCACGTGGCCCTCGATACAATCCTGGGCCAAGTTCATCCCCCACATTTATTTGTGGGTGTCTCCCTCCCACATAGAAGACCCAAAAGGTTCTTTAATGCGTGATGTTCGCTGCACACCATGTCCTCACCGCCGCCCAGGCACCCAGCTTCCAGCTCTAAATCCGAAAACTCCTGCTGCCCCGTCGGCGAGGCGAGGGCCAGAGCAGGGCTTCCCCGCCGTCTGCCGGGAGGAGGCGGCTCGGAGGCCTGGAGGGGCCCAGCGGGGACCCAGCGCGGTGGGCGGGCGCCTCCCTGAGCCTCAGTGGGTCCCAGCTGGCCCCTCCCCCCGCCCTGTGCCACCTTCAGAGTTTGCCTCCCCAACCCCCAGACCCAGTCCACGCTGTCCCTGCTTCTGGGGCCACCAAACCTCCCCCAGTGGAAGGGGTGATAAATGGGGTGTCCGTGGGGCGCTCTCAGGGCGGCTCAGCGCTTCACCCGTTTGGCCAAAAAGTAGCTAAACTCCGAGGCTGAGACTGGAAAACACAGAAACTCCGCGTGAACGTCCCATTCCCAGGACTTTAAGCTTCTCTCCCTGGCCCTGGCAGGAGCCCCTCTGCAGCACCCGCCTTTCTGCCGGCGCCCCGCATCAGGGCTCCAGGCCCCGGAGGACCTGACCCCCGCCCGGCTGTCACGCCAGATGCCGTTACCCTGCAAATGAGCGGCGCGGCTCCCCCAGCACTGAGAGGCGCTGGGGAGCGGAGCGGGGCACCCCCCGTGTTGCACGGTGACTTGGGCCGCGCCCCGCGTGCACACGGCGGGGAGGAGGCCGAGCGGGGAAATAGGGTACCGCGCTCCCCGGATTTGGGTTCCTAGCGAAGGGCCGGGAGGCCGGTCCGAGGCTGCCCTCCGCTGCGAGACCGGCTCCCGGCTCCCGGGAGAGGGTGTCCCGGCCCGAGTGGCCCGTCCGCTCCCTCCCCCTTGGGTCTGAGCCTCCCGCGCGTGAGGTGGCGGGCGACCCCGGGATCGGGCCGGGGCAGCGAGGCGCTTGCGCGCGGCGGAGCCTCCGCCGGCCACGCGCTTCCCGGCAGCCCCGGTACCGGCCACGCGCTTCCCGGCAGCCCGGGTACCGGCCACGCGGCTTCTGGGCGTGCGCGGAGCTGGCGCACTTTGGCCGCGCAGCCTCGACGCCGACCCGGCCTGGTGGGACCCCCCGACAGCGCCCCCTCCTGGGACCAAGGCTGGGGCGCGCGTGGACGCACCGCGGGCGGGGGGGGGGGGGGCGGCGGGGGTGGACGGAAAGGCACTGAGCCCCGAGGTTCCCTGAAGTCCACCCGCCGCCAGGAGGCCGGACCCTGCCGGGCGCCGACGCCGTTTCTCCGTGGAAGCCCACACGTCTGCCCCAGGTCGGCCGCCCAGGGGCCCCCGCTTTGCCCTCTCCCGCGGGGGGGGGGGGGCGCACGGCCGGTGGACACCTCTGCTCCCCGACTCCTCCCGGAGCCCCCAGGCTCGCCTTCCCCGAGGACCAGGCAGGCGCTCCGGCCCCTCGGCTTCTGGCCTCTCCCAGGAGCCACTGGCTCCGCTCTCCGCAGCGCGAGCGCCGGGCGAGGAGAGGCACTGGCGGGGCCCGCGGCTCAGAACTTGCCGAGGCCCCTGGAGCCCTAGCAGAGCCACTGCATCCCGTCCGCTGGGGGGCGGCGGCCGGGGAGACGGCGCCCGAGGCTTCCCGGCAGCGTCCCCGGCGGGAGAGCCTGTGGGAGGTGGACAGGGAGGCGGCCAGCGGGCCCGCCGGGCTGGCGGCCCAAGTGCCAACCCTGGTGGAGCTGGGGTTCGAGGGAGCCAGGCGCCCCCGCTGAGCAGGGGCTCTGGGTCCACCCTTCTAAGCCGCACTTGCCCAGCCTCCCCCGGCGTCTTCCCCTGGGAGGGTGCCCGCTCCCCGCCTCCCCGACGGTAAGGCGAGGGGAGGGGAGGGGCGCAGGCGGGCTGTGCGGAATAACCGCGGGGAGGCCCAGGGCCTTTCCGTGCAGACAGAATCTGGGCCATGCTCTCCCCCCGGGGCACCTCGAAGCCAGGCTGCTGTCAGGAGGTCCCCCGGCGCCGGGGCATCGACGACAGCCGCAGAGCATCGCGCATCCCGGCCCAGGGGCTTCTGAGAGCGCCCGCGTCTCTGACGGAGGCCAAGGCATTGACCCCCTAGGCCACCCACGTGTCCCTGCCCCACACCCACCTCCCTGGTCTCTCGCAGTCCCTCCCGGGCTATGTCTAGGCCGTGGGGTCTGAGTCCATCTCCAGGGGCGAAGGAAACGGAGCGCCCACCCAAGCCGGGACCCATCCGCTCTCAGACCCCATCCGCTCGGCGGGACAGTTACGGGGTGCAGCTGTCTGGTTCTCCTGCACCCCCCAACCCCCACCAAGGGTGCCTCCCCGCATCCCATAAGCACCACCAGGCGGCCTCCTGGGGGAGATGTGGATGGGCGCAGGCACACAGCTGCAGGGCGCCCCCTAGGGCTGCGAGGTCCGCGGGTGCCTGTCTGTGGGACGCGTCCGGGGGGAGACGCCCTAAGGGGCCAGTCTAGACTGTGAATGAGGAGCACACGGTCCGTCCCCCCCCACACACACCCCGTGCAGGTCGGTGGGCGCCCCCATGGGCAGTAGGGACAGGCGGACACTGGGTTCCCCGGGACGCCCCCCAAACCAGACCCACTAACCTGGTCCCAGATCACCGACGCTGGCGACACCGTGACGGAGTAACGAGCACCCACTGCCCAGACTGCCTGGCGGTGTGACTGTGCTGACACACCCCTCCGCAGCCCTCCATCCGACGACCTCACACTCACTCTTCCTTTTGAAAATGATCATGGGGACGGGGCACGGAGTGGTTCAGTGACTCCACAAGGGCACACGGCTAGTACGTGGGTCAGAACCCAGGCAGGCTGGTCCTAGCGCCCACATTTTAGCCACTGAGCCCTCCGAGGAAGGGAAAACAGAGGCGTTCTCCAGCCTCCCGCCTCCCGCCTCCCGCAGGGGGTGACCGGCTCCTAGAATCCCTCCCCGCCCTTGTTCCAGCCCAGTCTCTGTTGCCAACAGCACCCCAGCTGAGCAGGACCAGGCTGCTGGTTCTGGCCATGACCCCGGCCTCCTTCAGGCCCACCCCGGCATTCTTCCCTGGAAGTCCTCCTTTAAGCCCTGGAGGGACGGGAGTGCCCGCGGGGTGCAGAGCCCGCTGTGGGTTAGAGGCTGGGCTCCGGCTCCGGCAGCAGCCCTGCTCTGTGCCCTTGGCTGGGTCACCTCGTCTCCC